>NC_140658.1:6092291-6414931 GCF_978046115.1 Saccoglossus kowalevskii | reverse complement strand
CCTAAGTTGTTGTTATATCGAACCCTACAGTTATCAAGTATGAAAAATGACTAAAATCCATATGAATCCTCCCATGTTAGCAGACTGTCATATGAGCCGGCCGTAAAATGAACAAACACATACTAAAAACATTAAAAGCGATTGAAAAGTTGGTGGATTTGTGTGTATATTCCCTCTAAGTCATTTCATATAGAACCCCGTAGTTAAATTTAGAACAAAATTATGTAAAAGTTTAAAACAGCTATTTACGTTGGTACATTGTACCTCTAACCAAGCGCAGAGTGATTAAAAAATGCTTACAAAGTTGTCAAAAGCTTGTGCAAAGTTGGCCGATTTACATGGAAATGTTACGTATTCTGTTACTTTGTCGAATCCAGTTGTTAAAAGTTCGCGAAAAAGAATGAATATGTCATAAAAGGCCGTTTGAATATCGCAGTGGCTCTCGAAGGATGTGGGTTTTTAAACATTTCCATACATTAAATGGCCGCCAATTACGACAATATTTAAATGTCCGTGATAGATGAGTGGTCAGATGATCGACCGATAATGGAAGTAAAGTTCAGTCAGTCGTAGTTAGTACTTGCATGGGTGACAACCTGAGAAAACCAGCGAGTGACACTTTTTTGAGTTTTTGCAGTCTGCACCTATTTGGTCCAAGCTGTTAAAACAGCGTGCAAAGTTCTCCAAAGCGATTCCAAAGTTGCTAGATTTGTTTGCTTATTTGACCTAAGTTGTTGTTATATCGAACCCTGCAGTTATAAAGTATGAAAAATGACTAAAATCCATATGAAACCTCCCATGTTAGTAGACTATCATATGAGCCGGCCGTAAAATGAACAAACACATACTAAAAACGTTAAAAGCGATTGAAAAGTTTGTGTATTTGTGTGTATATTCCCTCTAAGTCATTTCATATAGAACCCCGTAGTTAAATTTAGAACAAAATTATGTAAAAGTCTAAAACAGCTATTTATGTTGGCACATTGTACCACTACCTAAGCGCAAAGTGATTAAAAAAGTGCTTACAAAGTTGTGAAAAGCTTGTGCAAAGTTGGCAGATTTACATGGAAATGTTACGTATTCTGTTACATTATCGAATCCAGTTGTTAAAAGTTCGCGAAAGTGAATGAATATGTCATAAAAGGCCGTTTGAATATCGTAGTGGCTATCGAAAGATGTAGAATTTTTAAACATTTCCATACATAAAATGGCCGCCAATTACGATAATTTTTAAATGACCCTGATAGATGAGTGGTCAGGTGATCGACCGATAATGGAAGTAAAGTTCATTCGGTCGTAATTAGTACTTGCATGGGTGACAAACTCAGAAAACCAGCGGGTGACAAATTTTTTCAGTTTTTGCAGTCTGCACCTATTTGGTCCAAGCTGTTAACACAGCATGCAAAGTTCTCCAAAGCGATTCCAAAATTGCTAGATTTGTTTGTTTATTTGACCTAAGTTGTTGTTATATCGAACCATGCAGTTATAAAGTATGAAAAATGACTAAAATCCATATGAAACCTCCCATGTTAGCAGACTGTCATATGAGCCGGCCGTAAAATGAACAAACACATACTAAAAACATTAAAATCGATTGAAAAGTTGGTGGATTTGTGTGTATATTCCCTCTAAGTCATTTCATATAGAACCCCGTAGTTAAATTTAGAACAAAATTATGTAAAAGTTTAAAACAGCTATTTACGTTGGTACATTGTACCTCTAACCAAGCGCAAAGTGATTAAAAAATGCTTACAAAGTTGTCAAAAGCTTGTGCAAAGTTGGCCGATTTACATGGAAATGTTACGTATTCTGTTACATTGTCGAATCCAGTTGTTAAAAGTTCGCGAAAAAGAATGAATATGTCATAAAAGGCCGTTTGAATATCGCAGTGGCTCTCGAAGGATGTGGGTTTTTAAACATTTCCATACATTAAATGGCCGCCAATTACGACAATATTTAAATGACCGTGATAGATGAGTGGTCAGATGATCGACCGATAATGGAAGTAAAGTTCAGTCAGTCGTAGTTAGTACTTGCATGGGTGACAACCTGAGAAAACCAGCGGGTGACACTTTTTTGAGTTTTTGCAGTCTGCACCTATTTGGTCCAAGCTGTTAAAACAGCGTGCAAAGTTCTCCAAAGCGATTCCAAAGTTGCTAGATTTGTTTGCTTATTTGACCTAAGTTGTTGTTATATCGAACCCTGCAGTTATAAAGTATGAAAAATGACTAAAATCCATATGAAACCTCCCATGTTAGTAGACTATCATATGAGCCGGCCGTAAAATGAACAAACACATACTAAAAACGTTAAAAGCGATTGAAAAGTTTGTGGATTTGTGTGTATATTCCCTCTAAGTCATTTCATATAGAACCCCATAGTTAAATTTAGAACAAAATTATGTAAAAGTCTAAAACAGCTATTTATGTTGGCACATTGTACCACTACCTAAGCGCAAAGTGATTAAAAAAGTGCTTACAAAGTTGTGAAAAGCTTGTACAAAGTTGGCAGATTTACATGGAAATGTTACGTATTCTGTTACATTATCGAATCCAGTTGTTAAAACTTCGCGAAAGTGAATGAATATGTCATAAAAGGCCGTTTGAATATCGAAGTGGCTATCGAAGGATGTAGAATTTTTAAACATTTCCATACATAAAATGGCCGCCAATTACGATAATTTTTAAATGACCCTGATAGATGAGTGGTCAGGTGATCGACCGATAATGGAAGTAAAGTTCAATCGGTCGTAATTAGTACTTGCATGGGTGACAACCTGAGAAAACCAGCGGGTGACAATTTTTTTCAGTTTTTGCAGTCTGCACCTATTTGGTCCAAGCTGTTAACACAGCGTGCAAAGTTCACCAAAGCGATTCCAAAATTGCTAGATTTGTTTGTTTATTTGACCTAAGTTGTTGTTATATCGAACCATGCAGTTATAAAGTATGAAAAATGACTAAAATCCATATGAAACCTCCCATGTTAGCAGACTGTCATATGAGCCGGCCGTAAAATGAACAAACACATACTAAAAACATTAAAAGCGATTGAAAAGTTGGTGGATTTGTGTGTATATTCCCTCTAAGTCATTTCATATAGAACCCCGTAGTTAAATTTAGAACAAAATTATGTAAAAGTTTAAAACAGCTATTTACGTTGGTACATTGTACCTCTAACCAAGCGCAAAGTGATTAAAAAATGCTTACAAAGTTGTCAAAAGCTTGTGCAAAGTTGGCCGATTTACATGGAAATGTTACGTATTCTGTTACATTGTCGAATCCAGTTGTTAAAAGTTCGCGAAAAAGAATGAATATGTCATAAAAGGCCGTTTGAATATCGCAGTGGCTCTCGAAGGATGTGGGTTTTTAAACATTTCCATACATTAAATGGCCGCCAATTACGACAATATTTAAATGACCGTGATAGATGAGTGGTCAGATGATCGACCGATAATGGAAGTAAAGTTCAGTCAGTCGTAGTTAGTACTTGCATGGGTGGCAACCTGAGAAAACCAGCGGGTGACACTTTTTTGAGTTTTTGCAGTCTGCACCTATTTGGTCCAAGCTGTTAAAACAGCGTGCAAAGTTCTCCAAAGCGATTCCAAAGTTGCTAGATTTGTTTGCTTATTTGACCTAAGTTGTTGTTATATCGAACCCTGCAGTTATAAAGTATGAAAAATCACTAAAATCCATATGAAACCTCCCATGTTAGTAGACTATCATATGAGCCGGCCGTAAAATGAACAAACACATACTAAAAACGTTAAAAGCGATTGAAAAGTTTGTGGATTTGTGTGTATATTCCCTCTAAGTCATTTCATATAGAACCCCGTAGTTAAATTTAGAACAAAATTATGTAAAAGTCTAAAACAGCTATTTATGTTGGCACATTGTACCACTACCTAAGCGCAAAGTGATTAAAAAAGTGCTTACAAAGTTGTGAAAAGCTTGTGCAAAGTTGGCAGATTTACATGGAAATGTTACCTATTCTGTTACATTATCGAATCCAGTTGTTAAAAGTTCGCGAAAGTGAATGAATATGTCATGAAAGGCCGTTTGAATATCGAAGTGGCTATCGAAGGATGTAGAATTTTTAAACATTTCCATACATAAGATGGCCGCCAATTACGACAATATTTAAATGACCGTGATAGATGATTGGTCAGATGATCGACCGATAATGGAAGTAAAGTTCTGTCAGTCGTAGTTAGTACTTGCATGGGTGACAACCTGAGAAAACCAGCGGGTGACACTTTTTTGAGTTTTTGCAGTCTGCACCTATTTGGTCCAAGCTGTTAAAACAGCGTGCAAAGTTCTCCAAAGCGATTCCAAAGTTGCTAGATTTGTTTGCTTATTTGACCTAAGTTGTTGTTATATCGAACCCTGCAGTTATAAAGTATGAAAAATGACTAAAATCCATATGAAACCTCCCATGTTAGTAGACTATCATATGAGCCGGCCGTAAAATGAACAAACACATACTAAAAACGTTAAAAGCGATTGAAAAGTTTGTGGATTTGTGTGTATATTCCCTCTAAGTCATTTCATATAGAACCCCGTAGTTAAATTTAGAACAAAATTATGTAAAAGTCTAAAACAGCTATTTATGTTGGCACATTGTACCACTACCTAAGCGCAAAGTGATTAAAAAAGTGCTTACAAAGTTGTGAAAAGCTTGTGCAAAGTTGGCAGATTTACATGGAAATGTTACGTATTCTGTTACATTATCGAATCCAGTTGTTAAAAGTTCGCGAAAGTGAATGAATATGTCATAAAAGGCCGTTTGAATATCGAAGTGGCTATCGAAGGATGTAGAATTTTTAAACATTTCCATACATAAAATGGCCGCCAATTACGATAATTTTTAAATGACCCTGATAGATGAGTGGTCAGGTGATCGACCGATAATGGAAGTAAAGTTCAATCGGTCGTAATTAGTACTTGCATGGGTGACAACCTGAGAAAACCAGCGGGTGACAATTTTTTTCAGTTTTTGCAGTCTGCACCTATTTGGTCCAAGCTGTTAACACAGCGTGCAAAGTTCACCAAAGCGATTCCAAAATTGCTAGATTTGTTTGTTTATTTGACCTAAGTTGTTGTTATATCGAACCATGCAGTTATAAAGTATGAAAAATGACTAAAATCCATATGAAACCTCCCATGTTAGCAGACTGTCATATGAGCCGGCCGTAAAATGAACAAACACATACTAAAAACATTAAAAGCGATTGAAAAGTTGGTGGATTTGTGTGTATATTCCCTCTAAGTCATTTCATATAGAACCCCGTAGTTAAATTTAGAACAAAATTATGTAAAAGTTTAAAACAGCTATTTACGTTGGTACATTGTACCTCTAACCAAGCGCAAAGTGATTAAAAAATGCTTACAAAGTTGTCAAAAGCTTGTGCAAAGTTGGCCGATTTACATGGAAATGTTACGTATTCTGTTACATTGTCGAATCCAGTTGTTAAAAGTTCGCGAAAAAGAATGAATATGTCATAAAAGGCCGTTTGAATATCGCAGTGGCTCTCGAAGGATATGGGTTTTTAAACATTTCTATACATTAAATGGCCGCCAATTACGACAATATTTAAATGACCGTGATAGATGAGTGGTCAGATGATCGACCGATAATGGAAGTAAAGTTCAGTCAGTCGTAGTTAGTACTTGCATGGGTGACAACCTGAGAAAACCAGCGGGTGACACTTTTTTGAGTTTTTGCAGTCTGCACCTATTTGGTCCAAGCAGTTAAAACAGCGTGCAAAGTTCTCCAAAGCGATTCCAAAGTTGCTAGATTTGTTTGCTTATTTGACCTAAGTTGTTGTTATATCGAACCCTGCAGTTATAAAGTATGAAAAATCACTAAAATCCATATGAAACCTCCCATGTTAGTAGACTATCATATGAGCCGGCCGTAAAATGAACAAACACATACTAAAAACGTTAAAAGCGATTGAAAAGTTTGTGGATTTGTGTGTATATTCCCTCTAAGTCATTTCATATAGAACCCCGTAGTTAAATTTAGAACAAAATTATGTAAAAGTCTAAAACAGCTATTTATGTTGGCACATTGTACCACTACCTAAGCGCAAAGTGATTAAAAAAGTGCTTACAAAGTTGTGAAAAGCTTGTGCAAAGTTGGCAGATTTACATGGAAATGTTACGTATTCTGTTACATTATCGAATCCAGTTGTTAAAAGTTCGCGAAAGTGAATGAATATGTCATAAAAGGCCGTTTGAATATCGTAGTGGCTATCGAAGGATGTAGAATTTTTAAACATTTCCATACATAAAATGGCCGCCAATTACGATAATTTTTAAATGACTCTGATAGATGAGTGGTCAGGTGATCGACCGATAATGGAAGTAAAGTTCAATCGGTCGTAATTAGTACTTGCATGGGTGACAACCTGAGAAAACCAGCGGGTGACAATTTTTTTCAGTTTCTGCAGTCTGCACCTATTTGGTCCAAGCTGTTAACACAGCGTGCAAAGTTCTCCAAAGCGATTCCAAAATTGCTAGATTTGTTTGTTTATTTGACCTAAGTTGTTGTTATATCGAACCATGCAGTTATAAAGTATGAAAAATGACTAAAATCCATATGAAACCTCCCATGTTAGCAGACTGTCATATGAGCCGGCCGTAAAATGAACAAACACATACTAAAAACATTAAAAGCGATTGAAAAGTTGGTGGATTTGTGTGTATATTCCCTCTAAGTCATTTCATATAGAACCCCGTAGTTAAATTTAGAACAAAATTATGTAAAAGTTTAAAACAGCTATTTACGTTGGTACATTGTACCTCTAACCAAGCGCAAAGTGATTAAAAAATGCTTACAAAGTTGTCAAAAGCTTATGCAAAGTTGGCCGATTTACATGGAAATGTTACGTATTCTGTTACATTGTCGAATCCAGTTGTTAAAAGTTCGCGAAAAAGAATGAATATGTCATAAAAGGCCGTTTGAATATCGCAGTGGCTCTCGAAGGATGTGGAATTTTTAAACATTTCCATACATTAAATGGCCGCCAATTACGATCATTTTTAAATGTCCGTGATAGATGAGTGATCAGATGATCGACCGATAATGGAAGTAAAGTTCAGTCAGTTGTAGTTAGTACTTGCATGGGTGACAACCTGAGAAAACCAGCGGGTGACACATTTTTGAGTTTTTGCAGTCTGCACCTATTTGGTCCAAGCTGTTAAAACAGCGTGCAAAGTTCTCCAAAGCGATTCCAAAGTTGCTAGATTTGTTTGCTTATTTGACCTAAGTTGTTGTTATATCGAACCCTGCAGTTATGAAGCATAAAAAATGACTAAAATCTATATGAAACCTCCCATGTTAGTAGACTGTCATATGAGCCGGCCGTAAAATGAACAAACACATACTAAAAACGTTAAAAGCGATTGAAAAGTTGGTGGATTTGCGTGTATATTCCCCATATGTCATTTCATATAGAACCCCGCAGTTAAATGTAGAACAAAATTATGTAAAAGTCTAAAACAGCTATTTATGTTGGCACATTGTACCACTACCCAAGCGCAAAGTGATTAAAAAAGTGCTTACAAAGTTGTGAAAAGCTTGTGCAAAGTTGGCAGATTTACATGGAAATGTTACCTATTCTGTTACATTATCGAATCCAGTTGTTAAAAGTTCGCGAAAGTGAATGAATGTGTCATAAAAGGCCGTTTGAATATCGTAGTGTCTATAGAAGGATGTAGATTTTTTAAACATTTCCATACATAAAATGGCCGCCAATTACAATAATTTTTAAATGACCATGATAGATGAGTGGTCAGATGATCGACCGATAATGGAAGTAAAGTTCAATCGGTCGTAGTTAGTACTTGCATGAGTGACAACCTGAGAAAACAAGCGGGTGACACAATTTTGAGTTTTTGCAGTCTGCATCTATTTGGTCCAACCTGTTAACACAGCGTGCAAAGTTCTCCAAAGCGATTCCAAAGTTGCTAGATTTGTTTGTTTATTTGACCTAAGTTGTTGTTATATCAAACCATGCAGTTATAAAGTATGAAAAATGACTAAAATCCATTTGAAACCTCCCATGTTAGCAGACTGTCATATGAGCCGGCCGTAAAATGAACAAACACATACTAAAAACATTAAAAGCGATTGAAAAGTTGGTGGATTTGCGTGTATATTCCCCCTATGTCATTTCATATAGAACCCTGCAGTTAAATTTAGAACAAAATTATGTAAAAGTTTAAAACAGCTATTTATGTTGGCACATTGTAACACTACCCAAGCGCAAAGTGATTAACAAAGTGCTTACAAAGTTGTCAAAATCATGTGCAAATTTGGCAGATTTACATGGAAATGTTACCTATTCTGTTACATTATCGAATCCAGTTGTTAAAAGTTCGCGAAAGTGAATGAATATGTCATAAAAGGCCGTTTGAATATCGTAGTGGCTATCGAAGGATGTAGAATTTTTAAACATTTCCATACATTAAATGTTAGCCAATTACAATAACTTTTAAATGACCCTGATAGATGAGTGGTCAGACGATCGACCGATAATGGAAGTAAAGTTCAATCGGTCGTGGTTAGTACTTGCATGTGTGACAACCTGAGCAAACCAGCGGGTGACACTTTTTTGAGTTTTTGCAGTCTGCACCTATTTGGTCCAAGCTGTTAAAACAGCGTGCAAAGTTCTCCAAAGCGATTCCAAAGTAGCTAGATTTGTTTGTTTATTTGACCTAAGTTATTGTTATATCGAACCATGTAGTTATAAAGTATGAAAAATGACTATAATCCATGTGAAGCCTCCCATGTTAGCAGACTGTCATATGAGCCGGCCGTAAAATGAACAAACACATACTAAAAACGTTAAATGCGATTGAAAAGTTGGTGGATTTGCGTGTATATTCCCCCTATGTCATTTCATATACAACCCCGCAGTTAAATTTAGAACAAAATTATGTAAAAGTTTAAAACAGCTATTTGTGTTGGCACATTGTACCACTACCCAAGCGCAAAGTGATTAACAAAGTGCTTACAAAGTTGTCAAAATCATGGGCAAATTTGGCAGATTTACATGGAAATGTTACCTATTCTGTTACATTATCGAATCCAGTTGTTAAAAGTTTGCGAAAGTGAATGAATATGTCATAAAAGGCCGTTTGAATATCGTAGTGGCTCTCGAAAGATGTAGAATTTTTAAACATTTCAATACATTAAATGGCTGCCAATTACGATAATTTTTAAATAACCCTGATAGATGAGTGGTCAGATGATCGACCGATAATGGAAGTAAAGTTCAATCGGTCGTGGTTAGTACTTGCATGGGTGACAACCTGAGAAAACCAGCTGGTGATACTCTTTTGAGTTTTTGCAGTCTGCACCTATTTGGTCCAAACTGTTAAAACAGCGTGCAAAGTTCTCCAAAGCGATTCCAAAATTGATAGATTTGTTTGTTTATTTGACCTAAGTTGTTGTTATATCGAACCATGCAGTTATAAAGTATGAAAAATGACTAAAATCCATTTGAAACCTCTAGTGTTAGCAGAATGTCATATGAGCCGGCCGTAAAACGTGCAAATACATCTTAAAAATGTTAAAAGCGATTGAAAAGTTTGTGGATTTGTGTGTATATTCCCTCTAAGTCATTTCATATAAAACGCCGCAGTTAAATTTAGAACGAAATTACGTAAAAGTTTAAAACAGCTATTTATGTTGTCACAGTGTACCAATACCCAAGCGCAAAGTGATTAAAAAATTGCTTACAAAGTTGTGAAAAGCTTGTGCAAAGTTGGCAGATTTACATGGAAATGTTACGTATTCTGTTACATTATCGAATCCAGTTGTTAAAAGTTCGCGAAAGTGAATGAATATGTCATAAAAGGCCGTTTGAATATCGTAGTGGCTATCGAAGGATGTAGAATTTTTAAACATTTCCATACATTAAATGGCCGCCAATTACGATAATTTTTAAATGACCCTGATAGATGAGTGGTCATATGATCGACCGACAATGGAAGTAAAGTTCAGTCAGTCGTGGTTAGTACTTGCATGGGTGACAACCTGAGAAAACCAGCGGGTGACACTTTTTTGAGTTTTTGCAGTCTGCACCTATTTGGTCCAAGCTGTTAAAACAGCGTGCAAAGTTCTCCAAAGCGATTCCAAAGTTGCTAGATTTGTTTGTTTATTTGACCTAAGTTGTTGTTATATCGAACCCTGCAGTCATAAAGTATAAAAAATGACTAAAATCCATTTGAAACCTCTCATGTTAGCAGAATGTCATATCAGCCGGCCGTATAATGTGCAAATACATCTTAAAAATGTTAAAAGCGATTGAAAAGTTTGTGGATTTGTGTGTATATTCCCTCTAAGTCATTTCATATAGAACCCCACAGTTAAATTTAGAACAAAATTATGTAAAATTCTAAAACAGCTATTTATGTTGGCACATTGTACCGCTACCCAAGTGCAAAGTGATTAAAATAGTGTTTACAAAGTTGTCAAAAGCTTGTGCAAAGTTTACAGATGTACATGGAAATGTTACCTATTCTGTTACATTATCGAATCCAGTTGTTAAAAGTTCGCGAAAAAGAATGAATATGTCATAAAAGGCCGTTTGAATATCGCAGTGGCTCTCGAAGGATAAGGAATTTTTAAACATTTCCATACATTAAATGGCCGCCAATTACGATAATTTTTAAATGACCGTGATAGATGAGTGGTCAGATGATCGACCGATAATGGAAGTAATGTTCAGTCAGTTGTAGTTAGTACTTCCATGGGTGACAACCTGAGAAAACCAGCGGGTGACACTTTTTTGAGTTTTTTCAGTCTGCACCTATTTGGTCCAAGCTGTTAAAACAGCGTGCAAAGTTCTCCAAAGCGATTCCAAAGTTGCTAGATTTGTTTGTTTATTTGACCTAAGTTGTTGTTATATCGAACCCAGCAGTTATAAAGTATGAAAAATGACTATAATCCATGTGAAGCCTCCCATGTTAGCAGACTGTCATATGAGCCGGCCGTAAAATGAACAAACACATACTAAAAACGTTAAAAGCGATTGAAAAGTTGGTGCATTTGCGTGTATATTCCCCCTAAGTCATTTCATATAGAACCCCGCAGTTAAATGTAGAACAAAATTATGTAAAAGTTTAAAACAGCTATTTATGTTGGCACAGTGTACCACTACCCAAGCGCAAAGAGATTAAAAAATTGCTTACAAAGTTGTGAAAAGCTTGTGCAAAGTTGGCAGATTTTCATGGAAGTGTTACGTATTCTGTTACATTATCGAGACCAGTTGTTAAAAGTTCGCGAAAAAGAATGAATATGTCATAAAAGGCCGTTTGAATATCGTAGTGGCGCTCGAATGATGTAGAATTTTTAAACATTTCCATACATTAAATGGCCGCCAATTACGATAATTTTTAAATAACCTTGATAGATGAGTGGTCAGATGATCGACCGATAATGGAAGTAAAGTTCAATCGGTCGTGGTTAGTACTTGCATGGGTGACAAAATGAAAAATCCAGCTGGTGACACTTTATTGAGTTTTTGCAGTCTGCACCTATTTGGTCCAAACTGTTAAAACAGCGTGCAAAGTTCTCCAAAGCGATTCCAAATTTGCTAGATTTGTTTGTTTATTTGACCTAAGTTGTTGTTATATCGAACCATGCAGTTATAAAGTATTAAAAATGACTAAAATCCATTTGAAACCTCTCATGTTAGCAGAATGTCATATGAGACGGCAGTAAAATGTGCAAATACATCTTAAAAATGTTAAATGCGAGTGAAAAGTTTGTGGATTTGCGTGTATATTCTCCCTAAGTCATTTCATATAGAACCACGCAGTTAAATTTAGAACAAAATTATGTAAAAGTTTAAAACAGCTATTTATGTTGGCACATTGTACCACTACCCAAGCGCAAAGTGCTTACAAATTTGTTAAAAGCTTGTGCAAAGTTGGCAGATTTACATGGAAATGTTACCTATTCTGTTACATTATCGAGTCCAGTTGTTAAAAGTACGCGAAAAAGAATGACTATGTCATAAAAGGCCGTTTGAATATCGTAGTGGCTCTCGAATGATGTAAAATTTTTAAATATTTCCATACATTAAATGGCCGCCAATTACGATGATTTTTAAATAACCCTGATAGTTGAGCGGTCAGATGATCGACCGATAATGGAAGTAAAGTTCAATCGGTCGTGGTTAGTACTTGCATGAGTGACAACATGAGAAATCCAGCTGGTGACACTTTTTTTAGTTTTTGCAGTCTGCACCTATTTGGTCCAAACTGTTAAAACAGCGTGCAAAGTTCTCCAAAGCGATTCCAAAGTTGCTAGATTCGTTTGTTTATTTGACCTAAGTTGTTGTTATATCGAACCCTGCAGTTATAAAGTATAAAAAACGACTGAAATCCATATGAAACCTCCCATGTTAGCAGACTGTCATATGTTCCGGCCATAAAAAGAACAAATACATACTAAAAATGTTAAAAGCGATTGAAAAGTTTGTGGATTTGTGTGTATATTCCCCCTATGTCATTTCATATAGAACCCCACAGTTAAATTTAGAACAAAATTATTTAAAAGTTTAAAACAGCTCTTTATGTTGGCACATTGTACCACTACCCAAGCGCAAAGTGATTAACAAAGTGCTTACAAAGTTGTCAAAAGCTTGTGCAAAGTTGGCAGATTTACATGGAAATGTTACCTATTCTGTTACATTATCAAATCCAGTTGTTAAAAGTTCGCGAAAGTGAATGAATATGTCATTAAATGCCGTTTGAATATCGTAGTGGCTATCGAAGGATGTAGAATTTTTAAACATTTCCATACATAAAATGGCCGCCAATTACGATAATTTTTAAATGACCATGATAGATGAGAGGTCAGATGATCGACCGATAATGGAAGTAAAGTTCAGTCAGTCGTAGTTAGTACTTGCATGGGTGACAACCTGAGAAAACCAGCGGGTGACACATTTTTGAGTTTTTGCAGTCTGCACCTATTTGGTCCAAGCTGTTAAAACAGCGTGCAATGTTCTCCAGAGCGATTCCAAAGTTGATAGATTTGTTTGTTTATTTGACCTAAGTTGTTGTTATATTGAACCCTGCAGTTATAAAGTATGAAAAATGACTAAAATCCGTATGAAACCTCCCATGTTAGCAGACTGTCATATGAGCCGGCCGTAAAATGAACAAACACATACTAAAACATTAAAAGCTATTGAAAAGTTGGTGGATTTGCGTGTATATTCCCCATATGTCATTTCATATAGAACCCCGCAGTTAAATTTTGAACAAACTTATGTAAAAGTTTAAAACAGCTATTTATGTTGGCACATTGTACCACTACCCAAGCGCAAAGTGATTAAAAAAGTGCTTACAAAGTTGTGAAAAGCTTGTGCAAAGTTGGCAGATTTACATGGAAATGTTACGTATTATGTTACTTTATCGAATCCAGTTGTTAAAAGTTCGCAAAAAAGAATGAATATGTCATAAAAGGCCGTTTGAATATCGTAGTGGCTATCGAAGGATGTAGAATTTTTAAACATTTCCATACATAAAATGGCCGCCAATTACGATAATTTTTAAATTACCCTGATAGATGAGTGTTTAGATGATCGACCAATAATGGAAGTAAAGTTCAATCGGTCGTGGGTAGTACTTGCATGGGTGACAACCTGAGAAAACCAGCGGGTGACACATTTTTTAGTTTTTGCAGTCTGCACCTATTTGGTCCAAGCAGTTAACATAGCGTGCAAAGTTCTCCAAAGCGATACAAAGTTGCTAGATTTGTTTGTTTATTTGACCTAAGTTGTTGTTATATCGAACCATACTGTTATAAAGTATTAAAAATGACTAAAATCCATTTGAAACCTCTCATGTTAGCAGAATGTCATATGAGCCGGCCGTAAAATGTGCAAATACAACTTAAAAATGTAAAAAGCGATTGAAAAGTTGGTGGATTTGCGTGTATATTCCCCAAATGTCATTTCATATAGAACCCCGCAGTTAAATTTAGAACAAAATTATGAAAAAGTTTAAAACAGCTATTTATGTTGGCACATTGTACCACTACCCAAGCGCAAAGTGATTCACAAAGTGCTTACAAAGTTGTCAAAATCTTGTGCAAATTTGGCAGATTTACATGGAAATGTTACCTATTCTGTTAGATTATCGAATCCAGTTGTTAAAAGTTCGCGAAAGTGAATGAATATGTCATAAAAGGCCGTTTGAATATCGTAGTGGCTATCGAAGGATGTAGAATTTTTAAACATTTCCATACATTAAATGGCCGCCAATTACGATAATTTTTAAATGACCCTGATAGACGAGTGGTCAGATGATCGACCGATAATGGAAGTAAAGTTCAGTCAGTCGTGGTTAGTACTTGCATGGGTGACAACCTGAGAAAACCAGCGGGTGACACTTTTTTGAGTTTTTGCAGTTTGTACCTATTTGGTCCAAGCTGTTAAAACAGCCTGCAAAGTTCTCCAAAGCGATTCCAAAGTTGCTAGATTTGTTTGTTTATTTGACCTAAGCTGTTGTTATATCGAATCCTACAGTTATAAAGTATGAAAAATGACTAAAATCCATATGAAACCTCCCATGTTAGCAGACTGTCATATGATCCGGCCGTAAAATGAACAAACACATAATAAAAACATTAAAAGCGATTGAAAATTTGGTGGATTTGCGTGTATATTCCCCCTATGTCATTTCATATAGAACCCCACAGTTAAATTTTGAACAAAATTATGTAAAACATTAAAACAGCTATTTATATTGACACATTGTAACACAACCCTAGCGCAAAGTGATTAAAAAAGTGCTTACAAAGTTGTCAAAAGCTGGTGCAAAGTTGGCAGATTTACATGGCAATGTTACGTATTCTGTTACATTATCGAATCAATTTGTTAAAAGTTTGCGAAAGTGAATGAATATGTCATAAAAGGCCGTTTGAATATCGTAATGGCTATCGAAGGATGTAGAATGTTTAAACATTTCCATACATAAAATGGCCGCCAATTACGATAATTTTTAAATTACCCTGATAGATGAGTGTTTAGATGATCGACCGATAATGGAAGTAAAGTTCAATCGGTCGTGGGTAGTACTTGCATGGGTGACAACCTGAGAAAACCAGCGGGTGACACATTTTTGAGTTTTTGCAGTCTGCACCTATTTGGTCCAAGCAGTTAACATAGCGTGCAAAGTTCTCCAAAGCGATGCAAAGTTGCTAGATTTGTTTGTTTATTTGACCTAAGTTGTTGTTATATCGAACCATGCAGTTATAAAGTATGAAAAATGACTAAAATCCATTTGAAACCTCTGATGTTAGCAGAATGTCATATGAGCCGGCCGTAAAATGTGCAAATACATCTTAAAAATGTAAAAAGCGATTGAAAAGTTGGTGGATTTGCGTGTATATTCCCCAAATGTCATTTCATATAGAACCCCGCAGTTAAATTTAGAACAAAATTATGTAAAAGTCTAAAACAGCTATTTATGTTGGCACATTGTACCGCTACCCAAGTGCAAAGTGATTAAAATAGTGTTTAAAAAGTTGTCAAAAGCTTGTGCATAGTTGGCAGATTTACATGGAAAAGTTACCTATTCTGTTACATTATCGAATCCAGTTGTTAAAAGTTCGCGAAAAAGAATGAATATGTCATAAAAGGCCGTTTGAATATCGCAGTGGCTCTCGAAGGATGAGGAATTTTTAAACATTTCCATACATTAAATGGCCGCCAATTACGATAATTTTTAATTGACCGTGATAGATGAGCGGTCAGATGATCGACCGATAATGGAAGTAATGTTCAGTCAGTTGTAGTTAGTACTTGCATGGGTGACAACCTGAGAAAACCATCGGGTGACACTTTTTTGAGTTCTTTCAGTCTGCACCTATTTGGTCCAAGCTGTTAAAACAGCGTGCAAAGTTCTCCAAAGCGATTCCAAAGTTGCTAGATTTGTTTGTTTATTTGACCTAAGTTGTTGTTATATCGAACCCAGCAGTTATAAAGTATGAAAAATGACTATAATCCATGTGAAGCCTCCCATGTTAGCAGACTGTCATATGAGCCGGCCGTAAAATGAACAAACACATACTAAAAACGTTAAAAGCGATTGAAAAGTTGGTGGATTTGCGTGTATATTCCCCTATGTCATTTCATATAGAACCCCGCAGTTAAATTTAGAACAAAATTATGTAAAAGTTTAAAACAGCTATTTATGTTGGCACATTGTACCATTAACCAAGCGTAAAGTGATTAACAAAGTGCTTATAAAGTTGTCAAAATCTTGTGCAAATTTGGCAGATTTACATGGAAATGTTACCTATTGTGTTACATTATCGAGTCCAGTTGTTAAAAGTTTGCGAAAGTGAATGAATATGTCATAAAAGGCCGTTTGAATATCGTAGTGGCTCTCGAAAGATGTAGAATTTTTAAACATTTCGATACATTAAATGGCTGCCAATTACGATAATTTTTAAATAACCCTGATAGATGAGTGGTCAGATGATGGACCGATAATGGAAGTAAAGTTCAATCGGTCGTGGTTAGTACTTGCATGGGTGACAACCTGAGAAAACCAGCTGGTGATACTTTTTTGAGTTTTTGCAGTCTGCACCTATTTGGTCCAAACTGTTAAAACAGCGTGCAAAGTTCTCCAAAGCGATTCCAAAATTGATAGATTTGTTTGTTTATTTGACCTAAATTGTTGTTATATCGAACCATGCAGTTATAAAGTATGAAAAATGACTAAAATCCATTTGAAACCTCTCATGTTAGCAGAATGTCATATGAGCCGGCCGTAAAACGTGCAAATACATCTTAAAAATGTTAAAAGCGATTGAAAAGTTTGTGGATTTGTGTGCATATTCCCTCTAAGTTATTTCATATAGAACGCCGCAGTTAAATTTAGAACGAAATTATGTAAAAGTTTAAAACAGCTATTTATGTTGTCACAGTGTACCAATACCCAAGCGCAAAGTGATTAAAAAATTGCTTACAAAGTTGTGAAAAGCTTGTACAAAGTTGGCAGATTTACATGGAAATGTTACGTATTCTGTTACATTATCGAGTCCAGTTGTTAAAAGTTCGCGAAAAAGAATGAATATGTCATAAAAGGCCGTTTGAATATCGTAGTGGCTATCGAAGGATGTAGAATTTTTAAACATTTCCATACATAAAATGGCCGCCAATTACGATAATTTTTAAATGACCCTGATAGATTAGTGGTCAGGTGATCGACTGATAATAGAAGTAAAGTTCAATCAGTCGTGGTTAGTACTTGCATGGGAGACAACCCGAGAAAACCAGCGGGTGACACTTTTTTGAGTTTTTGCAGTCTGCACCTATTTGGTCCAAACTGTTAAAACAGCGTGCAAAGTTCTCCAAAGCGATTCCAAAGTTGCTAGATTTGTTTGTTTATTTGACATAAGTTGTTGTTATATCGAACCATGCTGTTATAAAGTATGAAAAATGACGAAAATCCATTCGAAACCTCTCATGTTAGCAGAATGTCATATGAGCCGGCCGTAAAACGTGCAAATACATCTTAAAAATGTTAAAAGCGATTGAAAAGTTTGTGGATTTGTGTGCATATTCCCTCTAAGTTATTTCATATAGAACGCCGCAGTTAAATTTAGAACGAAATTATGTAAAAGTTTAAAACAGCTATTTATGTTGTCACAGTGTACCAATACCCAAGCGCAAAGTGATTAAAAAATTGCTTACAAAGTTGTGAAAAGCTTGTGCAAAGTTGGCAGATTTACATGGAAATGTTACGTATTCTGTTACATTATCGAGTCCAGTTGTTAAAAGTTCGCGAAAAAGAATGAATATGTCATAAAAGGCCGTTTGAATATCGTAGTGGCTATCGAAGGATGTAGAATTTTTAAACATTTCCATACATAAAATGGCCGCCAATTACGATAATTTTTAAATGACCCTGATAGATTAGTGGTCAGGTGATCGACTGATAATAGAAGTAAAGTTCAATCAGTCGTGGTTAGTACTTGCATGGGAGACAACCCGAGAAAACCAGCGGGTGACACTTTTTTGAGTTTTTGCAGTCTGCACCTATTTGGTCCAAACTGTTAAAACAGCGTGCAAAGTTCTCCAAAGCGATTCCAAAGTTGCTAGATTTGTTTGTTTATTTGACATAAGTTGTTGTTATATCGAACCATGCTGTTATAAAGTATGAAAAATGACGAAAATCCATTCGAAACCTCTCATGTTAGCAGAATGTCATATGAGCCGGCCGTAAAATGTGCAAATACATCTTAAAAATGTTAAAAGCGATTGAAAAGTTGGTGGATTTGCGTGTATATTCTCCCTAAGTCATTTCATATAGAACCCCGCAGTTAAATGTAGAAAAAAATTATGTAATAGTTTAAAACAGCTATTTATGTTGGCACAGTGTACCACTACCCAAGCGCAAAGTGATTAAAAAATTGCTTACAAAGTTGTGAAAAGCTTTTGCAAAGTTGGCAGATTTACATGGAAATGTTACGTATTCTGTTACATTATCGAGTCCAGTTGTTAAAAGTTTGCGAAAAAGAATGAATATGTCATAAAAGGCCGTTTGAATATCGTAGTGGCGCTCGAATGATGTAGAATTTTTAAACATTTCCATACATTAAATGGCCGCCAATTACGATAATTTTTAAATAACCTTGATAGATGAGTGGTTAGATGATCGACCGATAATGGAAGTAAAGTTCAATCGGTCGTGGTTAGTACTTGCATGGGTGACAAAATGAAAAATCCAGCTGGTGACACTTTATTGAGTTTTTGCAGTCTGCACCTATTTGGTCCAAACTGTTAAAACAGCGTGCAAAGTTCTCCAAAGCGATTCCAAATTTGCTAGATTTGTTTGTTTATTTGACCTAAGTTGTTGTTATATCGAACCATGCAGTTATAAAGTATTAAAAATGACTAAAATCCATTTGAAACCTCTCAAGTTAGCAGAATGTCATATGAGACGGCAGTAAAATGTGCAAATACATCATAAAAATGTTAAATGCGAGTGAAAAGTTTGTGGATTTGCGTGTATATTCTCCCTAAGTCATTTCATATAGAACCGCGCAGTTAAATTTAGAACAAAATTATGTAAAAGTTTAAAACAGCTATTTATGTTGGCACATTGTACCACTACCCAAGCGCAAAGTGCTTACAAATTTGTTAAAAGCTTGTGCAAAGTTGGCAGATTTACATGGAAATGTTACCAATTCTGTTACATTATCGAGTCCAGTTGTTAAAAGTACGCGAAAAAGAATGACTATGTCATAAAAGGCCGTTTGAATATCGTAGTGGCTCTCGAATGATGTAAAATTTTTAAACATTTCCATACATTAAATGGCCGCCAATTACGATGATTTTTAAATGACCATGATAGATGAGCGGTCAGATGATCGACCGATAATGGAAGTAAAGTTCTGTCAGTCGTGGTTAGTACTTGCATGGGTGACAACATGAGCAATCCAGCTGGTGACGCTTTTTTGAGTTTTTGCAGTCTGCACCTATTTGGTCCAAACTGTTAAAACAGCGTGCAAAGTTCTCCAAAGCGATTCCAAAGTTGCTAGATTTGTTTGTTTATTTGACCTAAGTTGTTGTTATATCGAACCCTGCAGTTATAAAGTATAAAAAACGACTGAAATGCATATGAAACCTCCCATGTTAGCAGACTGTCATATGTGCCGGCCATAAAAAGAACAAATACATACTAAAAATGTTAAAAGCGATTGAAAATTTTGTGGATTTGTGTGTATATTCCCCCTATGTCATTTCATATAGAAACCCACAGTTAAATTTAGAACAAAATTATTTAAAAGTTTAAAACAGCTATTTATGTTGGCACATTGTACCACAACCCAAGCGCAAAGCGATTCACAAAGTGCTTACAAATTTGTGAAAAGCTTGCGCAAAGTTGGCAGATTTACATGGAAATGTCACGTATTCTGTTACATTATCGAATCCAGTTGTTAAAAGTTCACGAAAAAGAATGAATATGTCATAAAAGACCGTTTGAATATCGCAGTGGCTCTCGAAGGCTGTGGAATTTTTAAACATTTCCATACATTAAATGGCCGCCAATTATGATAATTTTAAATGACCCTGATAGATGAGTGGTCAGATTATCGACCGATAATGGAAGTAATGTTGAGTCAGTCGTGGTTAGTACTTGCATGGGTGACAACCTGAGAAAACCAGCGGGTGACACTTTTTTGAGTTTTTGCAGTCTGCACCTATTTGGTCCAAACTGTTAAAACAGCGTGCAAAGTTCTCCAAAGCGATTCCAAAGTTGCTAGATTTGTTTGTTTATTTGACCTAAGTTGTTGTTATATCGAACCATACTGTTATAAAGTATGAAAAATGACGAAAATCCATTTGAAACCTCTCATGTTAGCAGAATGTCATATGAGCCGGCCGTAAAATGTGCAAATACATCTTAAAAATGTTAAAAGCGATTGAAAAGTTGGTGGATTTGCGTGTATATTCTCCCTAAGTCATTTCATATAGAACCCCGAAGTTAAATGTAGAAAAAAATTATGTAAAAGTTTAAAACAGCTATTTATGTTGGCACAGTGTACCACTACCCAAGCGCAAAGTGATTAAAAAATTGCTTACAAAGTTGTGAAAAGCTTTTGCAAAGTTGGCAGATTTACATGAAAATGTTACGTATTCTGTTACATTATCGAGTCCAGTTGTTAAAAGTTCGCGAAAAAGAATGAATATGTCATAAAAGGCCGTTTGAATATCGTAGTGGCGCTCGAATGATGTAGAATTTTTAAACATTTTCATACATTAAATGGCCGCCAATTACGATAATTTTTAAATAACCTTGATAGATGAGTGGTCAGATGATCGACCGATAATGGAAGTAAAGTTCAATCGGTCGTGGTTAGTACTTGCATGGGTGACAAAATGAAAAATCCAGCTGGTGACACTTTATTGAGTTTTTGCAGTCTGCACCTATTTCGTCCAAACTGTTAAAACAGCGTGCAAAGTTCTCCAAAGCGATTCCAAATTTGCTAGATTTGTTTGTTTATTTGACCTAAGTTGTTGTTATATCGAACCATGCAGTTATAAAGTATTAAAAATGACTAAAATCCATTTGAAACCTCTCAAGTTAGCAGAATGTCATATGAGACGGCAGTAAAATGTGCAAATACATCTTAAAAATGTTAAATGCGAGTGAAAAGTTTGTGGATTTGCGTGTATATTCTCCCTAAGTCATTTCATATAGAACCACGCAGTTAAATTTAGAACAAAATTATGTAAAAGTTTAAAACAGCTATTTATGTTGGCACATTGTACCACTACCCAAGCGCAAAGTGCTTACAAATTTGTTAAAAGCTTGTGCAAAGTTGGCAGATTTACATGGAAATGTTACCTATTCTGTTACATTATCGAGTCCAGTTGTTAAAAGTACGCGAAAAAGAATGACTATGTCATAAAAGGCCGTTTGAATATCGTAGTGGCTCTCGAATGATGTAAAATTTTTAAACATTTCCATACATTAAATGGCCGCCAATTACGATGATTTTTAAATGACCATGATAGATGAGTGGTCAGATGATCGACTGATAATGGAAGTAAAGTTCTGTCAGTCGTGGTTAGTACTTGCATGGGTGACAACATGAGAAATCCAGCTGGTGACGCTTTTTTGAGTTTTTGCAGTCTGCACCTATTTGGTCCAAACTGTTAAAACAGCGTGCAAAGTTCTCCAAAGCGATTCCAAAGTTGCTAGATTTGTTTGTTTATTTGACCTAAGTTGTTGTTATATCGAACCCTGCAGTTATAAAGTATAAAAAACGACTGAAATCCATATGAAACCTCCCATGTTAGCCGACTGTCATATGTGCCGGCCATAAAAAGAACAAATACATACTAAAAATGTTAAAAGCGATTGAAAATGTTGTGGATTTGTGTGTATATTCCCCCTATATCATTTCATATAGAACCCCACAGTTAAATTTAGAACAAAATTATTTAAAAGTTTAAAACAGCTATTTATGTTGGCACATTGTACCACAACCCAAGCGCAAAGTGATTCACAAAGTGCTTACAAATTTGTGAAAAGCTTGCGCAAAGTTGGCAGATTTACATGGAAATGTCACGTATTCTGTTACATTATCGAATCCAGTTGTTAAAAGTTCACGAAAAAGAATGAATATGTCATAAAAGACCGTTTGAATATCGCAGTGGCTCTCGAAGGCTGTGGAATTTTTAAACATTTCCATACATTAAATGGCCGCCAATTATGATAATTTGTAAATGACCCTGATAGATGAGTGGTCAGATGATCGACCGATAATGGAAGTAAAGTTGAGTCAGTCGTGGTTAGTACTTGCATGGGTGACAACGTGAGAAAACCAGCGGGTGACACTTTTTTGAGTTTTTGCAGTCTGCACCTATTTGGTCCAAGCTGTTAAAACTGCGTGCAAAGTTCTCCAAAGCGATTCCAAAGATGCTAGATTTGTTTGTTTATTTGACCTAAGTTGTTGTTATATCGAACCCTGCAGTTATAAAGTATAAAAAACGACTGAAATCCATATGAAACCTCCCATGTTAGCAGACTGTCATATGTGCCGGCCATAAAAAGAACAAATACATACTAAAAATGTTAAAAGCGATTGAAAATTTTGTGGATTTGTGTGTATATTCCCCCTATGTCATTTCATATAGAACCCCACAGTTAAATTTAGAACAAAATTATTTAAAAGTTTAAAACAGCTATTTATGTTGGCACATTGTACCACAACCCAAGCGCAAAGTGATTCACAAAGTGCTTACAAATTTGTGAAAAGCTTGCGCAAAGTTGGCAGATTTACATGGAAATGTCACGTATTCTGTTACATTATCGAATCCAGTTGTTAAAAGTTCACGAAAAAGAATGAATATGTCATAAAAGACCGTTTGAATATCGCAGTGGCTCTCGAAGGCTGTGGAATTCTTAAACATTTCCATACATTAAATGGCCGCCAATTATGATAATTTTTAAATGACCCTGATAGATGAGTGGTCAGATTATCGACCGATAATGGAAGTAAAGTTCAATCGGTCGTGGTTAGTACTTGCATGGGTGACAACCTGGGAAAACCAGCTGGTCACACTTTTTTGAGTTTTTGCAGTCTGCACCTATTTGGTCCAAGCTGTTAAAACAGCGTGCAAAATTCTCCAAAGCGATTCCAAAGTTGCTAGATTTGTTTGTTCATTTGACCTGAGTTGTTGTTATATCGAACCCTGCAGTTATAAAGTATGAAAAATGACTAAAATCCATATGAAACCTCCCATGTTAGCAGACTGTCATATGAGGCGGCCGTAAAATGAACAAACACATACTAAAAACATTAAAAGCGATTGAAAATTTGGTGGATTTGCGTGTATATTCCCCCTATGTCATTTCATATCGAACCCCGCAGTTAAATTTTGAACAAAATTATGTAAAACATTAAAACAGCTATTTATATTGACACATTGTACCACAACCCTAGCGCAAAGTGATTAAAAAAGTGCTTACAAAGTTGTCAAAAGCTTGTGCAAAGTTGGCAGATTTACTTGGAAATGTTACCTATTCTGTTACATTATCGAGACCAGTTGTTAAAAGTTCGAGAAGGTGAATGAATATGTCATGAAAGAACGTTTGAATATCGTAGTGGCTCTCGAAGGATGTAGAATTTTTAAACATTTCCATACATTAAATGTGAGCCAATTACAGTAATTTTTAAATGACCATGATAGATGAGTGGTCAGATGAACGACCGATAATGGAAATAAAGTTCAATCGGCCGTGGTTAGTACTTGCATGGGTGACAACCTGAGAAAACCAGCGGGTGACACAATTTTGAGTTTTTGTAGTCTGCACCTATTTGGTCCAAGCTGTTAAAACAGCGTGCAAAGTTCTCCAAAGCGTTTCCAAAGTTGCTAGATTTGTTTGTTTATTTGAGCTAAGTTGTTGTTATATCGAACCCTGCAGTCATAAAGTATAAAAAATGACTAAAATCCATTTGAAACCTCTCATGTTAGCAGAATGTCATATCAGCCGGCCGTAAAATGTGCAAATACATCTTAAAAATGTTAAAAGCGATTGAAAAGTTTGTGGATTTGTGTGTATATTGCCCTCTCAGTCATTTCATATAGAACCCCGCAGTTAAATTTAGAACAAAATTATGTAAAAGTCTTAAACAGCTATTTATGTTGGCACATTGTACCGCTCCCCAAGTGCAAAGTGATTAAAATAGTGTTTACAAAGTTGTCAAAAGCTTGTGCAAAGTTGGCAGATTTACATGGAAATGTTACCTATTCTGTTACATTATCGAATCCAGTTGTTAAAAGCTCGCGAAAAAGAATGAATATGTCATAAAAGGCCGTTTGAATATCGCAGTGGCTCCCGAAGGATGAGGAATTTTTAAACATTTCCATACATTAAATGGCCGCCAATTACGATAATTTTTAAATGACCGTGATAGATGAGCGGTCAGATGATCGACCGATAATGGAAGTAATGTTCAGTCAGTTGTAGTTAGTACTTGCATGGGTGACAACCTGAGAAAAGCAGCGGGTGACACTTTTTTGAGTTTTTTCAGTCTGCACCTATTTGGTCCAAGCTGTTAAAACAGCGTGCAAAGTTCTCCAAAGCGATTCCAAAGTTGCTAGATTTGTTTGTTTATTTGACCTAAGTTGTTGTTATATCGAACCCAGCAGTTATAAAGTATGAAAAATGACTATAATCCATGTGAAACCTCCCATGTTAGCAGACTGTCATATGAGCCGGCCGTAAAATGAACAAACACATAGTAAAAACGCTAAAAGCGATTGAAAAGTTGGTTTATTTGCGTGTATATTCCCCTATGTCATTTCATATAGAACCCCGCAGTTAAATTTAGAACAAAATTATGTAAAAGTTTAAAACAGCTATTTATGTTGGCATATTGTACCACTACGCAAGCGCAAAGTGATTACAAAAGTGCTTACAAAGTTGTGAAAAGCATGTGCAAAGTTGGCAGATTTACATGGAAATGTTACGTATTCTGTTACATTATCGAATTCAGTTGTTAAAAGTTCGCGAAAGTGAATGAATATGTCATAAAAGGCCGTTTGAATATCGTAGTGGCTATCGAAGGATGTAGAATTTTTAAACATTTCCAAACATAAAATGGCCGCCAATTACGATAATTTGTAAATGACCATGATAGATGAGTGGTCAGATGATCGACTGATAATGGAAGTAAAGTTCAATCGGTCGTGGATAATACTTGCATGGGTGACAACCTGAGAAAACCAGCGGGTGACACATTTTTGAGTTTTTGCAGTCTGCACCTATTTGGTCCAAGCTGTTAACACAGCGTGCAAAGTTCTCCAAAGCGATTCCAAAGTTGCTAGATTTGTTTGTTTATTTGACCTAAGTTGTTGTTATATCGAACCCAGCAGTCATAAAGTATAAAAAATGACTAAAATCCATTTGAAACCTCTCATGTTAGCAGAATGTCATATCAGCCGGCCGTAAAATGTGCAAATACATCTTTAAAATGTTAAAAGCGATTGAAAAGTTTGTGGATTTGTGTGTATATTCCCTCTAAGTCATTTCATATAGAATCCCGCAGTTAAATTTAGAACAAAATTATGTAAAAGTTTAAAACAGCTATTTATGTTGGCACATTGTACCGCTACCCAAGCGCAAAGTGATTAAAATAGTGTTTACAAAGTTGTCAAAAGCTTGTGCAAAGTTGGCAGATTTACATGGAAATGTTACCTGTTCTGTTACATTATCGAATCCAGTTGTTAAAAGTTCGCGAAAAAGAATGAATATGTCATAAAAGGCCGTTTGAATATCGCAGTGTCTCTCGAAGGATGAGAAATTTTTAAACATTCCCTTACATTAAATGGCCGCCAATTACGACAATTTTTAAATGACCGTGATAGATGAGTGGTCAGATGATCGACCGATAATGGAAGTAAAGTTCAGTCAGTTGTAGTTAGTACTTGCATGGGTGACAACCTGAGAAAACCAGCGGGTGACACTTTTTTGAGTTTTTGCAGTCTGCACCTATTTGGTCCAAGCTGTTAAAATAGCGTGCAAAGTTCTCCAAAGCGATTCCAAAGTTGCTAGATTTGTTTGTTTATTTGACCTAAGTTGTTGTTATATCGAACCCAGCAGTTATAAAGTATGAAAAATGACTAAAATCCATGTGAAACCTCCCATGTTAGCAGACTGTCACATACTAAAAACGTTAAAAGCGATTGAAAAGTTGGTTTATTTGCGTGTATAGTCCCCTATGTCATTTCATATAGAACCCCGCAGTTAAATTTAGAACAAAATTATGTAAAAGTTTAAAACAGCTATTTATGTTGGCATATTGTACCACTACGCAAGCGCAAAGTGATTACAAAAGTGCTTACAAAGTTGTGAAAAGCATGTGCAAAGTTGGCAGATTTACATGGAAATGTTACGTATTCTGTTACATTATCGAATTCAGTTGTTAAAAGTTCGCGAAAGTGAATGAATATGTCATAAATGGCCGTTTGAATATCGTAGTGGCTATCGAAGGATGTAGAATTTTTAAACATTTCCAAACATAAAATGGCCGCCAATTACGATAATTTGTAAATGACCATGATAGATGAGTGGTCAGATGATCGACCGACAATGGAAGTAAAGTTCAGTCAGTCGTGGTTAATACTTGCATGGGTGACAACCTGAGAAAACCAGCGGGTGACACATTTTTGAGTTTTTGCAGTCTGCACCTATTTGGTCCAAGCTGTTAACACTGCGTGCAAAGTTCTCCAAAGCGATTCCAAAGTTGCTAGATTTGTTTGTTTATTTGACCTAAGTTGTTGTTATATCGAACCCTGCAGTCATAAAGTATAAAAAATGACTAAAATCCATTTGAAACCTCTCATGTTAGCAGAATGTCATATCAGCCGGCCGTAAAATGTGCAAATACATCTTAAAAATGTTAAAAGCGATTGAAAACATTGTGGATTTGTGTGTATATTCCCTCTAAGTCATTTCATATACAACCCCGCAGTTAAATTTAGAACAAAATTATGTAAAAGTCTAAAACAGCTATTTATGTTGGCACATTGTACCGCTCCCCAAGTGCAAAGTGATTAAAATAGTGTTTACAAAGTTGTCAAAAGCTTGTGCAAAGTTGGCAGATTTACATGGAAATGTTACCTATTCTGTTACATTATCGAATCCAGTTGTTAAAAGCTCGCGAAAAAGAATGAATATGTCATAAAAGGCCGTTTGAATATCGCAGTGGCTCTCGAAGGATGAGGAATTTTTAAACATTTCCATACATTAAATGGCCGCCAATTACGATAATTTTTAAATGACCGTGATAGATGAGTGGTCAGATGATCGACCGATAATGGAAGTAATGTTCAGTCAGTTGTAGTTAGTACTTGCATGGGTGACAACCTGAGAAAAGCAGCGGGTGACACTTTTTTGAGTTTTTTCAGTCTGCACCTATTTGGTCCAAGCTGTTAAAACAGCGTGCAAAGTTCTCCAAGGCGATTCCAAAGTTGCTAGATTTGTTTGTTTATTTGACCTAAGTTGTTGTTATATCGAACCCAGCAGTTATAAAGTATGAAAAATGACTATAATCCATGTGAAGCCTCCCATGTTAGCAGACTGTCATATGAGCCGGCCGTAAAATGAACAAACACATAGTAAAAACGTTAAAAGCGATTGAAAAGTTGGTTTATTTGCGTGTATATTCCCCTATGTCATTTCATATAGAACCCCGCAGTTAAATTTAGAACAAAATTATGTAAAAGTTTAAAACAGCTATTTATGTTGGCATATTGTACCACTACGCAAGCGCAAAGTGATTACAAAAGTGCTTACAAAGTTGTGAAAAGCATGTGCAAAGTTGGCAGATTTACATGGAAATGTTACGTATTCTGTTACATTATCGAATTCAGTTGTTAAAAGTTCGCGAAAGTGAATGAATATGTCATAAATGGCCGTTTGAATATCGTAGTGGCTATCGAAGGATGTAGAATTTTTAAACATTTCCAAACATAAAATGGCCGCCAATTACGATAATTTGTAAATGACCATGATAGATGAGTGGTCAGATGATCGACCGACAATGGAAGTAAAGTTCAGTCAGTCGTGGTTAATACTTGCAAGGGTGACAACCTGAGAAAACCAGCGGGTGACACATTTTTGAGTTTTTGCAGTCTGCCCTATTTGGTCCAAGCTGTTAACACAGCGTGCAAAGTTCTCCAAAGCGATTCCAAAGTTGCTAGATTTGTTTGTTTATTTGACCTAAGTTGTTGTTATATCGAACCCAGCAGTCATAAAGTATAAAAAATGACTAAAATCCATTTGAAACCTCTCATGTTAGCAGAATGTCATATCAGCCGGCCGTAAAATGTGCAAATACATCTTTAAAATGTTAAAAGCGATTGAAAAGTTTGTGGATTTGTGTGTATATTCCCTCTAAGTCATTTCATATAGAATCCCGCAGTTAAATTTAGAACAAAATTATGTAAAAGTTTAAAACAGCTATTTATGTTGGCACATTGTACCGCTACCCAAGCGCAAAGTGATTAAAATAGTGTTTACAAAGTTGTCAAAAGCTTGTGCATAGTTGGCAGATTTACATGGAAATGTTACCTATTCTGTTACATTATCGAATCCAGTTGTTAAAAGTTCGCGAAAAAGAATGAATATGTCATAAAAGGCCGTTTGAATATCGCAGTGTCTCTCGAAGGATGAGAAATTTTTAAACATTCCCTTACATTAAATGGCCGCCAATTACGACAATTTTTAAATGACCGTGATAGATGAGTGGTCAGATGATCGACCGATAATGGAAGTAAAGTTCAGTCAGTTGTAGTTAGTACTTGCATGGGTGACAACCTGAGAAAACCAGCGGGTGACACTTTTTTGAGTTTTTGCAGTCTGCACCTATTTGGTCCAAGCTGTTAAAACAGCGTGCAAAGTTCTCCAAAGCGATTCCAAAGTTGCTAGATTTGTTTGTTTATTTGACCTAAGTTGTTGTTATATCGAACCCAGCAGTTATAAAGTATGAAAAATGACTAAAATCCATGTGAAACCTCCCATGTTAGCAGACTGTCACATACTAAAAACGTTAAAAGCGATTGAAAAGTTGGTTTATTTGCGTGTATATTCTCCTATGTCATTTCATATAGAACCCCGCAGTTAAATTTAGAACAAAATTATGCAAACGTTTAAAACAGCTATTTATGTTGGCATATTGTACCACTACTCAAGCGCAAAGTGATTACAAAAGTGCTTACAAAGTTGTGAAAAGCATGTGCAAAGTTGGCAGATTTACATGGAAATGTTACGTATTCTGTTACATTATCGAATTCAGTTGTTAAAAGTTCGCGAAAAAGAATGAATATGTCCTAAAAAGCCGTTTGAATATCGTAGTGGCTCTCAAAGGATGTAGAATATTAAAACATTTCCATACATTAAATGGCCGCCAATTACGATATTATTTAAATGACCCTGATAGATGAGTGGTCAGATGTTCGACCGATAATGGAAGTAAAGTTCAGTCAGTTGTAGTTAGTACTTGCATGCGTGACAACCTGAGAAAACCAGCGGGTGACACTTTTTTGAGTTTTTGCAGTCTGCACCTATTTGGTCCAAGCTATTAAAACAGCGTGCAAAGTTCTCCAAAGCGATTCCAAAGTTGCTAGATTTGTTTGTTTATTTGACCTAAGTTGTTGTTATATCGAACCCAGCAGTTATAAAGTATGAAAAATGACTAAAATCCATGTGAAACCTCCCATGTTAGCAGACTGTCATATGAGCCGGCCGTAAAATGAACAAACACATACTAAAAACGTTAAAAGCGATTGAAAATTTGGTGGATTTGCGTGTATATTCCCCTATATCATTTCATATAGAACACCGCCGTTAAATTTAGAACAAAATTATGTAAAAGTTTAAAACAGCTATTTATGTTGGCACATTGTACCACTACGCAAGCGCAAAGTGATTAAAAAAGTGCTTACAAAGTTGTGAAAAGCTTGTGCAAAGTTGGCATATTTACATGGAAATGTTACGTATTCTGTTACATTATCGAATCCAGTTGTTAAAAGTTCGCGAAAGTGAATGAATGTGTCATAAAAGGCCGTTTGAATATCGTAGTGGCTATCGAAGGATGTAGAATTTTTAAACATTTCCATACATGAAATGGCCGCCAATTACGATAATTATTAAATGACCATGATAGATGAGTGGTCAGATGATCGACCGATAATGGAAGTAAAGTTCTGTCATTCGTGGTTAGTAATTGCATGCGTGACAACCTGAGAAAACCAGCGGGTGACACTTTTTTGAGTTTTTGCAGTCTGCACCTATTTGGTCCAAGCTGTTAACACAGCGTGCAAAGTTCTCCAAAGCGATTCCAAAGTTGCTAGATTTGTTTGTTTATTTGACCTAAGTTGTTGTTATATCGAACCCAGCAGTCATAAAGTATAAAAAATGACTAAAATCCATTTGAAACCTCTCATGTTAGCAGAATGTCATATCAGCCGGCCGTAAAATGTGCAAATACATCTTTAAAATGTTAAAAGCGATTGAAAAGTTTGTGGATTTGTGTGTATATTCCCTCTAAGTCATTTCATATAGAATCCCGCAGTTAATTTAGAACAAAACTATGTAAAAGTTTAAAACAGCTATTTATGTTGGCACATTGTACCGCTACCCAAGCGCAAAGTGATTAAAATAGTGTTTACAAAGTTGTCAAAAGCTTGTGCAAAGTTGGCAGATTTACATGGAAATGTTACCTATTCTGTTACATTATCGAATCCAGTTGTTAAATGTTCGCGAAAAAGAATGAATATGTCATAAAAGGCTGTTTGAGTATCGCAGTGGCTCTCGAAGGATGAGGAATTTTTAAACATTCCCATACATTAAATGGCCGCCAATTACGATAATTTTTAAATGACCGTGATAGATGAGTGGTCAGATGATCGACCGATAATGGAAGTAAAGTTCAGTCAGTTGTAGTTAGTACTTGCATGGGTGACAACCTGAGAAAACCAGCGGGTGACACTTTTTTGAGTTTTTGCAGTCTGCACCTATTTGGTCCAAGCTGTTAAAACAGCGTGCAAAGTTCTCCAAAGCGATTCCAAAGTTGCTAGATTTGTTTGTTTATTTGACCTAAGTTGTTGTTATATCGAACCCAGCAGTTATAAAGTATGAAAAATGACTAAAAGCCATGTGAAACCTCCCATGTTAGCAGACTGTCACATACTAAAAACGTTAAAAGCGATTGAAAAGTTGGTTTATTTGCGTGTATATTCCCCTATGTCATTTCATATAGAACCCCGCAGTTAAATTTAGAACAAAATTATGTAAAAGTTTAAAACAGCTATTTATGTTGGCACATTGTACCACTACGCAAGCGCAAAGTGATTAAAAAAGTGCTTACAAAGATGTGAAAAGCTTGTGCAAAGTTGGCAGATTTACATGGAAATGTTACCTATTCTGTTACATTATCGAATCCAGTTGTTAAAAGTTCGCGAAAAAGAATGAATATGTCATAAAAGGCCGTTTGAATATCGCAGTGGCTCTCGAAGGATGAGGAATTTTTAAACATTCCCATACATTAAATGGCCGCCAATTACGATAATTTTTAAATGACCGTGATAGATGAGTGGTCAGATGATCGACCGATAATGGAAGTAAAGTTCAGTCAGTTGTAGTTAGTACTTGCATGCGTGACAACCTGAGAAAACCAGCGGGTGACACTTTTTTGAGTTTTTGCAGTCTGCACCTATTTGGTCCAAGCTATTAAAACAGCGTGCAAAGTTCTCCAAAGCGATTCCAAAGTTGCTAGATTTGTTTGTTTATTTGACCTAAGTTGTTGTTATATCGAACCCAGCAGTTATAAAGTATGAAAAATGACTAAAATCCATGTGAAACCTCCCATGTTAGCAGATTGTCATATGAGCCGGCCGTAAAATGAACAAACACATACTAAAAACGTTAAAAGCGATTGAAAATTTGGTGGATTTGCGTGTATATTCCCCTATATCATTTCATATAGAACACCGCCGTTAAATTTAGAACAAAATTATGTAAAAGTTTAAAACAGCTATTTATGTTGGCACATTGTACCACTACGCAAGCGCAAAGTGATTAAAAAAGTGCTTACAAAGTTGTGAAAAGCTTGTGCAAAGTTGGCATATTTACATGGAAATGTTACGTATTCTGTTACATTATCGAATCCAGTTGTTAAAAGTTCGCGAAAGTGAATGAATGTGTCATAAAAGGCCGTTTGAATATCGTAGTGGCTATCGAAGGATGTAGAATTTTTAAACATTTCCATACATGAAATGGCCGCCAATTACGATAATTATTAAATGACCATGATAGATGAGTGGTCAGATGATCGACCGATAATGGAAGTAAAGTTCTGTCATTCGTGGTTAGTAATTGCATGCGTGACAACCTGAGAAAACCAGCGGGTGACACTTTTTTGAGTTTTTGCAGTCTGCACCTATTTGGTCCAAGCTGTTAACACAGCGTGCAAAGTTCTCCAAAGCGATTCCAAAGTTGCTAGATTTGTTTGTTTATTTGACCTAAGTTGTTGTTATATCGAACCCAGCAGTCATAAAGTATAAAAAATGACTAAAATCCATTTGAAACCTCTCATGTTAGCAGAATGTCATATCAGCCGGCCGTAAAATGTGCAAATACATCTTTAAAATGTTAAAAGCGATTGAAAAGTTTGTGGATTTGTGTGTATATTCCCTCTAAGTCATTTCATATAGAATCCCGCAGTTAATTTAGAACAAAACTATGTAAAAGTTTAAAACAGCTATTTATGTTGGCACATTGTACCGCTACCCAAGCGCAAAGTGATTAAAATAGTGTTTACAAAGTTGTCAAAAGCTTGTGCAAAGTTGGCAGATTTACATGGAAATGTTACCTATTCTGTTACATTATCGAATCCAGTTGTTAAATGTTCGCGAAAAAGAATGAATATGTCATAAAAGGCTGTTTGAGTATCGCAGTGGCTCTCGAAGGATGAGGAATTTTTAAACATTCCCATACATTAAATGGCCGCCAATTACGATAATTTTTAAATGACCGTGATAGATGAGTGGTCAGATGATCGACCGATAATGGAAGTAAAGTTCAGTCAGTTGTAGTTAGTACTTGCATGGGTGACAACCTGAGAAAACCAGCGGGTGACACTTTTTTGAGTTTTTGCAGTCTGCACCTATTTGGTCCAAGCTGTTAAAACAGCGTGCAAAGTTCTCCAAAGCGATTCCAAAGTTGCTAGATTTGTTTGTTTATTTGACCTAAGTTGTTGTTATATCGAACCCAGCAGTTATAAAGTATGAAAAATGACTAAAAGCCATGTGAAACCTCCCATGTTAGCAGACTGTCACATACTAAAAACGTTAAAAGCGATTGAAAAGTTGGTTTATTTGCGTGTATATTCCCCTATGTCATTTCATATAGAACCCCGCAGTTAAATTTAGAACAAAATTATGTAAAAGTTTAAAACAGCTATTTATGTTGGCACATTGTACCACTACGCAAGCGCAAAGTGATTAAAAAAGTGCTTACAAAGATGTGAAAAGCTTGTGCAAAGTTGGCAGATTTACATGGAAATGTTACCTATTCTGTTACATTATCGAATCCAGTTGTTAAAAGTTCGCGAAAAAGAATGAATATGTCATAAAAGGCCGTTTGAATATCGCAGTGGCTCTCGAAGGATGAGGAATTTTTAAACATTCCCATACATTAAATGGCCGCCAATTACGATAATTTTTAAATGACCGTGATAGATGAGTGGTCAGATGATCGACCGATAATGGAAGTAAAGTTCAGTCAGTTGTAGTTAGTACTTGCATGGGTGACAACCTGAGAAAACCAGCGGGTGACACTTTTTTGAGTTTTTGCAGTCTGCACCTATTTGGTCCAAGCTGTTGAAACAGCGTGCAAAGTTCTCCAAAGCGATTCCAAAGTTGCTAGATTTGTTTGTTTATTTGACCTAAGTTGTTGTTATATCGAACCCAGCAGTTATAAAGTATGAAAAATGACTAAAAGCCATGTGAAACCTCCAATGTTAGCAGACTGTCACATACTAAAAACGTTAAAAGCGATTGAAAAATTGGTGGATTTGCGTGTATATTCCCTATGTCATTTCATATAGAACCCCGCAGTTAAATTTAGAACAAAATTATGTAAAAGTTTAAAACAGCTATTTATGTTGGCATATTGTACAACTACGCAAGTGCAAAGTGATTACAAAAGTGCTTACAAAGTTGTGAAAAGCTTGTGCAAAGTTGGCAGATTTACATGGAAATGTTACGTATTGTGTTACATTATCGAATTCAGTTGTTAAAAGTTCGCGAAAAAGAATGAATATGTCATAAAAGGCCGTTTGAATATCGTAGTGGCTCTCGAAGGATGTAGAATATTAAAACATTTCCATACATTAAATGGCCGCCAATTACGATAATGTTTAAATGACCCTGATAGATGAGTGGTCAGATGATCGACCGATAATGGAAGTAAAGTTCAATCGGTCGTGGTTAGTACTTGCATGGGTGACAACCTGAGAAAACCAGCGGGTGACACATTTTTGAGTTTTTGCAGTCTGTACCTATTTGGTCCAAGCTGTTAAAACAGCGTGCACAGTTCTCCAAAGCGATTCCAAAGTTGCTAGATTTGTTTGTTTATTTGACCTAAGTTGTTGTTATATCGAACCCTGCAGTTATAAAGTATGAAAAATGAATAAATCCATATGAAACCTCTCATGTTAGCAGACTGTCATATGAGCCGGCCGTAAAATGAACAAACACATACTAAAAACGTTAAAAGCGATTGAAAAGTTGGTGGATTTGCGTGTATATTCCCCTATGTCATTTCATATAGAACCCCGCAGTTAAATTTAGAACAAAATTATGTAAAAGTTTAAAACAGCTATTGATGTTGGCACATTGTACCACTACGCAAGCGCAAAGTGATTAAAAAAGTGCTTACAAAGTTGTGAAAAGCTTGCGCAAAGTTGGCAGATTTACATGGAAATGTTACGTATTCTGTTACATTATCGAATCCAGTTGTTAAAAGTTCGCGAAAGTGAATGAATATGTCATAATAGGTCGTTTGAATATCGTAGTGGCTATCGAAGGATGTAGAATTTTTAAACATTTCCATATATGAAATGGCCGCCAATTACGATAATTTTTAAATGACCATGATAGACGAGTGGTCAGATGATCGACCGATAATGGAAGTAAAGTTCTGTCAGTCGTGGTTAGTACTTGCATGCGTGACAACCTGAGAAAACCAGCGGGTGACCGTTTTTTGAGTTTTTGCAGTCTGCACCTATTTGCTCCAAGCTGTTAACACAGCGTGCAAAGTTCTCCAAAGCGATTCCAAAGTTGCTAGATTTGTTTGCTTATTTGACCTAAGTTGTTGTTATATCGAACCCTGCAGTCATAAAGTTTAAAAAATTACTAAAATCCATTTGAAACCTCTCATGTTAGCAGAATGTCATATGAGCCGGCCGTAAAATGTGCAAATACATCTTAAAAATGTTAAAAGCGATTGAAAAGTTTGTGGATTTGTGTGTATATTCCCTCTAAGTCATTTCATATAGAACCCCGCAGTTAAATTTAGAACAAAATTATGTAAAAGTTTAAAACAGCTATTTATGTTGGCACATTGTACCACTACGCAAGCGCAAAGTGATTAAAAAAGTGCTTACAAAGTTGTGAAAAGCATGTGCAAAGTTGGCAGATTTAAATGGAAATGTTACGTATTCTGTTACATTATCGAATCCAGTTGATAAAAGTTCGCGAAAGTGAATGAATATGTCATAATAGGTCGTTTGAATATCGTAGTGGCTATCGAAGGATGTAGAATGTTTAAACATTTCCATACATGAAATGGCCGCCAATTACGATAATTTTAAAATGACCATGATAGATGAGTGGTCAGATGATCGACCGATAATGGAAGTAAAGTTCTGTCAGTCGTGGTTAGTACTTGCATGCGTGACAACCTGAGAAAACCAGCGGGTGACCGTTTTTTGAGTTTTTGCAGTCTGCACCTATTTGGTCCAAGCTGTTAACACAGCGTGCAAAGTTCTCCAAAGCGATTCCAAAGTTGCTAGATTTGTTTGTTTATTTGACCTAAGTTGTTGTTATATCGAACCCTGCAGTCATAAAGTATAAAAAATTACTAAAATCCATTTGAAACCTCTCATGTTAGCAGAATGTCATATGAGCCGGCCGTAAAATGTGCAAATACATCTTAAAAATGTTAAAAGCGATTGAAAAGTTTGTGGATTTGTGTGTATATTCCCTCTAAGTCATTTCATATAGAACCCCGCAGTTAAATTTAGAACAAAATTATGTAAAAGTCTAAAACAGCTATTTATGTTGGCACATTGTACCGCTACCCAAGCGCAAAGTGATTAAAAAAGTGCTTACAAAGTTGTCAAAAGCTTGTGCAAAGTTGGCAGATTTACATGGAAATGTTACGTATTCTGTTACATTATCGAATCCAGTTGTTAAAAGTTCGCGAAAAAGAATGAATATGTCATAAAAGGCCGTTTGAATATCGCAGTGGCTCTCGAAGGATGAGGAATTTTTAAACATTTCCATACATAAAATGGCCGCCAATTACGATAATTTTTAAATGACCGTGATAGATGAGTGGTCAGATGTTCGACCGATAATGGAAGTAAAGTTCAGTCAGTTGTAGTTAGTACTTGCATGCGTGACAACCTGAGAAAACCAGCGGGTGACACTTTTTTGAGTTTTTGCAGTCTGCACCTATTTGGTCCAAGCTGTTAAAACAGCGTGCAAAGTTCTCCAAAGCGATTCCAAAGTTGCTAGATTTGTTTGTTTATTTGACCTAAGTTGTTGTTATATCGAACCCAGCAGTTTTAAAGTATGAAAAATGACTAAAATCCATGTGAAACCTCCATGTTAGCAGACTGTCATATGAGCCGGCCGTAAAATGAACAAACACATACTAAAAACGTTAAAAGCCATTGAAAAGTTGGTGGATTTGCGTGTATATTCCCCTATGTCATTTCATATAGAACCCCGCAGTTAAATTTAGAACAAAATTACGTAAAAGTTTAAAACAGCTATTTATGTTGGCACATTGTACCACTACGCAAGCGCAAAGTGATTAAAAAAGTGCTTACAAAGTTGTGAAAAGCTTGTGCAAAGTTGGTAGATTTACATGGAAATGTTACGTATTCTGTTACATTATCGAATCCAGTTGTTAAAAGTTCGCGAAAAAGAATGAATATGTCATAAAAGGCCGTTTGAATATCGTAGTGGCTCTCGAAAAATGTAGAATTTTAACACATTTCCATACATTAAATGGCCGCCAATTACGATAATTTTTAAATGACCCTGATAGATGAGTGGTCAGATGATCGACCGATAATGGAAGTAAAGTTCAGTCAGTCGTGGTTAGTACTTGCATGGGTGACAACCTGAGAAAACCAGCGGGTGACACTTTTTTGAGTTTTTGCAGTCTGCACCTATTTGGTCCAAGCTGTTAAAACAGCGTGCAATGTTCTCCAAAGCGATTCCAAAGTTGCTAGATTTGTTTGTTTATTTGACGTAAGTTGTTGTAATATCGAACCCTGCAGTTATAAAGTATGAAAAATGAATAAATCCATATGAAACCTCTCATGTTAGCAGACTGTCATATGAGCCGGCCGTAAAATGAACAAACACATACTAAAAACGTTAAAAGCGATTGAAAAGTTGGTGGATTTGCGTGTATATTCCCTCTAAGTCATTTCATATAGAACCCCGTAGTTAAATTTAGAACAAAATTATGTAAAAGTTTAAAACAGCTATTGATGTTGGCACATTGTACCACTACGCAAGCGCAAAGTGATTAAAAAAGTGCTTACAAAGTTGTGAAAAGCTTGCGCAAAGTTGGCAGATTTACATGGAAATGTTACGTATTCTGTTACATTATCGAATCCAGTTGTTAAAAGTTCGCGAAAGTGAATGAATATGTCATAATAGGTCGTTTGAATATCGTAGTGGCTATCGAAGGATGTAGAATTTTTAAACATTTCCATATATGAAATGGCCGCCAATTACGATAATTTTTAAATGACCATGATAGATGAGTGGTCAGATGATCGACCGATAATGGAAGTAAAGTTCAATCGGTCGTGGGTAGTACTTGCATGGGTGACAACCTGAGAAAACCAGCGGGTGACACATTTTTGAGTTTTTGCAGTCTGCACCTATTTGGTCCAAGCTGTTAACACAGCGTGCAAAGTTCTCCAAAGCGATTCCAAAGTTGCTAGATTTGTTTGCTTATTTGACCTAAGTTGTTGTTATATCGAACCCTGCAGTCATAAAGTTTAAAAAATTACTAAAATCCATTTGAAACCTCTCATGTTAGCAGAATGTCATATGAGCCGGCCGTAAAATGTGCAAATACATCTTAAAAATGTTAAAAGCGATTGAAAAGTTTGTGGATTTGTGTGTATATTCCCTCTAAGTCATTTCATATAGAACCCCGCAGTTAAATTTAGAACAAAATTATGTAAAAGTCTAAAACAGCTATTTATGTTGGCACATTGTACCGCTACCCAAGCGCAAAGTGATTAAAAAAGTGCTTACAAAGTTGTCAAAAGCTTGTGCAAAGTTGGCAGATTTACATGGAAATGTTACGTATTCTGTTACATTATCGAATCCAGTTGTTAAAAGTTCGCGAAAAAGAATGAATATGTCATAAAAGGCCGTTTGAATATCGTAGTGGCTATCGAAGGATGTAGAATGTTTAAACATTTCCATACATGAAATGGCCGCCAATTACGATAATTTTAAAATGACCATGATAGATGAGTGGTCAGATGATCGACCGATAATGGAAGTAAAGTTCTGTCAGTCGTGGTTAGTACTTGCATGCGTGACAACCTGAGAAAACCAGCGGGTGACCGTTTTTTGAGTTTTTGCAGTCTGCACCTATTTGGTCCAAGCTGTTAACACAGCGTGCAAAGTTCTCCAAAGCGATTCCAAAGTTGCTAGATTTGTTTGTTTATTTGACCTAAGTTGTTGTTATATCGAACCCTGCAGTCATAAAGTATAAAAAATTACTAAAATCCATTTGAAACCTCTCATGTTAGCAGAATGTCATATGAGCCGGCCGTAAAATGTGCAAATACATCTTAAAAATGTTAAAAGCGATTGAAAAGTTTGTGGATTTGTGTGTATATTCCCTCTAAGTCATTTCATATAGAACCCCGCAGTTAAATTTAGAACAAAATTATGTAAAAGTCTAAAACAGCTATTTATGTTGGCACATTGTACCGCTACCCAAGCGCAAAGTGATTAAAAAAGTGCTTACAAAGTTGTCAAAAGCTTGTGCAAAGTTGGCAGATTTACATGGAAATGTTACGTATTCTGTTACATTATCGAATCCAGTTGTTAAAAGTTCGCGAAAAAGAATGAATATGTCATAAAAGGCCGTTTGAATATCGCAGTGGCTCTCGAAGGATGAGGAATTTTTAAACATTTCCATACATAAAATGGCCGCCAATTACGATAATTTTTAAATGACCGTGATAGATGAGTGGTCAGATGTTCGACCGATAATGGAAGTAAAGTTCAGTCAGTTGTAGTTAGTACTTGCATGCGTGACAACCTGAGAAAACCAGCGGGTGACACTTTTTTGAGTTTTTGCAGTCTGCACCTATTTGGTCCAAGCTGTTAAAACAGCGTGCAAAGTTCTCCAAAGCGATTCCAAAGTTGCTAGATTTGTTTGTTTATTTGACCTAAGTTGTTGTTATATCGAACCCAGCAGTTTTAAAGTATGAAAAATGACTAAAATCCATGTGAAACCTCCATGTTAGCAGACTGTCATATGAGCCGGCCGTAAAATGAACAAACACATACTAAAAACGTTAAAAGCCATTGAAAAGTTGGTGGATTTGCGTGTATATTCCCCTATGTCATTTCATATAGAACCCCGCAGTTAAATTTAGAACAAAATTACGTAAAAGTTTAAAACAGCTATTTATGTTGGCACATTGTACCACTACGCAAGCGCAAAGTGATTAAAAAAGTGCTTACAAAGTTGTGAAAAGCTTGTGCAAAGTTGGTAGATTTACATGGAAATGTTACGTATTCTGTTACATTATCGAATCCAGTTGTTAAAAGTTCGCGAAAAAGAATGAATATGTCATAAAAGGCCGTTTGAATATCGTAGTGGCTCTCGAAAAATGTAGAATTTTAACACATTTCCATACATTAAATGGCCGCCAATTACGATAATTTTTAAATGACCCTGATAGATGAGTGGTCAGATGATCGATCGATAATGGAAGTAAAGTTCAGTCAGTCGTGGTTAGTACTTGCATGGGTGACAACCTGAGAAAACCAGCGGGTGACACTTTTTTGAGTTTTTGCAGTCTGCACCTATTTGGTCCAAGCTGTTAAAACAGCGTGCAATGTTCTCCAAAGCGATTCCAAAGTTGCTAGATTTGTTTGTTTATTTGACGTAAGTTGTTGTAATATCGAACCCTGCAGTTATAAAGTATGAAAAATGAATAAATCCATATGAAACCTCTCATGTTAGCAGACTGTCATATGAGCCGGCCGTAAAATGAACAAACACATACTAAAAACGTTAAAAGCGATTGAAAAGTTGGTGGATTTGCGTGTATATTCCCTCTAAGTCATTTCATATAGAACCCCGTAGTTAAATTTAGAACAAAATTATGTAAAAGTTTAAAACAGCTATTGATGTTGGCACATTGTACCACTACGCAAGCGCAAAGTGATTAAAAAAGTGCTTACAAAGTTGTGAAAAGTTTGCGCAAAGTTGGCAGATTTACATGGAAATGTTACGTATTCTGTTACATTATCGAATCCAGTTGTTAAAAGTTCGCGAAAAAGAATGAATATGTCATAAAAGGCCGTTTGAATATCGCAGTGGCTCTCGAAGGATGAGGAATTTTTAAACATTTCCATACATAAAATGGCCGCCAATTACGATAATTTTTAAATGACCGTGATAGATGAGTGGTCAGATGTTCGACCGATAATGGAAGTAAAGTTCAGTCAGTTGTAGTTAGTACTTGCATGCGTGACAACCTGAGAAAACCAGCGGGTGACACTTTTTTGAGTTTTTGCAGTCTGCACCTATTTGGTCCAAGCTGTTAAAACAGCGTGCAAAGTTCTCCAAAGCGATTCCAAAGTTGCTAGATTTGTTTGTTTATTTGACCTAAGTTGTTGTTATATCGAACCCAGCAGTTTTAAAGTATGAAAAATGACTAAAATCCATGTGAAACCTCCATGTTAGCAGACTGTCATATGAGCCGGCCGTAAAATGAACAAACACATACTAAAAACGTTAAAAGCCATTGAAAAGTTGGTGGATTTGCGTGTATATTCCCCTATGTCATTTCATATAGAACCCCGCAGTTAAATTTAGAACAAAATTACGTAAAAGTTTAAAACAGCTATTTATGTTGGCACATTGTACCACTACGCAAGCGCAAAGTGATTAAAAAAGTGCTTACAAAGTTGTGAAAAGCTTGTGCAAAGTTGGTAGATTTACATGGAAATGTTACGTATTCTGTTACATTATCGAATCCAGTTGTTAAAAGTTCGCGAAAAAGAATGAATATGTCATAAAAGGCCGTTTGAATATCGTAGTGGCTCTCGAAAAATGTAGAATTTTAACACATTTCCATACATTAAATGGCCGCCAATTACGATAATTTTTAAATGACCCTGATAGATGAGTGGTCAGATGATCGATCGATAATGGAAGTAAAGTTCAGTCAGTCGTGGTTAGTACTTGCATGGGTGACAACCTGAGAAAACCAGCGGGTGACACTTTTTTGAGTTTTTGCAGTCTGCACCTATTTGGTCCAAGCTGTTAAAACAGCGTGCAATGTTCTCCAAAGCGATTCCAAAGTTGCTAGATTTGTTTGTTTATTTGACGTAAGTTGTTGTAATATCGAACCCTGCAGTTATAAAGTATGAAAAATGAATAAATCCATATGAAACCTCTCATGTTAGCAGACTGTCATATGAGCCGGCCGTAAAATGAACAAACACATACTAAAAACGTTAAAAGCGATTGAAAAGTTGGTGGATTTGCGTGTATATTCCCTCTAAGTCATTTCATATAGAACCCCGTAGTTAAATTTAGAACAAAATTATGTAAAAGTTTAAAACAGCTATTGATGTTGGCACATTGTACCACTACGCAAGCGCAAAGTGATTAAAAAAGTGCTTACAAAGTTGTGAAAAGTTTGCGCAAAGTTGGCAGATTTACATGGAAATGTTACGTATTCTGTTACATTATCGAATCCAGTTGTTAAAAGTTCGCGAAAGTGAATGAATATGTCATAATAGGTCGTTTGAATATCGTAGTGGCTATCGAAGGATGTAGAATTTTTAAACATTTCCATATATGAAATGGCCGCCAATTACGATAATTTTTAAATGACCATGATAGATGAGTGGTCAGATGATCGACCGATAATGGAAGTAAAGTTCAATCGGTCGTGGGTAGTACTTGCATGGGTGACAACCTGAGAAAACCAGCGGGTGACACATTTTTGAGTTTTTGCAGTCTGCACCTATTTGGTCCAAGCTGTTAACACAGCGTGCAAAGTTCTCCAAAGCGATTCCAAAGTTGCTAGATTTGTTTGCTTATTTGACCTAAGTTGTTGTTATATCGAACCCTGCAGTCATAAAGTTTAAAAAATTACTAAAATCCATTTGAAACCTCTCATGTTAGCAGAATGTCATATGAGCCGGCCGTAAAATGTGCAAATACATCTTAAAAATTTTAAAAGCGATTGAAAAGTTTGTGGATTTGTGTGTATATTCCCTCTAAGTCATTTCATATAGAACCCCGCAGTTAAATTTAGAACAAAATTATGTAAAAGTCTAAAACAGCTATTTATGTTGGCACATTGTACCGCTACCCAAGCGCAAAGTGATTAAAAAAGTGCTTACAAAGTTGTCAAAAGCTTGTGCAAAGTTGGCAGATTTACATGGAAATGTTACGTATTCTGTTACATTATCGAATCCAGTTGTTAAAAGTTCGCGAAAAAGAATGAATATGTCATAAAAGGCCGTTTGAATATCGCAGTGGCTCTCGAAGGATGAGGAATTTTTAAACATTTCCATACATTAAATTGCCGCCAATTACGATAATTTTTAAATGACCCTGATAGATGAGTGGTCAGATGATCGACCGATAATGGAAGTAAAGTTCTGTCAGTCGTGGTTAGTACTTGCATGCGTGACAACCTGAGAAAACCAGCGGGTGACCGTTTTTTGAGTTTTTGCAGTCTGCACCTATTTGCTCCAAGCTGTTAACACAGCGTGAAAAGTTCTCCAAAGCGATTCCAAAGTTGCTAGATTTGTTTGCTTATTTGACCTAAGTTGTTGTTATATCGAACCCTGCAGTCATAAAGTTTAAAAAATTACTAAAATCCATTTGAAACCTCTCATGTTAGCAGAATGTCATATGAGCCGGCCGTAAAATGTGCAAATACATCTTAAAAATGTTAAAAGCGATTGAAAAGTTTGTGGATTTGTGTGTATATTCCCTCTAAGTCATTTCATATAGAACCCCGCAGTTAAATTTAGAACAAAATTATGTAAAAGTTTAAAACAGCTATTTATGTTGGCACATTGTACCACTACGCAAGCGCAAAGTGATTAAAAAAGTGCTTACAAAGTTGTGAAAAGCATGTGCAAAATTGGCAGATTTAAATGGAAATGTTACGTATTCTGTTACATTATCGAATCCAGTTGATAAAAGTTCGCGAAAGTGAATGAATATGTCATAATAGGTCGTTTGAATATCGTAGTGGCTATCGAAGGATGTAGAATTTTTAAACATTTCCATACATGAAATGGCCGCCAATTACGATAATTTTAAAATGACCATGATAGATGAGTGGTCAGATGATCGACCGATAATGGAAGTAAAGTTCTGTCAGTCGTGGTTAGTACTTGCATGCGTGACAACCTGAGAAAACCAGCGGGTGACCGTTTTTTGAGTTTTTGCAGTCTGCACCTATTTGGTCCAAGCTGTTAACACAGCGTGCAAAGTTCTCCAAAGCGATTCCAAAGTTGCTAGATTTGTTTGTTTATTTGACCTAAGTTGTTGTTATATCGAACCCTGCAGTCATAAAGTATAAAAAATTACTAAAATCCATTTGAAACCTCTCATGTTAGCAGAATGTCATATGAGCCGGCCGTAAAATGTGCAAATACATCTTAAAAATGTTAAAAGCGATTGAAAAGTTTGTGGATTTGTGTGTATATTCCCTCTAAGTCATTTCATATAGAACCCCGCAGTTAAATTTAGAACAAAATTATGTAAAAGTCTAAAACAGCTATTTATGTTGGCACATTGTACCGCTACCCAAGCGCAAAGTGATTAAAAAAGTGCTTACAAAGTTGTCAAAAGCTTGTGCAAAGTTGGCAGATTTACATGGAAATGTTACGTATTTTGTTACATTATCGAATCCAGTTGTTAAAAGTTCGCGAAAAAGAATGAATATGTCATAAAAGGCCGTTTGAATATCGCAGTGGCTCTCGAAGGATGAGGAATTTTTAAACATTTCCATACATAAAATGGCCGCCAATTACGATAATTTTTAAATGACCGTGATAGATGAGTGGTCAGATGTTCGACCGATAATGGAAGTAAAGTTCATTCAGTTGTAGTTAGTACTTGCATGCGTGACAACCTGAGAAAACCAGCGGGTGACACTTTTTTGAGTTTTTGCAGTCTGCACCTATTTGGTCCAAGCTGTTAAAACAGCGTGCAAAGTTCTCCAAAGCGATTCCAAAGTTGCTAGATTTGTTTGTTTATTTGACCTAAGTTGTTGTTATATCGAACCCAGCAGTTATAAAGTATGAAAAATGACTAAAATCCATGTGAAACCTCCCATGTTAGCAGACTGTCATATGAGCCGGCCGTAAAATGAACAAACACATACTAAAAACGTTAAAAGCCATTGAAAAGTTGGTGGATTTGCGTGTATATTCCCCTATGTCATTTCATATAGAACCCCGCAGTTAAATTTAGAACAAAATTACGTAAAAGTTTAAAACAGCTATTTATGTTGGCACATTGTACCACTACGCAAGCGCAAAGTGATTAAAAAAGTGCTTACAAAGTTGTGAAAAGCTTGTGCAAAGTTGGTAGATTTACATGGAAATGTTACGTATTCTGTTACATTATCGAATCCAGTTGTTAAAAGTTCCCGAAAAAGAATGAATATGTCATAAAAGGCCGTTTGAATATCGTAGTGGCTCTCGAAAAATGTAGAATTTTAACACATTTCCATACATTAAATGGCCGCCAATTACGATAATTTTTAAATGACCCTGATAGATGAGTGGTCAGATGATCGACCGATAATGGAAGTAAAGTTCAGTCAGTCGTGGTTAGTACTTGCATGGGTGACAACCTGAGAAAACCAGCGGGTGACACTTTTTTGAGTTTTTGCAGTCTGCACCTATTTGGTCCAAGCTGTTAAAACAGCGTGCAATGTTCTCCAAAGCGATTCCAAAGTTGCTAGATTTGTTTGTTTATTTGACGTAAGTTGTTGTAATATCGAACCCTGCAGTTATAAAGTATGAAAAATGAATAAATCCATATGAAACCTCTCATGTTAGCAGACTGTCATATGAGCCGGCCGTAAAATGAACAAACACATACTAAAAACGTTAAAAGCGATTGAAAAGTTGGTGGATTTGCGTGTATATTCCCTCTAAGTCATTTCATATAGAACCCCGTAGTTAAATTTAGAACAAAATTATGTAAAAGTTTAAAACAGCTATTGATGTTGGCACATTGTACCACTACGCAAGCGCAAAGTGATTAAAAAAGTGCTTACAAAGTTGTGAAAAGCTTGCGCAAAGTTGGCAGATTTACATGGAAATGTTACGTATTCTGTTACATTATCGAATCCAGTTGTTAAAAGTTCGCGAAAGTGAATGAATATGTCATAATAGGTCGTTTGAATATCGTAGTGGCTATCGAAGGATGTAGAATTTTTAAACATTTCCATATATGAAATGGCCGCCAATTACGATAATTTTTAAATGACCATGATAGACGAGTGGTCAGATGATCGACCGATAATGGAAGTAAAGTTCTGTCAGTCGTGGTTAGTACTTGCATGCGTGACAACCTGAGAAAACCAGCGGGTGACCGTTTTTTGAGTTTTTGCAGTCTGCACCTATTTGGTCCAAGCTGTTAACACAGCGTGCAAAGTTCTCCAAAGCGATTCCAAAGTTGCTAGATTTGTTTGCTTATTTGACCTAAGTTGTTGTTATATCGAACCCTGCAGTCATAAAGTTTAAAAAATTACTAAAATCCATTTGAAACCTCTCATGTTAGCAGAATGTCATATGAGCCGGCCGTAAAATGTGCAAATACATCTTAAAAATGTTAAAAGCGATTGAAAAGTTTGTGGATTTGTGTGTATATTCCCTCTAAGTCATTTCATATAGAACCCCGCAGTTAAATTTAGAACAAAATTATGTAAAAGTCTAAAACAGCTATTTATGTTGGCACATTGTACCGCTACCCAAGCGCAAAGTGATTAAAAAAGTGCTTACAAAGTTGTCAAAAGCTTGTGCAAAGTTGGCAGATTTACATGGAAATGTTACGTATTCTGTTACATTATCGAATCCAGTTGTTAAAAGTTCGCGAAAAAGAATGAATATGTCATAAAAGGCCGTTTGAATATCGCAGTGGCTCTCGAAGGATGAGGAATTTTTAAACATTTCCATACATTAAATTGCCGCCAATTACGATAATTTTTAAATGACCCTGATAGATGAGTGGTCAGATGATCGACCGATAATGGGAGTAAAGTTCTGTCAGTCGTGGTTAGTACTTGCATGCGTGACAACCTGAGAAAACCAGCGGGTGACCGTTTTTTGAGTTTTTGCAGTCTGCACCTATTTGCTCCAAGCTGTTAACACAGCGTGAAAAGTTCTCCAAAGCGATTCCAAAGTTGCTAGATTTGTTTGCTTATTTGACCTAAGTTGTTGTTATATCGAACCCTGCAGTCATAAAGTTTAAAAAATTACTAAAATCCATTTGAAACCTCTCATGTTAGCAGAATGTCATATGAGCCGGCCGTAAAATGTGCAAATACATCTTAAAAATGTTAAAGGCGATTGAAAAGTTTGTGGATTTGTGTGTATATTCCCTCTAAGTCATTTCATATAGAACCCCGCAGTTAAATTTAGAACAAAATTATGTAAAAGTTTAAAACAGCTATTTATGTTGGCACATTGTACCACTACGCAAGCGCAAAGTGATTAAAAAAGTGCTTACAAAGTTGTGAAAAGCATGTGCAAAATTGGCAGATTTAAATGGAAATGTTACGTATTCTGTTACATTATCGAATCCAGTTGATAAAAGTTCGCGAAAGTGAATGAATATGTCATAATAGGTCGTTTGAATATCGTAGTGGCTATCGAAGGATGTAGAATTTTTAAACATTTCCATACATGAAATGGCCGCCAATTACGATAATTTTAAAATGACCATGATAGATGAGTGGTCAGATGATCGACCGATAATGGAAGTAAAGTTCTGTCAGTCGTGGTTAGTACTTGCATGCGTGACAACCTGAGAAAACCAGCGGGTGACCGTTTTTTGAGTTTTTGCAGTCTGCACCTATTTGGTCCAAGCTGTTAACACAGCGTGCAAAGTTCTCCAAAGCGATTCCAAAGTTGCTAGATTTGTTTGTTTATTTGACCTAAGTTGTTGTTATATCGAACCCTGCAGTCATAAAGTATAAAAAATTACTAAAATCCATTTGAAACCTCTCATGTTAGCAGAATGTCATATGAGCCGGCCGTAAAATGTGCAAATACATCTTAAAAATGTTAAAAGCGATTGAAAAGTTTGTGGATTTGTGTGTATATTCCCTCTAAGTCATTTCATATAGAACCCCGCAGTTAAATTTAGAACAAAATTATGTAAAAGTCTAAAACAGCTATTTATGTTGGCACATTGTACCGCTACCCAAGCGCAAAGTGATTAAAAAAGTGCTTACAAAGTTGTCAAAAGCTTGTGCAAAGTTGGCAGATTTACATGGAAATGTTACGTATTTTGTTACATTATCGAATCCAGTTGTTAAAAGTTCGCGAAAAAGAATGAATATGTCATAAAAGGCCGTTTGAATATCGCAGTGGCTCTCGAAGGATGAGGAATTTTTAAACATTTCCATACATAAAATGGCCGCCAATTACGATAATTTTTAAATGACCGTGATAGATGAGTGGTCAGATGTTCGACCGATAATGGAAGTAAAGTTCAGTCAGTTGTAGTTAGTACTTGCATGCGTGACAACCTGAGAAAACCAGCGGGTGACACTTTTTTGAGTTTTTGCAGTCTGCACCTATTTGGTCCAAGCTGTTAAAACAGCGTGCAAAGTTCTCCAAAGCGATTCCAAAGTTGCTAGATTTGTTTGTTTATTTGACCTAAGTTGTTGTTATATCGAACCCAGCAGTTATAAAGTATGAAAAATGACTAAAATCCATGTGAAACCTCCCATGTTAGCAGACTGTCATATGAGCCGGCCGTAAAATGAACAAACACATACTAAAAACGTTAAAAGCCATTGAAAAGTTGGTGGATTTGCGTGTATATTCCCCTATGTCATTTCATATAGAACCCCGCAGTTAAATTTAGAACAAAATTACGTAAAAGTTTAAAACAGCTATTTATGTTGGCACATTGTACCACTACGCAAGCGCAAAGTGATTAAAAAAGTGCTTACAAAGTTGTGAAAAGCTTGTGCAAAGTTGGTAGATTTACATGGAAATGTTACGTATTCTGTTACATTATCGAATCCAGTTGTTAAAAGTTCGCGAAAAAGAATGAATATGTCATAAAAGGCCGTTTGAATATCGTAGTGGCTCTCGAAAAATGTAGAATTTTAACACATTTCCATACATTAAATGGCCGCCAATTACGATAATTTTTAAATGACCCTGATAGATGAGTGGTCAGATGATCGACCGATAATGGAAGTAAAGTTCAGTCAGTCGTGGTTAGTACTTGCATGGGTGACAACCTGAGAAAACCAGCGGGTGACACTTTTTTGAGTTTTTGCAGTCTGCACCTATTTGGTCCAAGCTGTTAAAACAGCGTGCAATGTTCTCCAAAGCGATTCCAAAGTTGCTAGATTTGTTTGTTTATTTGACGTAAGTTGTTGTAATATCGAACCCTGCAGTTATAAAGTATGAAAAATGAATAAATCCATATGAAACCTCTCATGTTAGCAGACTGTCATATGAGCCGGCCGTAAAATGAACAAACACATACTAAAAACGTTAAAAGCGATTGAAAAGTTGGTGGATTTGCGTGTATATTCCCTCTAAGTCATTTCATATAGAACCCCGTAGTTAAATTTAGAACAAAATTATGTAAAAGTTTAAAACAGCTATTGATGTTGGCACATTGTACCACGACGCAAGCGCAAAGTGATTAAAAAAGTGCTTACAAAGTTGTGAAAAGCTTGCGCAAAGTTGGCAGATTTACATGGAAATGTTACGTATTCTGTTACATTATCGAATCCAGTTGTTAAAAGTTCGCGAAAGTGAATGAATATGTCATAATAGGTCGTTTGAATATCGTAGTGGCTATCGAAGGATGTAGAATTTTTAAACATTTCCATATATGAAATGGCCGCCAATTACGATAATTTTTAAATGACCATGATAGACGAGTGGTCAGATGATCGACCGATAATGGAAGTAAAGTTCTGTCAGTCGTGGTTAGTACTTGCATGCGTGACAACCTGAGAAAACCAGCGGGTGACCGTTTTTTGAGTTTTTGCAGTCTGCACCTATTTGGTCCAAGCTGTTAACACAGCGTGCAAAGTTCTCCAAAGCGATTCCAAAGTTGCTAGATTTGTTTGCTTATTTGACCTAAGTTGTTGTTATATCGAACCCTGCAGTCATAAAGTTTAAAAAATTACTAAAATCCATTTGAAACCTCTCATGTTAGCAGAATGTCATATGAGCCGGCCGTAAAATGTGCAAATACATCTTAAAAATGTTAAAAGCGATTGAAAAGTTTGTGGATTTGTGTGTATATTCCCTCTAAGTCATTTCATATAGAACCCCGCAGTTAAATTTAGAACAAAATTATGTAAAAGTCTAAAACAGCTATTTATGTTGGCACATTGTACCGCTACCCAAGCGCAAAGTGATTAAAAAAGTGCTTACAAAGTTGTCAAAAGCTTGTGCAAAGTTGGCAGATTTACATGGAAATGTTACGTATTCTGTTACATTATCGAATCCAGTTGTTAAAAGTTCGCGAAAAAGAATGAATATGTCATAAAAGGCCGTTTGAATATCGCAGTGGCTCTCGAAGGATGAGGAATTTTTAAACATTTCCTTACATTAAATTGCCGCCAATTACGATGATTTTTAAATGACCCTGATAGATGAGTGGTCAGATGATCGACCGATAATGGAAGTAAAGTTCAGTAAGTCGTGGTCAGTACTTGCATGGGTGACAAACTGAGAAAACCAGCGGGTGACACTTTTTTGAGTTTTTGCAGTCTGCACCTATTTGGTCCAAGCTGTTAAAACAGCGTGCAAAGTTCTCCAAAGCGATTCCAAAGTTGCTAGATTTGTTTGTTTATTTGACCTAAGTTGTTGTTATATCGAACCCTGCAGTTATAAAGTATGAAAAATTACTAAAATCCATATGAAACCTCCCATGTTAGCAGACTGTCATATGAGCCGGCCGTAAAATGAACAAACCCATACTAAAAACGTTGAAAGCGATTGAAAAGTTGGTGGATTTGCGTGTATATTCCCCTATGTCATTTCATATAGAACCCCGCAGTTAAATTTAGAACAAAATTATGTAAAAGTTTAAAACAGCTATTTATGTTGGCACATTGTACCACTACGCAAGCGCAAAGTGATTAAAAAAGTGCTTACAAAGTTGTGAAAAGCTTGCGCAAAGTTGGCAGATTTACATGGAAATGTTACGTATTCTGTTACATTATCGAATCCAGTTGTTAAAAGTTTGCGAAAGTGAATGAATATATCATAATAGGTCGTTTGAATATCGTAGTGGCTCTCGAAGGATGTAGAATTTTAAAACATTTCCATACATTAAATGGCGGCCAATTACGTTAATTTGTAAATGACCCTGATAGATGAGTGGTCAGATGATCGACTGATAATGGAAGTAAAGTTCAGTCAGTCGTGGTTAGTACTTGCATGGGTGACAACCTGAGAAAACCAGCGGGTGACACTTTTTTGAGTTTTTGCAGTCTGCACCTATTTGGTCCAAGCTGTTAAAACAGCGTGCAATGTTCTCCAAAGCGATTCCAAAGTTGCTAGATTTGTTTGTTTATTTGACCTAAGTTGTTGTAATATCGAACTCTGCAGTTATAAAGTATGAAAAATGAATAAATCCATATGAAACCTCTCATGTTAGCAGACTGTCACATACTAAAAGCGTTAAAAGCGATTGAAAAGTTGGTTTATTTGCGTGTATATTCCCCTATGTCATTTCATATAGAACCCCGCAGTTAAATTTAGAACAAAATTATGTAAAAGTCTAAAACAGCTATTTATGTTGGCACATTGTACCGCTACCCAAGCGCAAAGTGATTAAAAAAGTGCTTACAAAGTTGTCAAAAGCTTGTGCAAAGTTGGCAGATTTACATGAAAATGTTACGTATTCTGTTACATTATCGAATCCAGTTGTTAAAAGTTCGCGAAAAAGAATGAATTTGTCATAAAAGGCCGTTTGAATATCGTAGTGGCTCTCGAAGGATGTAGAATTTTAAAACATTTCCATACATTAAATGGCGGCCAATTACGTTAATTTGTAAATGACCCTGATAGATGAGTGGTCAGATGATCGACTGATAATGGAAGTAAAGTTCAGTCAGTCGTGGTTAGTACTTGCATGCGTGACAACCTGAGAAAACCAGCGGGTGACCGTTTTTTGAGTTTTTGCAGTCTGCACCTATTTGGTCCAGGCTGTTAACACAGCGTGCAAAGTTCTCCAAAGCGATTCCAAAGTTGCTAGATTTGTTTGTTTATTTGACCTAAGTTGTTGTTATATCGAACCCTGCAGTCATAAAGTATAAACAATTACTAAAATCCATTTGAAACCTCTCATGTTAGCAGAATGTCATATGAGCCGGCCGTAAAATGTGCAAATACATCTTAAAAATGTTAAAAGCGATTGAAAAGTTTGTGGATTTGTGTGTATATTCCCTCTAAGTCATTTCATATAGAACCCCGCAGTTAAATTTAGAACAAAATTATGTAAAAGTTTAAAACAGCTATTTATGTTGGCACATTGTACCACTACGCAAGCGCAAAGTGATTAAAAAAGTGCTGACAAAGTTGTGAAAAGCTTGTGCAAAGTTGGCAGATTAACATGGAAATGTTACGTATTCTGTTACATTATCGAATCCAGTTGTTAAAAGTTCGCGAAAGTGAATGAATATGTCATAATAGGTCGTTTGAATATCGTAGTGGCTATCGAAGGATGTAGAATTTTTAAACATTTCCATACATGAAATGGCCGCCAATTACGATAATTTTTAAATGACCATGATAGATGAGTGGTCAGATGATCGACCGATAATGGAAGTAAAGTTCTGTCAGTCGTGGTTAGTACTTGCATGCGTGACAACCTGAGAAAACCAGCGGGTGACTCCTTTTTGAGTTTTTGTAGTCTGCACCTATTTGGTCCAAGCTGTTAACACAGCGTGCAAAGTTCTCCAAAGCGATTCCAAAGTTGCTAGATTTGTTTGTTTATTTGACCTAAGTTGTTGTTATATCGAACCCTGCAGTCATAAAGTATAAAAAATTACTAAAATCCATTTGAAACCTCTCATGTTAGCAGAATGTCATATGAGCCGGCCGTAAAATGTGCAAATACATCTTAAAAATGTTAAAAGCGATTGAAAAGTTTGTGGATTTGTGTGTATATTCCCTCTAAGTCATTTCATATAGAACACCGCAGTTAAATTTAGAACAAAATTATGTAAAAGTCTAAAACAGCTATTTATGTTGGCACATTGTACCGCTACCCAAGCGCAAAGTGATTAAAAAAGTGCTTACAAAGTTGTCAAAAGCTTGTGCAAAGTTGGCAGATTTACATGGAAATGTTACGTATTCTGTTACATTATCGAATCCAGTTGTTAAAAGTTCGCGAAAAAGAATGAATATGTCATAAAAGGCCGTTTGAATATCGCAGTGGCTCTCGAAGGATGAGGAATTTTTAAACATTTCCATACATTAAATGGCCGCCAATTACGATAATTTTTAAATGACCGTGATAGATGAGTGGTCAGATGTTCGACCGATAATGGAAGTAAAGTTCAGTCAGTTGTAGTTAGTACTTGCATGCGTGACAACCTGAGAAAACCAGCGGGTGACACTTTTTTGAGTTTTTGCAGTCTGCACCTATTTGGTCCAAGCTGTTAAAACAGCGTGCAAAGTTCTCCAAAGCGATTCCAAAGTTGCTAGATTTGTTTGTTTATTTGACCTAAGTTGTTGTTATATCGAACCCTGCAGTTATAAAGTATGAAAAATTACTAAAATCCATATGAAACCTCCCATGTTAGCAGACTGTCATATGAGCCGGCCGTAAAATGAACAAACCCATACTAAAAACGTTGAAAGCGATTGAAAAGTTGGTGGATTTGCGTGTATATTCCCCTATGTCATTTCATATAGAACCCCGCAGTTAAATTTAGAACAAAATTATGTAAAAGTTTAAAACAGCTATTTATGTTGGCACATTGTACCACTACGCAAGCGCAAAGTGATTAAAAAAGTGCTTACAAAGTTGTGAAAAGCTTGCGCAAAGTTGGCAGATTTACATGGAAATGTTACGTATTCTGTTACATTATCGAATCCAGTTGTTAAAAGTTTGCGAAAGTGAATGAATATATCATAATAGGTCGTTTGAATATCGTAGTGGCTCTCGAAGGATGTAGAATTTTAAAACATTTCCATACATTAAATGGCGGCCAATTACGTTAATTTGTAAATGACCCTGATAGATGAGTGGTCAGATGATCGACTGATAATGGAAGTAAAGTTCAGTCAGTCGTGGTTAGTACTTGCATGGGTGACAACCTGAGAAAACCAGCGGGTGACACTTTTTTGAGTTTTTGCAGTCTGCACCTATTTGGTCCAAGCTGTTAAAACAGCGTGCAATGTTCTCCAAAGCGATTCCAAAGTTGCTAGATTTGTTTGTTTATTTGACCTAAGTTGTTGTAATATCGAACTCTGCAGTTATAAAGTATGAAAAATGAATAAATCCATATGAAACCTCTCATGTTAGCAGACTGTCACATACTAAAAGCGTTAAAAGCGATTGAAAAGTTGGTTTATTTGCGTGTATATTCCCCTATGTCATTTCATATAGAACCCCGCAGTTAAATTTAGAACAAAATTATGTAAAAGTCTAAAACAGCTATTTATGTTGGCACATTGTACCGCTACCCAAGCGCAAAGTGATTAAAAAAGTGCTTACAAAGTTGTCAAAAGCTTGTGCAAAGTTGGCAGATTTACATGAAAATGTTACGTATTCTGTTACATTATCGAATCCAGTTGTTAAAAGTTCGCGAAAAAGAATGAATTTGTCATAAAAGGCCGTTTGAATATCGTAGTGGCTCTCGAAGGATGTAGAATTTTAAAACATTTCCATACATTAAATGGCGGCCAATTACGTTAATTTGTAAATGACCCTGATAGATGAGTGGTCAGATGATCGACTGATAATGGAAGTAAAGTTCAGTCAGTCGTGGTTAGTACTTGCATGCGTGACAACCTGAGAAAACCAGCGGGTGACCGTTTTTTGAGTTTTTGCAGTCTGCACCTATTTGGTCCAGGCTGTTAACACAGCGTGCAAAGTTCTCCAAAGCGATTCCAAAGTTGCTAGATTTGTTTGTTTATTTGACCTAAGTTGTTGTTATATCGAACCCTGCAGTCATAAAGTATAAACAATTACTAAAATCCATTTGAAACCTCTCATGTTAGCAGAATGTCATATGAGCCGGCCGTAAAATGTGCAAATACATCTTAAAAATGTTAAAAGCGATTGAAAAGTTTGTGGATTTGTGTGTATATTCCCTCTAAGTCATTTCATATAGAACCCCGCAGTTAAATTTAGAACAAAATTATGTAAAAGTTTAAAACAGCTATTTATGTTGGCACATTGTACCACTACGCAAGCGCAAAGTGATTAAAAAAGTGCTGACAAAGTTGTGAAAAGCTTGTGCAAAGTTGGCAGATTAACATGGAAATGTTACGTATTCTGTTACATTATCGAATCCAGTTGTTAAAAGTTCGCGAAAGTGAATGAATATGTCATAATAGGTCGTTTGAATATCGTAGTGGCTATCGAAGGATGTAGAATTTTTAAACATTTCCATACATGAAATGGCCGCCAATTACGATAATTTTTAAATGACCATGATAGATGAGTGGTCAGATGATCGACCGATAATGGAAGTAAAGTTCTGTCAGTCGTGGTTAGTACTTGCATGCGTGACAACCTGAGAAAACCAGCGGGTGACTCCTTTTTGAGTTTTTGTAGTCTGCACCTATTTGGTCCAAGCTGTTAACACAGCGTGCAAAGTTCTCCAAAGCGATTCCAAAGTTGCTAGATTTGTTTGTTTATTTGACCTAAGTTGTTGTTATATCGAACCCTGCAGTCATAAAGTATAAAAAATTACTAAAATCCATTTGAAACCTCTCATGTTAGCAGAATGTCATATGAGCCGGCCGTAAAATGTGCAAATACATCTTAAAAATGTTAAAAGCGATTGAAAAGTTTGTGGATTTGTGTGTATATTCCCTCTAAGTCATTTCATATAGAACACCGCAGTTAAATTTAGAACAAAATTATGTAAAAGTCTAAAACAGCTATTTATGTTGGCACATTGTACCGCTACCCAAGCGCAAAGTGATTAAAAAAGTGCTTACAAAGTTGTCAAAAGCTTGTGCAAAGTTGGCAGATTTACATGGAAATGTTACGTATTCTGTTACATTATCGAATCCAGTTGTTAAAAGTTCGCGAAAAAGAATGAATATGTCATAAAAGGCCGTTTGAATATCGCAGTGGCTCTCGAAGGATGAGGAATTTTTAAACATTTCCATACATTAAATGGCCGCCAATTACGATAATTTTTAAATGACCGTGATAGATGAGTGGTCAGATGTTCGACCGATAATGGAAGTAAAGTTCAGTCAGTTGTAGTTAGTACTTGCATGCGTGACAACCTGAGAAAACCAGCGGGTGACACTTTTTTGAGTTTTTGCAGTCTGCACCTATTTGGTCCAAGCTATTAAAACAGCGTGCAAAGTTCTCCAAAGCGATTCCAAAGTTGCTAGATTTGTTTGTTTATTTGACCTAAGTTGTTGTTATATCGAACCCAGCAGTTATAAAGTATGAAAAATGACTAAAATCCATGTGAAACCTCCCATGTTAGCAGACTGTCATATGAGCCGGCCGTAAAATGAACAAACACATACTAAAAACGTTAAAAGCCATTGAAAAGTTGGTGGATTTGCGTGTATATTCCCCTATGTCATTTCATATAGAACCCCGCAGTTAAATTTAGAACAAAATTACGTAAAAGTTTAAAACAGCTATTTATGTTGGCACATTGTACCACTACGCAAGCGCAAAGTGATTAAAAAAGTGCTTACAAAGTTGTGAAAAGCTTGTGCAAAGTTGGTAGATTTACATGGAAATGTTACGTATTCTGTTACATTATCGAATCCAGTTGTTAAAAGTTCGCGAAAGTGAATGAATATGTCATAATAGGTCGTTTGAATATCGTAGTGGCTATCGAAGGATGTAGAATTTTTAAACATTTCCATATATGAAATGGCCGCCAATTACGATAATTTTTAAATGACCATGATAGACGAGTGGTCAGATGATCGACTGATAATGGAAGTAAAGTTCTGTCAGTCGTGGTTAGTACTTGCATGCGTGACAACCTGAGAAAACCAGCGGGTGACCGTTTTTTGAGTTTTTGCAGTCTGCACCTATTTGGTCCAAGCTGTTAACACAGCGTGCAAAGTTCTCCAAAGCGATTCCAAAGTTGCTAGATTTGTTTGCTTATTTGACCTAAGTTGTTGTTATATCGAACCCTGCAGTCATAAAGTTTAAAAAATTACTAAAATCCATTTGAAACCTCTCATGTTAGCAGAATGTCATATGAGCCGGCCGTAAAATGTGCAAATACATCTTAAAAATGTTAAAAGCGATTGAAAAGTTTGTGGATTTGTGTGTATATTCCCTCTAAGTCATTTCATATAGAACCCCGCAGTTACATTTAGAACAAAATTATGTAAAAGTCTAAAACAGCTATTTATGTTGGCACATATTAACGCTACCCAAGCGCAAAGTGATTAAAAAAGTGCTTACAAAGTTGTCAAAAGCTTGTGCAAAGTTGGCAGATTTACATGGAAATGTTACGTATTCTGTTACATTATCGAATCCAGTTGTTAAAAGTTCGCGAAAAAGAATGAATATGTCATAAAAGGCCGTTTGAATATCGCAGTGGCTCTCGAAGGATGAGGAATTTTTAAACATTTCCATACATTAAATGGCCGCCAATTACGATAATTTTTAAATGACCGTGATAGATGAGTGGTCAGATGTTCGACCGATAATGGAAGTAAAGTTCAGTCAGTTGTAGTTAGTACTTGCATGCGTGACAACCTGAGAAAACCAGCGGGTGACACTTTTTTGAGTTTTTGCAGTCTGCACCTATTTGGTCCAAGCTATTAAAACAGCGTGCAAAGTTCTCCAAAGCGATTCCAAAGTTGCTAGATTTGTTTGTTTATTTGACCTAAGTTGTTGTTATATCGAACCCAGCAGTTATAAAGTATGAAAAATGACTAAAATCCATGTGAAACCTCCCATGTTAGCAGACTGTCATATGAGCCGGCCGTAAAATGAACAAACACATACTAAAAACGTTAAAAGCCATTGAAAAGTTGGTGGATTTGCGTGTATATTCCCCTATGTCATTTCATATAGAACCCCGCAGTTAAATTTAGAACAAAATTACGTAAAAGTTTAAAACAGCTATTTATGTTGGCACATTGTACCACTACGCAAGCGCAAAGTGATTAAAAAAGTGCTTACAAAGTTGTGAAAAGCTTGTGCAAAGTTGGTAGATTTACATGGAAATGTTACGTATTCTGTTACATTATCGAATCCAGTTGTTAAAAGTTCGCGAAAGTGAATGAATATGTCATAATAGGTCGTTTGAATATCGTAGTGGCTATCGAAGGATGTAGAATTTTTAAACATTTCCATATATGAAATGGCCGCCAATTACGATAATTTTTAAATGACCATGATAGACGAGTGGTCAGATGATCGACTGATAATGGAAGTAAAGTTCTGTCAGTCGTGGTTAGTACTTGCATGCGTGACAACCTGAGAAAACCAGCGGGTGACCGTTTTTTGAGTTTTTGCAGTCTGCACCTATTTGGTCCAAGCTGTTAACACAGCGTGCAAAGTTCTCCAAAGCGATTCCAAAGTTGCTAGATTTGTTTGCTTATTTGACCTAAGTTGTTGTTATATCGAACCCTGCAGTCATAAAGTTTAAAAAATTACTAAAATCCATTTGAAACCTCTCATGTTAGCAGAATGTCATATGAGCCGGCCGTAAAATGTGCAAATACATCTTAAAAATGTTAAAAGCGATTGAAAAGTTTGTGGATTTGTGTGTATATTCCCTCTAAGTCATTTCATATAGAACCCCGCAGTTACATTTAGAACAAAATTATGTAAAAGTCTAAAACAGCTATTTATGTTGGCACATATTAACGCTACCCAAGCGCAAAGTGATTAAAAAAGTGCTTACAAAGTTGTCAAAAGCTTGTGCAAAGTTGGCAGATTTACATGGAAATGTTACGTATTCTGTTACATTATCGAATCCAGTTGTTAAAAGTTCGCGAAAAAGAATGAATATGTCATAAAAGGCCGTTTGAATATCGCAGTGGCTCTCGAAGGATGAGGAATTTTTAAACATTTCCATACATTAAATGGCCGCCAATTACGATAATTTTTAAATGACCCTGATAGATGAGTGGTCAGATGATCGACCGATAATGGAAGTAAAGTTCAGTAAGTCGTGGTCAGTACTTGCATGGGTGACAAACTGAGAAAACCAGCGGGTGACACTTTTTTGAGTTTTTGCAGTCTGCACCTATTTGGTCCAAGCTGTTAAAACAGCGTGCAAAGTTCTCCAAAGCGATTCCAAAGTTGCTAGATTTGTTTGTTTATTTGACCTAAGTTGTTGTTATATCGAACCCTGCAGTTATAAAGTATGAAAAATTACTAAAATCCATATGAAACCTCCCATGTTAGCAGACTGTCATATGAGCCGGCCGTAAAATGAACAAACCCATACTAAAAACGTTGAAAGCGATTGAAAAGTTGCTGGATTTGCGTGTATATTCCCCTATGTCATTTCATATAGAACCCCGCAGTTAAATTTAGAACAAAATTATGTAAAAGTTTAAAACAGCTATTTATGTTGGCACATTGTACCACTACACAAGCGCAAAGTGATTAAAAAAGTGCTTACAAAGTTGTGAAAAGCTTGCGCAAAGTTGGCAGATTTACATGGAAATGTTACGTATTCTGTTACATTATCGAATCCAGTTGTTAAAAGTTCGCGAAAGTGAATGAATATATCATAATAGGTCGTTTGAATATCGTAGTGGCTCTCGAAGGATGTAGAATTTTAAAACATTTCCATACATTAAATGGCGGCCAATTACGTTAATTTGTTAATGACCCTGATAGATGAGTGGTCAGATGATCGACTGATAATGGAAGTAAAGTTCAGTCAGTCGTGGTTAGTACTTGCATGGGTGACAACCTGAGAAAACCAGCGGGTGACACTTTTTTGAGTTTTTGCAGTCTGCACCTATTTGGTCCAAGCTGTTAAAACAGCGTGCAATGTTCTTCAAAGCGATTCCAAAGTTGCTAGATTTGTTTGTTTATTTGACGTAAGTTGTTGTAATATCGAACCCTGCAGTTATAAAGTATGAAAAATGAATAAATCCATATGAAACCTCTCATGTTAGCAGACTGTCATATGAGCCGGCCGTAAAATGAACAAACACATACTAAAAACGTTAAAAGCGATTGAAAAGTTGGTGGATTTGCGTGTATATTCCCCTATGTCATTTCATATAGAACCCCGCAGTTACATTTAGAACAAAATTATGTAAAAGTTTAAAACAGCTATTGATGTTGGCACATTGTACCACTACGCAAGCGCAAAGTGATTAAAAAAGTGCTTACAAAGTTGTGAAAAGCTTGCGCAAAGTTGGCAGATTTACATGGAAATGTTACGTATTCTGTTACATTATCGAATCCAGTTGTTAAAAGTTCGCGAAAGTGAATGAATATGTCATAATAGGTCGTTTGAATATCGTAGTGGCTATCGAAGGATGTAGAATTTTTAAACATTTCCATATATGAAATGGCCGCCAATTACGATAATTTTTAAATGACCATGATAGACGAGTGGTCAGATGATCGACCGATAATGGAAGTAAAGTTCTGTCAGTCGTGGTTAGTACTTGCATGCGTGACAACCTGAGAAAACCAGCGGGTGACCGTTTTTTGAGTTTTTGCAGTCTGCACCTATTTGGTCCAAGCTGTTAACACAGCGTGCAAAGTTCTCCAAAGCGATTCCAAAGTTGCTAGATTTGTTTGCTTATTTGACCTAAGTTGTTGTTATATCGAACCCTGCAGTCATAAAGTTTAAAAAATTACTAAAATCCATTTGAAACCTCTCATGTTAGCAGAATGTCATATGAGCCGGCCGTAAAATGTGCAAATACATCTTTAAAATGTTAAAAGCGATTGAAAAGTTTGTGGATTTGTGTGTATATTCCCTCTAAGTCATTTCATATAGAACCCCGCAGTTAAATTTAGAACAAAATTATGTAAAAGTCTAAAACAGCTATTTATGTTGGCACATTGTACCGCTACCCAAGCGCAAAGTGATTAAAAAAGTGCTTACAAAGTTGTCAAAAGCTTGTGCAAAGTTGGCAGATTTACATGGAAATGTTACGTATTCTGTTACATTATCGAATCCAGTTGTTAAAAGTTCGCGAAAAAGAATGAATATGTCATAAAAGGCCGTTTGAATATCGCAGTGGCTCTCGAAGGATGAGGAATTTTTAAACATTTCCATACATTAAATGGCCGCCAATTACGATAATTTTTAAATGACCCTGATAGATGAGTGGTCAGATGATCGACCGATAATGGAAGTAAAGTTCAGTAAGTCGTGGTCAGTACTTGCATGGGTGACAAACTGAGAAAACCAGCGGGTGACACTTTTTTGAGTTTTTGCAGTCTGCACCTATTTGGTCCAAGCTGTTAAAACAGCGTGCAAAGTTCTCCAAAGCGATTCCAAAGTTGCTAGATTTGTTTGTTTATTTGACCTAAGTTGTTGTTATATCGAACCCTGCAGTTATAAAGTATGAAAAATTACTAAAATCCATATGAAACCTCCCATGTTAGCAGACTGTCATATGAGCCGGCCGTAAAATGAACAAACCCATACTAAAAACGTTGAAAGCGATTGAAAAGTTGGTGGATTTGCGTGTATATTCCCCTATGTCATTTCATATAGAACCCCGCAGTTAAATTTAGAACAAAATTATGTAAAAGTTTAAAACAGCTATTTATGTTGGCACATTGTACCACTACGCAAGCGCAAAGTGATTAAAAAAGTGCTTACAAAGTTGTGAAAAGCTTGCGCAAAGTTGGCAGATTTACATGGAAATGTTACGTATTCTGTTACATTATCGAATCCAGTTGTTAAAAGTTCGCGAAAGTGAATGAATATATCATAATAGGTCGTTTGAATATCGTAGTGGCTCTCGAAGGATGTAGAATTTTAAAACATTTCCATACATTAAATGGCGGCCAATTACGTTAATTTTGTAAATGACCCTGATAGATGAGTGGTCAGATGATCGACTGATAATGGAAGTAAAGTTCAGTCAGTCGTGGTTAGTACTTGCATGGGTGACAACCTGAGAAAACCAGCGGGTGACACTTTTTTGAGTTTTTGCAGTCTGCACCTATTTGGTCCAAGCTGTTAAAACAGCGTGCAATGTTCTCCAAAGCGATTCCAAAGTTGCTAGATTTGTTTGTTTATTTGACCTAAGTTGTTGTAATATCGAACTCTGCAGTTATAAAGTATGAAAAATGAATAAATCCATATGAAACCTCTCATGTTAGCAGACTGTCATATGAGCCGGCCGTAAAATGAACAAACACATACTAAAAACGTTAAAAGCGATTGAAAAGTTGGTGGATTTGTGTGTATATTCCCCTATGTCATTTCATATAGAACCCCGCAGTTAAATTTAGAACAAAATTATGTAAAAGTTTAAAACAGCTATTTATGTTGGCACATTGTACCACTACGCAAGCGCAAAGTTATTAAAAAAGTGCTTACAAAGTTGTGAAAAGCTTGTGCAATGTTGGCAGATTTACATGGAAATGTTACGTATTCTGTTACATTATCGAATCCAGTTGTTAAAAGTTCGCGAAAGTGAATGAATATGTCATAAAAGGCCGTTTGAATATCGTAGTGGCTATCGAAGGATGTAGAATTTTTAAACATTTCCATACATGAAATGGCCGCCAATTACGATAATTTTTAAATGACCATGATAGATGAGTGGTCAGATGATCGACCGATAATGGAAGTAAAGTTCTGTCAGTCGTGGTTAGTACTTGCATGCGTGACAACCTGAGAAAACCAGCGGGTGACTCCTTTTTGAGTTTTTGCAGTCTGCACCTATTTGGTCCAAGCTGTTAAAACAGCATGCAAAGTTCTCCAAAGCGATTCCAAAGTTGCTAGATTTGTTTGTTTATTTGACCTAAGTTGTTGTTATATCGAACCCTGCAGTTATAAAGTATGAAAAATTACTAAAATCCATATGAAACCTCCCATGTTAGCAGACTGTCATATGAGCCGGCCGTAAAATGAACAAACCCATACTAAAAACGTTAAAAGCGATTGAAAAGTTGGTGGATTTGCGTGTATATTCCCCTATGTCATTTCATATAGAACCCCGCAGTTAAATTTAGAACAAAATTATGTAAAAGTTTAAAACAGCTATTTATGTTGGCACATTGTACCGCTACCCAAGCGCAAAGTGATTAAAAAAGTGCTTACAAAGTTGTGAAAAGCTTGTGCAAAGTTGGCAGATTTACATGGAAATGTTACGTATTCTGTTACATTATCGAATCCAGTTGATAAAAGTTCGCGAAAGTGAATGAATATGTTATAATAGGTCGTTTGAATATCGTAGTGGCTATCGAAGGATGTAGAATTTTTAAACATTTCCATACATGAAATGGCCGCCAATTACGATAATTTTTAAATGACCATGATAGATGAGTGGTCAGATGATCGACCGATAATGGAAGTAAAGTTCTGTCAGTCGTGGTTAGTAATTGCATGCGTGACAACCTGAGAAAACCAGCGGGTGACCGTTTTTTGAGTTTTTGCAGTCTGCACCTATTTGGTCCAAGCTGTTAACACAGCGTGCAAAGTTCTCCAAAGCGATTCCAAAGTTGCTAGATTTGTTTGTTTATTTGACCTAAGTTGTTGTTATATCGAACCCTGCAGTCATAAAGTATAAAAAATTACTAAAATCCATTTGAAACCTCCCATGTTAGCAGACTGTCATATGAGCCGGCCGTAAAATGAACAAACCCATACTAAAAACGTTAAAAGCGATTGAAAAGTTGGTGGATTTGCGTGTATATTCCCCTATGTCATTTCATATAGAACCCCGCAGTTAAATTTAGAACAAAATTATGTAAAAGTTTAAAACAGCTATTTCTGTTGGCACATTGTACCACTACGCAAGCGCAAAGTGATTAAAAAAGTGCTTACAAAGTTGTGAAAAGCTTGCGCAAAGTTGGCAGATTTACATGGAAATGTTACGTATTCTGTTACATTATCGAATCCAGTTGTTAAAAGTTCGCGAAAGTGAATGAATATATCATAATAGGTCGTTTGAATATCGTAGTGGCTCTCGAAGGATGTAGAATTTTAAAACATTTCCATACATTAAATGGCGGCCAATTACGTTAATTTGTAAATGACCCTGATAGATGAGTGGTCAGATGATCGACTGATAATGGAAGTAAAGTTCAGTCAGTCGTGGTTAGTACTTGCATGGGTGACAACCTGAGAAAACCAGCGGGTGACACTTTTTTGAGTTTTTGCAGTCTGCACCTATTTGGTCCAAGCTGTTAAAACAGCGTGCAATGTTCTCCAAAGCGATTCCAAAGTTGCTAGATTTGTTTGTTTATTTGACCTAAGTTGTTGTAATATCGAACTCTGCAGTTATAAAGTATGAAAAATGAATAAATCCATATGAAACCTCTCATGTTAGCAGACTGTCATATGAGCCGGCCGTAAAATGAACAAACACATACTAAAAACGTTAAAAGCGATTGAAAAGTTGGTGGATTTGTGTGTATATTCCCCTATGTCATTTCATATAGAACCCCGCAGTTAAATTTAGAACAAAATTATGTAAAAGTTTAAAACAGCTATTTATGTTGGCACATTGTACCACTACGCAAGCGCAAAGTTATTAAAAAAGTGCTTACAAAGTTGTGAAAAGCTTGTGCAAAGTTGGCAGATTTACATGGAAATGTTACGTATTCTGTTACATTATCGAATCCAGTTGTTAAAAGTTCGCGAAAGTGAATGAATATGTCATAAAAGGTCGTTTGAATATCGTAGTGGCTATCGAAGGATGTAGACTTTTTAAACATTTCCATACATGAAATGGCCGCCAATTACGATAATTTTTAAATGACCATGATAGATGAGTGGTCAGATGATCGACCGATAATGGAAGTAAAGTTCTGTCAGTCGTGGTTAGTACTTGCATGCGTGACAACCTGAGAAAACCAGCGGGTGACTCCTTTTTGAGTTTTTGCAGTCTGCACCTATTTGGTCCAAGCTGTTAAAACAGCATGCAAAGTTCTCCAAAGCGATTCCAAAGTTGCTAGATTTGTTTGTTTATTTGACCTAAGTTGTTGTTATATCGAACCCTGCAGTTATAAAGTATGAAAAATTACTAAAATCCATATGAAACCTCCCATGTTAGCAGACTGTCATATGAGCCGGCCGTAAAATGAACAAACCCATACTAAAAACGTTAAAAGCGATTGAAAAGTTGGTGGATTTGCGTGTATATTCCCCTATGTCATTTCATATAGAACCCCGCAGTTAAATTTAGAACAAAATTATGTAAAAGTTTAAAACAGCTATTGATGTTGGCACATTGTACCACTACGCAAGCGCAAAGTGATTAAAAAAGTGCTTACAAAGTTGTGAAAAGCTTGTGCAAAGTTGGCAGATTTACATGGAAATGTTACGTATTCTGTTACATTATCGAATCCAGTTGATAAAAGTTCGCGAAAGTGAATGAATATGTTATAATAGGTCGTTTGAATATCGTAGTGGCTATCGAAGGATGTAGATTTTTTAAACATTTCCATACATGAAATGGCCGCCAATTACGATAATTTTTAAATGACCATGATAGATGAGTGGTCAGATGATCGACCGATAATGGAAGTAAAGTTCTGTCAGTCGTGGTTAGTACTTGCATGCGTGACAACCTGAGAAAACCAGCGGGTGACCGTTTTTTGAGTTTTTGCAGTCTGCACCTATTTGGTCCAAGCTGTTAACACAGCGTGCAAAGTTCTCCAAAGCGATTCCAAAGTTGCTAGATTTGTTTGTTTATTTGACCTAAGTTGTTGTTATATCGAACCCTGCAGTCATAAAGTATAAAAAATTACTAAAATCCATTTGAAACCTCCCATGTTAGCAGACTGTCATATGAGCCGGCCGTAAAATGAACAAACCCATACTAAAAACGTTAAAAGCGATTGAAAAGTTGGTGGATTTGCGTGTATATTCCCCTATGTCATTTCATATAGAACCCCGCAGTTAAATTAAGAACAAAATTATGTAAAAGTTTAAAACAGCTATTGATGTTGGCACATTGTACCACTACGCAAGCGCAAAGTGATTAAAAAAGTGCTTACAAAGTTGTGAAAAGCTTGTGCAAAGTTGGCAGATTTACATGGAAATGTTACGTATTCTGTTACATTATCGAATCCAGTTGATAAAAGTTCGCGAAAGTGAATGAATATGTTATAATAGGTCGTTTGAATATCGTAGTGGCTATCGAAGGATGTTGAATTTTTAAACATTTCCATACATGAAATGGCCGCCAATTACGATAATTTTTAAATGACCATGATAGATGAGTGGTCAGATGATCGACCGATAATGGAAGTGAAGTTCTGTCAGTCGTGGTTAGTACTTGCATGCGTGACAACCTGAGAAAACCAGCGGGTGACCGTTTTTTGAGTTTTTGCAGTCTGCACCTATTTGGTCCAAGCTGTTAACACAGCGTGCAAAGTTCTCCAAAGCGATTCCAAAGTTGCTAGATTTGTTTGTTTATTTGACCTAAGTTGTTGTTATATCGAACCCTGCAGTCATAAAGTATAAAAAATTACTAAAATCCATTTGAAACCTCTCATGTTAGCAGAATGTCATATGAGCCGGCCGTAAAATGTGAAATACATCTTAAAAATGTTAAAAGCGATTGAAAAGTTTGTGGATTTGTGTGTATATTCCCTCTAAGTCATTTCATATAGAACCCCGCAGTTAAATTTAGAACAAAATTATGTAAAAGTCTAAAACAGCTACTTATGTTGGCACATTGTACCGCTACCCAAGCGCAAAGTGATTAAAAAAGTGCTTACAAAGTTGTCAAAAGCTTGTGCAAAGTTGGCAGATTTACATGGAAATGTTACGTATTCTGTTACATTATCGAATCCAGTTGTTAAAAGTTCGCGAAAAAGAATGAATATGTCATGAAAGGCCGTTTGAATATCGCAGTGGCTCTCGAAGGATGAGGAATTTTTAAACATTTCCATACATTAAATGGCCGCCAATTACGATAATTTTTAAATGACCGTGATAGATGAGTGGTCAGATGATCGACCGATAATGGAAGTAAAGTTCAGTCAGTCGTGGTCAGTACTTGCATGGGTGACAACCTGAGAAAACCAGCGGGTGACACTTTTTTGAGTTTTTGCAGTCTGCACCTATTTGGTCCAAGCTGTTAAAACAGCGTGCAAAGTTCTCCAAAGCGATTCCAAAGTTGCTAGATTTGTTTGTTTATTTGACCTAAGTTGTTGTTATATCGAACCCTGCAGTTATAATGTATGAAAAATGACTAAAATCCATGTGAAACCTCCCACGTTAGCAGACTGTCATATGAGCCGGCCGTAAAATGAACAAACACATACTAAAAACGTTAAAAGCCATTGAAAAGTTGGTGGATTTGCGTGTATATTCCCCTATGTCATTTCATATAGAACCCCGCAGTTAAATTTAGAACAAAATTATGTAAAAGTTTAAAACAGCTATTTATGTTGGCACATTGTACCACTACGCAAGCGCAAAGTGATTAAAAAAGTGCTTACAAAGTTGTGAAAAGCTTGCGCAAAGTTGGCAGATTTATATGGAAATGTTACGTATTCTGTTACATTATCGAATCCAGTTGTTAAAAGTTCGCGAAAGTGAATGAATATATCATAATAGGTCGTTTGAATATCGTAGTGGCTATCGAAGGATGTAGAATTTTTAAACATTTCCATACATGTAATGGCCGCCAATTACGATAATTTTTAAATGACCATGATAGATGAGTGGTCAGATGATCGACCGATAATGGAAGTAAAGTTCTGTCAGTCGTGGTTAGTACTTGCATGCGTGACAACCTGTGAAAACCAGCGGGTGACCCTTTTTTGAGTTTTTGCAGTGTGCACCTATTTGGTCCAAGCTGTTAACTCAGCGTGCAAAGTTCTCCAAAGCGATTCCAAAGTAGCTAGATTTGTTTGTTTATTTGACCTAAGTTGTTGTTATATCGAACCCTGCAGTTATAAAGTATGAAAAACGACTGAAATCCATATGAAACCTCCCATGTTAGCAGACTGTCATATGAGCCGGCCGTAAAATGAACAAACACATACTAAAAACGTTAAAAGCCATTGAAAAGTTGGTGGATTTGCGTGTATATTCCCCTATTTCATTTCATATAGAACCCCGCAGTTAAATTTAGAACAAAATTATGTAAAAGTTTAAAACAGCTATTTATGTTAGCACATTGTACCACTACGCAAGCGCAAAGTGATTAAAAAAGTGCTTACAAAGTTGTGAAAAGCTTGCGCAAAGTTGGCAGATTTATATGGAAATGTTACGTATTCTGTTACATTATCGAATCCAGTTGTTAAAAGTTCGCGAAAGTGAATGAATATATCATAATAGGTCGTTTGAATATCGTAGTGGCTATCGAAGGATGTAGAATTTTTAAACATTTCCATACATGTAATGGCCGCCAATTACGATAATTTTTAAATGACCATGATAGATGAGTGGTCAGATGATCGACCGATAATGGAAGTAAAGTTCTGTCAGTCGTGGTTAGTACTTGCATGCGTGACAACCTGAGAAAACCAGCGGGTGACCCTTTTTTGAGTTTTTGCAGTGTGCACCTATTTGGTCCAAGCTGTTAACTCAGCGTGCAAAGTTCTCCAAAGCGATTCCAAAGTTGCTAGATTTGTTTGTTTATTTGACCTAAGTTGTTGTTATATCGAACCCTGCAGTTATAAAGTATGAAAAACGACTGAAATCCATATGAAACCTCCCATGTTAGCAGACTGTCATATGAGCCGGCCGTAAAATGAACAAACACATACTAAAAACGTTAAAAGCGATTGAAAAGTTGGTGGATTTGCGTGAATATTCCCCCTATGTCATTTCATATAGAACCCCGCAGTTAAATTTAGAACACAATTATGTAAAAGTTTAAAACAGCTATTTATGTTGGCACATTGTACCACTACCCAGGCGCAAAGTGATTAACAAAGTGCTTGCAAAGTTGTGAAAATCTTGTGCAAAGTTGGCAGATTTACATGGAAATGTTGCCTATTCTGTTACATTATCGAATCCAGTTGTTAAAAGTTCGCGAAATAGAATGAATATGTCATAAAAGGCCGTCTGAATATCGCAGTGGCTCTCGAAGGATGTGGAATTTATAAACATTTCCATACATAAAATGGCCGCCAATTACGATAATTTGTAAATTACCCTGATAGATGAGTGGTCAGATGATCGACTAATAATGGAAGTAAAGTTCAATCGGTCGTGGTTAGTACTTGCATGGGTGACAACCTGAGAAAACCAGCGGGTGATACATTTTTGAGTTTTTGCAGTCTGCACCTATTTGGTCCAAGCTGTTAACACAGCGTGCAAAGTTCTCCAAAGCGATTCCAAAGTTGCTAGATTTGTTTGTTTATTTGACCTAAGTTGTTGTTATATCGAACCATGCAGTTATAAAGTATGAAAAATGAATGAAGTCCATTTGAAACTTCTCATGTTAACAGAATGTCATATGAGCCGGCCGTAAAATGTGCAAATACATCTTTAAAATGTTAAAAGCGATTGAAAAGTTGGTGGATTTGTGTGTACATTCTCCCTAAGTCATTTCATATAGAACCCCGCTGTTAAATTTAGAACAATATTATGTAAAAGTCTAAAACAGCTATTTACGTTGGCACATTGTACCACTACCCAAGCGCAAAATGATTAAAAAAGTGCTTACAAAGTTGTGAAAAGCTTGTGCAAAGTTGGAAGATTTACATGGAAATGTTACCTGTTCTGTTACATTATCGAATCCAGTTGTTAAAATTACGCGAAAGTGAATGAATATGTCATAAAAGGTCGTTTGAATATCGTAGTGGCTCTCGAAGGATGTAGAATTTTTAAACATTTCCATACATAAAATGGCAGCCAATTACAATAATTTTTAATGACCCTGATAGATGAGTGGCCAGATGAACGACCGATAATGGAAGTAAAGTTCAATCGGCCGTGGTTAGTACTTGCATGGGTGACAACCTGAGAAAACCAGCGGGTGACACTTTTTTGAGTTTGTACAGACTGCACCTATTTGGTCCAAGCTGTTAACACAGCGTGCAAAGTTCTCCAAAACGATTCCAAAGTTGCTAGATTTGTTTGTTTATTTGACCTAAGTTGTTGTTATATTGAACCCTGCAGTTATAAAGTATGAAAAATGACTGAAATCCATATGAAACCTCCCATGTTAGCAGACTGTCATATGAGCCGGCCGTAAAATGAACAAACACATACTAAAAACGTTAAAAGCCATTGAAAAGTTGGTGGATTTGCGTGTATATTCCCCTATGTCATTTCATATAGAACCCCGCAGTTAAATTTAGAACAAAATTATGTAAAAGTTTAAAACAGCTATTTATGTTAGCACATTGTACCACTACGCAAGCGCAAAGTGATTAAAAAAGTGCTTACAAAGTTGTGAAAAGCTTGCGCAAAGTTGGCAGATTTATATGGAAATGTTACGTATTCTGTTACATTATCGAATCCAGTTGTTAAAAGTTCGCGAAAGTGAATGAATATATCATAATAGGTCGTTTGAATATCGTAGTGGCTATCGAAGGATGTAGAATTTTTAAACATTTCCATACATGTAATGGCCGCCACTTACGATAATTTTTAAATGACCATGATAGATGAGTGGTCAGATGATCGACCGATAATGGAAGTAAAGTTCTGTCAGTCGTGGTTAGTACTTGCATGCGTGACAACCTGAGAAAACCAGCGGGTGACCCTTTTTTGAGTTTTTGCAGTGTGCACCTATTTGGTCCAAGCTGTTAACTCAGCGTGCAAAGTTCTCCAAAGCGATTCCAAAGTTGCTAGATTTGTTTGTTTATTTGACCTAAGTTGTTGTTATATCGAACCCTGCAGTTATAAAGTATGAAAAACGACTGAAATCCATATGAAACCTCCCATGTTAGCAGACTGTCATATGAGCCGGCTGTAAAATGAACAAACACATACTAAAAACGTTAAAAGCGATTGAAAAGTTGGTGGATTTGCGTGAATATTCCCCCTATGTCATTTCATATAGAACCCCGCAGTTAAATTTAGAACACAATTATGTAAAAGTTTAAAACAGCTATTTATGTTGGCACATTGTACCACTACCCAGGCGCAAAGTGATTAACAAAGTGCTTGCAAAGTTGTGAAAATCTTGTGCAAAGTTGGCAGATTTACATGGAAATGTTGCCTATTCTGTTACATTATCGAATCCAGTTGTTAAAAGTTCGCGAAATAGAATGAATATGTCATAAAAGGCCGTCTGAATATCGCAGTGGCTCTCGAAGGATGTGGAATTTATAAACATTTCCATACATAAAATGGCCGCCAATTACGATAATTTGTAAATTACCCTGATAGATGAGTGGTCAGATGATCGACTGATAATGGAAGTAAAGTTCAATCGGTCGTGGTTAGTACTTGCATGGGTGACAACCTGAGAAAACCAGCGGGTGATACATTTTTGAGTTTTTGCAGTCTGCACCTATTTGGTCCAAGCTGTTAACACAGCGTGCAAAGTTCTCCAAAGCGATTCCAAAGTTGCTAGATTTGTTTGTTTATTTGACCTAAGTTGTTGTTATATCGAACCATGCAGTTATAAAGTATGAAAAATGAATGAAGTCCATTTGAAACTTCTCATGTTAACAGAATGTCATATGAGCCGGCCGTAAAATGTGCAAATACATCTTTAAAATGTTAAAAGCGATTGAAAAGTTGGTGGATTTGTGTGTACATTCTCCCTAAGTCATTTCATATAGAACCCCGCTGTTAAATTTAGAACAATATTATGTAAAAGTCTAAAACAGCTATTTACGTTGGCACATTGTACCACTACCCAAGCGCAAAATGATTAAAAAAGTGCTTACAAAGTTGTGAAAAGCTTGTGCAAAGTTGGAAGATTTACATGGAAATGTTACCTGTTCTGTTACATTATCGAATCCAGTTGTTAAAATTACGCGAAAGTGAATGAATATGTCATAAAAGGTCGTTTGAATATCGTAGTGGCTCTCAAAGGATGTAGAATTTTTAAACATTTCCATACATAAAATGGCAGCCAATTACAATAATTTTTAATGACCCTGATAGATGAGTGGCCAGATGAACGACCGATAATGGAAGTAAAGTTCAATCGGCCGTGGTTAGTACTTGCATGGGTGACAACCTGAGAAAACCAGCGGGTGACACTTTTTTGAGTTTGTACAGACTGCACCTATTTGGTCCAAGCTGTTAACACAGCGTGCAAAGTTCTCCAAAACGATTCCAAAGTTGCTAGATTTGTTTGTTTATTTGACCTAAGTTGTTGTTATATTGAACCCTGCAGTTATAAAGTATGAAAAATGACTAAAATCCATATGAAACCTCCCATGTTAGCAGACTGTCATATGAGCCGGCCGTAAAATGAACAAACACATACTAAAAACATTAACAGCGATTGAAAAGTTGGTGGATTTGCGTGTATATTCCCCCTATGTCATTTCATATGGTATCCCGCAGTTAAATTTAGAACAAAATTATGTAAAAGTTTAAAACAGCTATTTATGTTGGCACATTATACCACTACCCAAGCGGAAAGTGATTAAAAAAGTGCTTACAAAGTTGTGAAAAGCTTGTGCAAAGTTGGCAGATTTACATGGAAATGTTACGTATTCTGTTACATTATCGAGTTCAGTTGTTCAAAGTTCGCGAAAGAGTATGAATATGTCATATAAGGCCGTTTGAATATTGTAGTGGCTCTCGAAAGATGGAGAATTTTTAAACATTTCCATACATTAAATGGCCGCCAATTACGATAATGTTTAAATGACCCTTGATAGATGAGTGGTCAGATGATCGACCGATAATGGAAGTAAAGTTCAATCAGTCGTGGTTAGTACTTGCATGGGTGACAACCTGAGAAAACCAGCGGGTGACACATTTTTGAGTTTTTGCTGTCTGTACCTATTTGGTCCAAGCTGTTAACACAGCGTGCAAAGTTCTCCAAAGCTATTCCAAATTTGCTAGATTTGTTTGTTTATTTGACCTAAGTTGTTGTTATATCGAACCCTGCAGTTATAAAGTATGACAAATGAATAAAATCCATTTGAAACCTCCCATGTTAGCAGAATGTCATATGAGCCGGCCGTAAAATGTACAAATACACCCTATAAATGATCAATGCGATAGAAAAGTTGGTGGATTTGCGTGTATATTCCCCCTAAGTCATTTCATATAGAACCCCGCAGTTAAATTTAGAACACAATTATGTAAAAGTCTAAAACAGCTATTTATGTTGGCACATTGTACCACTACCCAAGCACAAAGTGATTAAATAAGTGCTTACAAAGTTGTGAAAAGCTTGTGCAAAGTTGGCAGATTTACATGGAAATGTTACCTATTCTGTTACATTATCGAATCCAGTTGTTAAAAGTTCGCGAAAGTGAATGAATATGTCATAAAAGGCCGTTTGAATAAAGTAGTGGCTCCCGAAGGATGTAGAAATCTTAAACATTTCCATACATTAAATGGCCGCCAATTACGATAATTTTTAAATGACCATGATAGATGAGTGGTCAGATAATCGACCGATAATGGAAGTAAAGTTCAATCGGTCGTGGTTAGTACTTGCATTAGTGACAACCTGAGAAAACCAGCGGGTGATACATTTTTGAGTTTTTGCAGTCTGCACCTATTTGGTCCAAGATGTTAATACAGCGTGCAAAGTTCTCCAAAGCGATTCCAAAGTTGCTAGATTTGTTTGTTTATTTGACCTAAGTTGTTGTTATATCGAACCATGCAGTTATAAAGTATGAAAAATGACTAAAGTCCATTTGAAACCTCTCATGTTAACAGAATGTCATATGAGCCGGCCGTAAAATGTGCAAATACATCTTTAAAATGTTAAAAGAGATTGAAAAGTTGGTGGATTTGCGTGAATATTCCCCCTATGTCATTTCATATAGAACCCCGTAGTTAAATTTAGAACAAAATTATGTAAAAGTTTAAAACAACTATTTATGTTGGCACATTGTACCACTACCCAGGCGCAAAGTGATTAACAATGTGCTTACAAAGTTGTCAAAATCTTGTGCAAAGTTGGAAGATTTACATGGAAATGTTACCTGTTCTGTTACATTATCGAATCCAGTTGTTAAAAGTTCGCGAAAGTGAATGAATATGTCATAAAAGGCCGTTTGAATAAAGTAGTGGCTCCCGAAGGATGTAGAAATCTTAAACATTTCCATACATTAAATGGCCGCCAATTACGATAATTTGTAAATGACCCTGATAGATGAGTGGTCAGATGATCTACCGATAATGGAAGTAAAGTTCAATCGGTCGTGGTTAGTACTTGCATGGGTGACAACCTGAGAAAACCAGCGGGTGACACTTTTTTGAGTTTTTATAGACTGCACCTATTTGGTCCAAGCTGTTAACACAGCGTGCAAAGTTCTCCAAAGCGATTCCAAAGTTGCTAGATTTGTTTGTTTATTTGACCTAAGTTGTTGTTATATTGAACCCTGCAGTTATAAAGTATGAAAAATGACTAAAATCCATGTGAAACCTCCCATGTTAGCAGACTGTCATATAAGCCGGCCGTAAAATGAACAAACACATACTAAAAACATTAACAGCGATTGAAAAGTTGGTGGATTTGCGTGTATATTCCCCATAAGTCATTTCATATAGAACCCCGCAGTTAAATTTAGAACAAAATTTTGTAAAAGTCTAAAACAGCTATTTATGTTGGCACATTGTACCACTACCCAAGCACAAAGTGATTAAAAAAGTGCTTACAAAGTTGTGAAAAGCTTGTGCAAAGTTGGCAGATTTACATGGAAATGTTACCTATTCTGTTACGTTATCGAATCCAGTTGTTAAAAGTTCGCGAAAGTGAATGAATGTGTCATAAAGGCCGTTTGAATATCGTAGTGGCTATCGAAGGATGTAGAATTTTTAAACATTTTCATACATAAAATGGCAGCCAATTACGATAATTTTTAAATGACCCTGATAGATGAGTGGTTAGATGATCGACCGATAATGGAAGTAAAGTTAAATCGGTCGTGGTTAGTACTTGCATGGGTGACAACCTGAGAAAACCAGCGGGTGACACATTTTTGAGTTTTTGCAGTCTGCACCTATTTGGTCCAAGCTGTTAAAACAGCGTGCAAAGTTCTCCAAAGCGATTCCAAAGTTGCTAGATTTGTTTGTTTATTTGACCTAAGTTGTTGTTATATTGAACCCTGCAGTTATAAAGTATGAAAAATGATTAAAATCCATATGAAACCTCCCATGTTAGCAGACTGTCATATGAGCCGGCCGTAAAATGAACAAACACATACTAAAAACATTAACAGCGATTGAAAAGTTGGTGGATTTGCGTGTATATTCCCCATAAGTCATTTCATATAGAACCCCGCAGTTAAATTTAGAACAAAATTTTGTAAAAGTCTAAAACAGCTATTTATGTTGGCACATTGTACCACTACCCAAGCACAAAGTGATTAAAAAAGTGCTTACAAAGTTGTGAAAAGCTTGTGCAAAGTTGGCAGATTTACATGGAAATGTTACCTATTCTGTTACATTATCGAATCCAGTTGTTAAACGTTCGCGAAAAAGAATGAATATGTCATAAAAGGCCGTTTGAATATCGTAGTGGCTATCGAAGGATGTAGAATTTTTAAACATTTCCATACATTAAATGGCCGCGAATTACAATATTTTTTAAATGACCCTGATAGATGAGTGGTCAGATGATCGACCGATAATGGAAGTAAAGTTCAATCAGTCGTGGTTAGTACTTGCATGGGCGAGAAAACCAGCGGGTGACACTTTTTTGAGTTTTTGCAGTCTGCACCTATTTGGTCCAAGCTGTTAAAACAGCGTGCAAAGTTCTCCAAAGCGATTCCAAAGTTGCTAGATTTGTTTGTTTATTTGACCTAAGTTGTTGTTATATCGAACCCTGCAGTTATAAAGTATGAAAAATGACTAAAATCCATTTGAAACCTCCCATGTTAGTAGACTGTCATATGAGCCGGCCGTAAAATGTACAAATACATCCTAAAAATGTTAAAAGCGATTGAAAAGTTGGTGGACTTGCGTGAATATTCCCCCTATGTCATTTCATATAGAACCCCGCAGTTAAATTTAGAACAAAATTATGTAAAAGTCTAAAACAGCTATTTATTTTGGCACATTGTACCACTACCCAAGCGCAAAGTGATTAAAAAAGTGCTTATAAACTTGTCAAAATCTTGTACAAAGTTGGCAGATTTACATGGAAATGTTACCTATTCTGTTACATTATCGAATCCAGTTGTTAAAAGTTCGTGAAAGTGAATGAATATGTCATAAAAGGCCGTTTGAATATCGTAGTGGCTATCGAAGGATGTAGAATTTTTAAACATTTCCATACATTAAATGGCCGCGAATTACAATATTTTTTAAATGACCCTGATAGATGAGTGGTCAGATGATCGACCGATAATGGAAGTAAAGTTCAATCGGTCGTGGTTAGTACTTGCATGGGTGACGACCTGAGAAAACCAGCGGGTGACAGTTTTTTGAGTTTTTGCAGTCTGCACCTATTTGGTCCAAGCTGTTAACACAGCGTGCAAAGTTCTCCAAAGCTATTCCAAAGTTACTAGATTTGTCTGTTTATTTGACCTAAGTTGTTGTTATATTGAACCCTGCAGTTATAAAGTATGAAAAATGATTAAAATCCATATGAAACCTCCCATGTTAGCAGACTGTCATATGAGCCGGCCGTAAAATGAACAAACACATACTAAAAACATTAACAGCGATTGAAAAGTTGGTGGATTTGCGTGTATATTCCCCATAAGTCATTTCATATAGAACCCCGCAGTTAAATTTAGAACAAAATTTTGTAAAAGTCTAAAACAGCTATTTATGTTGGCACATTGTACCACTACCCAAGCACAAAGTGATTAAAAAAGTGCTTACAAAGTTGTGAAAAGCTTGTGCAAAGTTGGCAGATTTACATGGAAATGTTACCTATTCTGTTACATTATCGAATCCAGTTGTTAAACGTTCGCGAAAAAGAATGAATATGTCATAAAAGGCCGTTTGAATATCGTAGTGGCTATCGAAGGATGTAGAATTTTTAAACATTTCCATACATTAAATGGCCGCGAATTACAATATTTTTTAAATGACCCTGATAGATGAGTGGTCAGATGATCGACCGATAATGGAAGTAAAGTTCAATCAGTCGTGGTTAGTACTTGCATGGGCGAGAAAACCAGCGGGTGACACTTTTTTGAGTTTTTGCAATCTGCACCTATTTGGTCCAAGCTGTTAAAACAGCGTGCAAAGTTCTCCAAAGCGATTCCAAAGTTGCTAGATTTGTTTGTTTATTTGACCTAAGTTGTTGTTATATCGAACCCTGCAGTTATAAAGTATGAAAAATGACTAAAATCCATTTGAAACCTCCCATGTTAGTAGACTGTCATATGAGCCGGCCGTAAAATGTACAAATACATCCTAAAAATGTTAAAAGCGATTGAAAAGTTGGTGGACTTGCGTGAATATTCCCCCTATGTCATTTCATATAGAACCCCGCAGTTAAATTTAGAACAAAATTATGTAAAAGTCTAAAACAGCTATTTATTTTGGCACATTGTACCACTACCCAAGCGCAAAGTGATTAAAAAAGTGCTTATAAACTTGTCAAAATCTTGTACAAAGTTGGCAGATTTACATGGAAATGTTACCTATTCTGTTACATTATCGAATCCAGTTGTTAAAAGTTCGTGAAAGTGAATGAATATGTCATAAAAGGCCGTTTGAATATCGTAGTGGCTATCGAAGGATGTAGAATTTTTAAACATTTCCATACATTAAATGGCCGCGAATTACAATATTTTTTAAATGACCCTGATAGATGAGTGGTCAGATGATCGACCGATAATGGAAGTAAAGTTCAATCGGTCGTGGTTAGTACTTGCATGGGTGACGACCTGAGAAAACCAGCGGGTGACAGTTTTTTGAGTTTTTGCAGTCTGCACCTATTTGGTCCAAGCTGTTAACACAGCGTGCAAAGTTCTCCAAAGCTATTCCAAAGTTACTAGATTTGTCTGTTTATTTGACCTAAGTTGTTGTTATATCGAACCATGTAGTTATAAAGTATGAAAAAAGACTAAAATCCATATGAAACCACCCATGTTAGCAGACTGTCATATGAGCCGGCCGTAAAATGAACAAACACATACTAAAAACATTAAAAGCGATTGAAAAGTTGATGGATTTGCGTGTGTATTCCCCTTATGTCATTTCATATAGAACCCCGCAGTTAAATTTAGAACAAAAATACGTAAAAGTCTAAAAAAGCTATTTATGTTAGTACATTGTACCACTACCCAAGTGCAAAGTGATTAACAAAGTGCATACAAAGTTGTGAAAATCTCGTGCAAAGTTGTCAGATTTACATGGAAATCTTACCTATGTTGTTACATTATCAAGAGCAGTAGTTAAAAGTTCGCGAAAGTGAATAAATATATCATAAAAGGCCGTTTGAATATCGTAGTGGCCCTCGAAGTATGTAAAATTTTGAAAAAATTCCAAACATTAAATGGCCGCCAATTACAATAAAATTCAAATAACTCTGTTAGATGTGTGGTAAGATGATCGACCAGTTCAAAAGTTAAGTTCAATTGGTCGAGTTTACTACTTGCATGGGAGACTACCTGAGAAAATCAGCCGGTGATTTTGTTTTTGTTTTTTGCAGTCTGCACCTCTTTGGTCTAAACCTTTAAAACAGCGGCTAAAGTTGTCCAAACGTCTAAAAATCTATTTATGTTAGTACATTGTACCACTACCCAATCGCAAAGTGATTAACAAAGTGCAAACAAAGTTGTGAAAATCTCGAGCAAAATTGTCAGATTTACATGGAAATGTTACCTATGTTGTTACATTATCGAGACCAGTAGTTAAAAGTCCGCAAAAGTGAATAAATATATCATAAAAGGCCGTTTGAATATCGTAGTGGCCCTCGAAGGATGTAAAATTTTGAAACATTTCCAAACATTAAATGGCCGCCAATTACAATAAAGTTCAAATAATTCTGATAGATGTGTGGTAAGGTGATCGACCAGTTCAAAAGTTAAGTTCAATCGGTCGAGGTTACTACTTGCATGAGAAAACCAGCCGGTGAGTTTTTTTTTTCTTTTTGCAGTCTGCACCTCTTAGGTTTAAACTGTTAAAACACCGGGAAAAGTTGTCCAAACCGATTGCAAAGTTGGTAGATTTGCGTGTTTATTTGATCTAAGTTGTTGTTATACCTAACCCTCCAGTTATAAAGTATGAAAAATGAATAAAATCCATTTGAAGCCTCCCATGTTAGCAGACTGTCATATGAGCCGGTCGTAAAATAAACAAACACACTCTAAAAATGTGAAAAACGATTGAAAATGTGGTGGATTTGCGTGTATACTCTCCCTAAGTCACTTCATATAGAACCCCGCAGTTAAATTTAGAACAAAAATATGTAAACGTCTAAAAATCTATTCATGTTAGTACATTGTATCACTACCCAGTCGCAAAGTGATTAACAAAGTGCATACAAAGTTGTGAAAATCTCGTGCAAAGTGGTAAGATTTACATGGAAATTTTACCTATGTTGTTACATTATCGAGACCATTAGTTAAAAGTTCGCAAAAGTGAATAAATATATCATAAAAGGCCGTTTGAATATCGTAGTGGCCCTCGAAGGATGTAGAATTTTGAAACATTTCCAAACATTAAATGGCTGCCAATTACAATAAAATTCAAATAACTCTGATAGATGTGTGGTAAGGTGATCGACCAGTTCAAAAGTAAAGTTCAATCGGTCGAGGTTACTACGTGCATGGGAGACTACCTGAAAAAACTAGCGGGTGATTTTTGTTTTGTTTTTTGCAGTCTGCACCTCTTTAGTCTAAACTGTTAAAACAGCGGGTAAACTTGTCCAAACCGATTGCAAAGTTGTTAGATTTGCGTGTTTTTTATCCAAGTTGTTGTTATATCTAACCCTCCAGTTATAAAGTATGAAAAATGAATAAAATCCATTTGATGGCTTCCATGTTAGCAGACTGTCATATGAGCCGGCCGTAAAATAAACAAACACACCCTAAAAATGTGAAAAGCGATTGAAAATTTGGTGGATTTTCGTGTATATTCTCCCTAAGTCATTTCATATAAAACCCTGCAGTTAAATTTAGAACAAAAATATGTAAACGTCTAAAAATCTATTTATGTTAGTACATTGTACCACGACCCAATCGCAAAGTGATTAACAAAGTGCAAACAAAGTTGTGAAAATCTCGTGCAAAGTTGTCAGATTTACATGGAAATGTTACCTATGTTGTTACATTATCGAGACCAGTAGTTAAAAGTTAGCGAAAGTGAATAAATATATCATAAAAGGCCGTTTGAATATCGTAGTGGCCCTAGAAGGATGTAGAGTTTTGAAACATTTCCAAACATTAAATGGCCGCCAATTACATTGAAATTCAAATAACTCTGATAGATGTGTGGTAAGGTGATCGACCATTTTCAAAAGTAAAGCTCCATCGGTCGAGGTTACTACTTGCATGGGAGACTACCTGAGAAAACCAGCCGGTAATTTTTTTTTGTTTTTTTGCAGTCTGCACCTCTTTAGTCTAAACTGTTAAAACAGCGGTTAAAGTTGTCCAAACCGATTGCAAAGTTGTTAGATTTGCGTGTTTTTTATCAAAGTTGTTGTTATATCTAACCCTCCAGTTATAAAGTATGAAAAATGAATAAAATCCATTTGAAGGCTTCCATGTTAGCAGACTGTCATATGAGCCGGCCGTAAAATAAACAAACACACCCTAAAAATGTGAAAAGCGATTGAAAATTTGGTGGATTTTCGTGTATATTCTCCCTAAGTCATTTCATATAAAACCCTGCAGTTAAATTTAGAACAAAAATATGTAAACGTCTAAAAATCTATTTATGTTAGTACATTGTACCACGACCCAATCGCAAAGTGATTAACAAAGTGCAAACAAAGTTGTGAAAATCTCGTGCAAAGTTGTAAGATTTACATGGAAATGTTACCTATGTTGTTACATTATCGAGACCAGTAGTTAAAAGTTAGCGAAAGTGAATAAATATATCATAAAAGGCCGTTTGAATATCGTAGTGGCCCTAGAAGGATGTAGAGTTTTGAAACATTTCCAAACATTAAATGGCTGCCAATTACAATAAAATTCAAATAACTCTGATAGATGTGTGGTAAGGTGATCGACCAGTTCAAAAGTAAAGTTCAATCGGTCGAGGTTACTACATGCATGGGAGACTACCTGAGAAAACTAGCGGGTGATTTTTGTTTTGTTTTTTGCAGTCTGCACCTCTTTAGTCTAAACTGTTAAAACAGCGGGTAAACTTGTCCAAACCGATTGCAAAGTTGTTAGATTTGCGTGTTTTTTATCTAAGTTGTTGTTATATCTAACCCTCCAGTTATAAAGTATGAAAAATGAATAAAATCCATTTGAAGGCTTCCATGTTAGCAGACTGTCATATGAGCCGGCCGTAAAATAAACAAACATACCCTAAAAATGTGAAAAGCGATTGAAAATGTGGTGGATTTGCGTGTATATTCTCCCTAAGTCATTTCATATAGAACCCCGCAGTTAAATTTAGAACAAAAATATGTAAACGTCTAAAAATCTATTTATGTTAGTACATTGTACCACGACCCAATCGCAAAGTGATTAACAAAGTGCAAACAAAGTTGTGAAAATCTCGTGCAAAATTGTCAGATTTACATGGAAATGTTACCTATGTTGTTACATTATCGAGACCATTAGTTAAAAGTTCGCAAAAGTGAATAAATATATCATAAAAGGCCGTTTGAATATCGTAGTGGCCCTCGAAGGATGTAGAATTTTGAAACATTTCCAAACATTAAATGGCCGCCAATTACAATCAAATTCAAATAACTCTGATAGATGTGTGGTAAGGTGATCGACCAGTTCAAAAGTAAAGTTCAATCGGTCGAGGTTACTACGTGCATGGGAGACTACCTGAGAAAACTAGCGGGTGATTTTTGTTTTGTTTTTTGCAGTCTGCACCTCTTTAGTCTAAACTGTTAAAACAGCGGGTAAACTTGTCCAAACCGATTGCAAAGTTGTTAGATTTGCGTGTTTTTTATCCAAGTTGTTGTTATATCTAACCCTTCCAGTTATAAAGTATGAAAAATGAATAAAATCCATTTGATGGCTTCCTTGTTAGCAGACTGTCATATGAGCCGGCCGTAAAATAAACAAACACACCCTAAAAATGTGAAAAGCGATTGAAAATTTGGTGGATTTTCGTGTATATTCTCCCTAAGTCATTTCATATAAAAACCTGCAGTTAAATTTAGAACAAAAATATGTAAACGTCTAAAAATCTATTTATGTTAGTACATTGTACCACGACCCAATCGCAAAGTGATTAACAAAGTGCAAACAAAGTTGTGAAAATCTCGTGCAAAGTTGTCAGATTTACATGGAAATGTGACCTATGTTGTTACATTATCGAGACCAGTAGTTAAAAGTTAGCGAAAGTGAATAAATATATCATAAAAGGCCGTTTGAATATCGTAGTGGCCCTAGAAGGATGTAGAGTTTTGAAACATTTCCAAACATTAAATGGCCGCCAATTACATTGAAATTCAAATAACTCTGATAGATGTGTGGTAAGGTGATCGACCATTTTCAAAAGTAAAGCTCCATCGGTCGAGGTTACTACTTGCATGGGAGACTACCTGAGAAAACCAGCCGGTAATTTTTTTTTGTTTTTTGCAGTCTGCACCTCTTTAGTCTAAACTGTTAAAACAGCGGTTAAAGTTGTCCAAACCGATTGCAAAGTTGTTAGATTTGCGTGTTTTTTATCAAAGTTGTTGTTATATCTAACCCTCCAGTTATAAAGTATGAAAAATGAATAAAATCCATTTGAAGGCTTCCATGTTAGCAGACTGTCATATGAGCCGGCCGTAAAATAAACAAACACACCCTAAAAATGTGAAAAGCGATTGAAAATTTGGTGGATTTTCGTGTATATTCTCCCTAAGTCATTTCATATAAAACCCTGCAGTTAAATTTAGAACAAAAATATGTAAACGTCTAAAAATCTATTTATGTTAGTACATTGTACCACGACCCAATCACAAAGTGATTAACAAAGTGCAAACAAAGTTGTGAAAATCTCGTGCAAAGTTGTAAGATTTACATGGAAATGTTACCTATGTTGTTACATTATCGAGACCAGTAGTTAAAAGTTAGCGAAAGTGAATAAATATATCATAAAAGGCCGTTTGAATATCGTAGTGGCCCTAGAAGGATGTAGAGTTTTGAAACATTTCCAAACATTAAATGGCTGCCAATTACAATAAAATTCAAATAACTCTGATAGATGTGTGGTAAGGTGATCGACCAGTTCAAAAGTAAAGTTCAATCGGTCGAGGTTACTACATGCATGGGAGACTACCTGAGAAAACTAGCGGGTGATTTTTGTTTTGTTTTTTGCAGTCTGCACCTCTTTAGTCTAAACTGTTAAAACAGCGGGTAAACTTGTCCAAACCGATTGCAAAGTTGTTAGATTTGCGTGTTTTTTATCTAAGTTGTTGTTATATCTAACCCTCCAGTTATAAAGTATGAAAAATGAATAAAATCCATTTGAAGGCTTCCATGTTAGCAGACTGTCATATGAGCCGGCCGTAAAATAAACAAACACACCCTAAAAATGTGAAAAGCGATTGAAAATTTGGTGGATTTGCGTGTATATTCCCCCTAAGTCGTTTCATATAGAACCCCGCAGTTAAATTTAGAACAAAAATATGTAAACGTCTAAAAATCTATTTATGTTAGTACATTGTACCACTACCCAATCGCAAAGTGATTAACAAAGTGCAAACAAAGTTGTGAAAATCTCGTGCAAAATTGTCAGATTTACATGGAAATGTTACCTATGTTGTTACATTATCGAGACCATTAGTTAAAAGTTCGCAAAAGTGAATAAATATATCATAAAAGGCCGTTTGAATATCGTAGTGGCCCTCGAAGGATGTAGAATTTTGAAACATTTCCAAACATTAAATGGCCGCCAATTACAATCAAATTCAAATAACTCTGATAGATGTGTGGTAAGGTGATCGACCAGTTCAAAAGTAAAGTTCAATCGGTCGAGGTTACTACGTGCATGGGAGACTACCTGAGAAAACTAGCGGGTGATTTTTGTTTTGTTTTTTGCAGTCTGCACCTCTTTAGTCTAAACTGTTAAAACAGCGGGTAAACTTGTCCAAACCGATTGCAAAGTTGTTAGATTTGCGTGTTTTTTATCCAAGTTGTTGTTATATCTAACCCTTCCAGTTATAAAGTATGAAAAATGAATAAAATCCATTTGATGGCTTCCTTGTTTGCAGACTGTCATATGAGCCGGCCGTAAAATAAACAAACACACCCTAAAAATGTGAAAAGCGATTGAAAATTTGGTGGATTTTCGTGTATATTCTCCCTAAGTCATTTCATATAAAAACCTGCAGTTAAATTTAGAACAAAAATATGTAAACGTCTAAAAATCTATTTATGTTAGTACATTGTACCACGACCCAATCGCAAAGTGATTAACAAAGTGCAAACAAAGTTGTGAAAATCTCGTGCAAAGTTGTCAGATTTACATGGAAATGTGACCTATGTTGTTACATTATCGAGACCAGTAGTTAAAAGTTAGCGAAAGTGAATAAATATATCATAAAAGGCCGTTTGAATATCGTAGTGGCCCTAGAAGGATGTAGAGTTTTGAAACATTTCCAAACATTAAATGGCCGCCAATTACATTGAAATTCAAATAACTCTGATAGATGTGTGGTAAGGTGATCGACCATTTTCAAAAGTAAAGCTCCATCGGTCGAGGTTACTACTTGCATGGGAGACTACCTGAGAAAACCAGCCGGTAATTTTTTTTTGTTTTTTGCAGTCTGCACCTCTTTAGTCTAAACTGTTAAAACAGCGGTTAAAGTTGTCCAAACCGATTGCAAAGTTGTTAGATTTGCGTGTTTTTTATCAAAGTTGTTGTTATATCTAACCCTCCAGTTATAAAGTATGAAAAATGAATAAAATCCATTTGAAGGCTTCCATGTTAGCAGACTGTCATATGAGCCGGCCGTAAAATAAACAAACACACCCTAAAAATGTGAAAAGCGATTGAAAATTTGGTGGATTTTCGTGTATATTCTCCCTAAGTCATTTCATATAAAACCCTGCAGTTAAATTTAGAACAAAAATATGTAAACGTCTAAAAATCTATTTATGTTAGTACATTGTACCACGACCCAATCGCAAAGTGATTAACAAAGTGCAAACAAAGTTGTGAAAATCTCGTGCAAAGTTGTAAGATTTACATGGAAATGTTACCTATGTTGTTACATTATCGAGACCAGTAGTTAAAAGTTAGCGAAAGTGAATAAATATATCATAAAAGGCCGTTTGAATATCGTAGTGGCCCTAGAAGGATGTAGAGTTTTGAAACATTTCCAAACATTAAATGGCTGCCAATTACAATAAAATTCAAATAACTCTGATAGATGTGTGGTAAGGTGATCGACCAGTTCAAAAGTAAAGTTCAATCGGTCGAGGTTACTACATGCATGGGAGACTACCTGAGAAAACTAGCGGGTGATTTTTGTTTTGTTTTTTGCAGTCTGCACCTCTTTAGTCTAAACTGTTAAAACAGCGGGTAAACTTGTCCAAACCGATTGCAAAGTTGTTAGATTTGCGTGTTTTTTATCTAAGTTGTTGTTATATCTAACCCTCCAGTTATAAAGTATGAAAAATGAATAAAATCCATTTGAAGGCTTCCATGTTAGCAGACTGTCATATGAGCCGGCCGTAAAATAAACAAACACACCCTAAAAATGTGAAAAGCGATTGAAAATTTGGTGGATTTGCGTGTATATTCCCCCTAAGTCGTTTCATATAGAACCCCGCAGTTAAATTTAGAACAAAAATATGTAAACGTCTAAAAATCTATTTATGTTAGTACATTGTACCACTACCCAATCGCAAAGTGATTAACAAAGTTCAAACAAAGTTGTGAAAATCTCGTGCAAAATTGTCAGATTTAGATGGAAATGTTACCTATGTTGTTGCATTATCGAGACCAGTAGTTAAAAGTTCGCAAAAGTGAATAAATATATCATAAAAGGCCATTTGAATATCGTAGTGGCCCTCGAAGGATGTAGAATTTTGAAACATTTCCAAACATTAAATGGCCGCCAATTGCAATCAAATTCAAATAACTCTGATAGATGTGTGGTAAGGTGATCGACCAGTTCAAAAGTAAAGTTCAATCGGTCGAGGTTACTACGTGCATGGGAGACTACCTGAGAAAACTAGCGGGTGATTTTTGTTTTGTTTTTTGCAGTCTGCACCTCTTTAGTCTAAACTGTTAAAACAGCGGGTAAACTTGTCCAAACCGATTGCAAAGTTGTTAGATTTGCGTGTTTTTTATCCAAGTTGTTGTTATATCTAACCCTCCAGTTATAAAGTATGAAAAATGAATAAAATCCATTTGATGGCTTCCATGTTAGCAGACTGTCATATGAGCCGGCCGTAAAATAAACAAACACACCCTAAAAATGTGAAAAGCGATTGAAAATTTGGTGGATTTTCGTGTATATTCTCCCTAAGTCATTTCATATAAAACCCTGCAGTTAAATTTAGAACAAAAATATGTAAACGTCTAAAAATCTATTTATGTTAGTACATTGTACCACGACCCAATCGCAAAGTGATTAACAAAGTGCAAACAAAGTTGTGAAAATCTCGTGCAAAGTTGTCAGATTTACATGGAAATGTTACCTATGTTGTTACATTATCGAGACCAGTAGTTAAAAGTTAGCGAAAGTGAATAAATATATCATAAAAGGCCGTTTGAATATCGTAGTGGCCCTAGAAGGATGTAGAGTTTTGAAACATTTCCAAACATTAAATGGCCGCCAATTACATTGAAATTCAAATAACTCTGATAGATGTGTGGTAAGGTGATCGACCATTTTCAAAAGTAAAGCTCAATCGGTCGAGGTTACTACGTGCATGGGAGACTACCTGAGAAAACTAGCGGGTGATTTTTGTTTTGTTTTTTGCAGTCTGCACCTCTTTAGTCTAAACTGTTAAAACAGCGGGTAAACTTGTCCAAACCGATTGCAAAGTTGTTAGATTTGCGTGTTTTTTATCAAAGTTGTTGTTATATCTAACCCTCCAGTTATAAAGTATGAAAAATGAATAAAATCCATTTGAAGGCTTCCATGTTAGCAGACTGTCATATGAGCCGGCCGTAAAATAAACAAACACACCCTAAAAATGTGAAAAGCGATTGAAAATTTGGTGGATTTTCGTGTATATTCTCCCTAAGTCATTTCATATAAAACCCTGCAGTTAAATTTAGAACAAAAATATGTAAACGTCTAAAAATCTATTTATGTTAGTACATTGTACCACGACCCAATCGCAAAGTGATTAACAAAGTGCAAACAAAGTTGTGAAAATCTCGTGCAAAGTTGTAAGATTTACATGGAAATGTTACCTATGTTGTTACATTATCGAGACCAGTAGTTAAAAGTTAGCGAAAGTGAATAAATATATCATAAAAGGCCGTTTGAATATCGTAGTGGCCCTAGAAGGATGTAGAGTTTTGAAACATTTCCAAACATTAAATGGCTGCCAATTACAATAAAATTCAAATAACTCTGATAGATGTGTGGTAAGGTGATCGACCAGTTCAAAAGTAAAGTTCAATCGGTCGAGGTTACTACATGCATGGGAGACTACCTGAGAAAACTAGCGGGTGATTTTTGTTTTGTTTTTTGCAGTCTGCACCTCTTTAGTCTAAACTGTTAAAACAGCGGGTAAACTTGTCCAAACCGATTGCAAAGTTGTTAGATTTGCGTGTTTTTTATCTAAGTTGTTGTTATATCTAACCCTCCAGTTATAAAGTATGAAAAATGAATAAAATCCATTTGAAGGCTTCCATGTTAGCAGACTGTCATATGAGCCGGCCGTAAAATAAACAAACACACCCTAAAAATGTGAAAAGCGATTGAAAATTTGGTGGATTTTCGTGTATATTCTCCCTAAGTCATTTCATATAAAACCCTGCAGTTAAATTTAGAACAAAAATATGTAAACGTCTAAAAATCTATTTATGTTAGTACATTGTACCACGACCCAATCGCAAAGTGATTAACAAAGTGCAAACAAAGTTGTGAAAATCTCGTGCAAAGTTGTAAGATTTACATGGAAATGTTACCTATGTTGTTACATTATCGAGACCAGTAGTTAAAAGTTAGCGAAAGTGAATAAATATATCATAAAAGGCCGTTTGAATATCGTAGTGGCCCTAGAAGGATGTAGAGTTTTGAAACATTTCCAAACATTAAATGGCTGCCAATTACAATAAAATTCAAATAACTCTGATAGATGTGTGGTAAGGTGATCGACCAGTTCAAAAGTAAAGTTCAATCGGTCGAGGTTACTACATGCATGGGAGACTACCTGAGAAAACTAGCGGGTGATTTTTGTTTTGTTTTTTGCAGTCTGCACCTCTTTAGTCTAAACTGTTAAAACAGCGGGTAAACTTGTCCAAACCGATTGCAAAGTTGTTAGATTTGCGTGTTTTTTATCTAAGTTGTTGTTATATCTAACCCTCCAGTTATAAAGTATGAAAAATGAATAAAATCCATTTGAAGGCTTCCATGTTAGCAGACTGTCATATGAGCCGGCCGTAAAATAAACAAACACACCCTAAAAATGTGAAAAGCGATTGAAAATTTGGTGGATTTGCGTGTATATTCCCCCTAAGTCGTTTCATATAGAACCCCGCAGTTAAATTTAGAACAAAAATATGTAAACGTCTAAAAATCTATTTATGTTAGTACATTGTACCACTACCCAATCGCAAAGTGATTAACAAAGTTCAAACAAAGTTGTGAAAATCTCGTGCAAAATTGTCAGATTTAGATGGAAATGTTACCTATGTTGTTGCATTATCGAGACCAGTAGTTAAAAGTTCGCAAAAGTGAATAAATATATCATAAAAGGCCATTTGAATATCGTAGTGGCCCTCGAAGGATGTAGAATTTTGAAACATTTCCAAACATTAAATGGCCGCCAATTGCAATCAAATTCAAATAACTCTGATAGATGTGTGGTAAGGTGATCGACCAGTTCAAAAGTAAAGTTCAATCGGTCGAGGTTACTACGTGCATGGGAGACTACCTGAGAAAACTAGCGGGTGATTTTTGTTTTGTTTTTTGCAGTCTGCACCTCTTTAGTCTAAACTGTTAAAACAGCGGGTAAACTTGTCCAAACCGATTGCAAAGTTGTTAGATTTGCGTGTTTTTTATCCAAGTTGTTGTTATATCTAACCCTCCAGTTATAAAGTATGAAAAATGAATAAAATCCATTTGATGGCTTCCATGTTAGCAGACTGTCATATGAGCCGGCCGTAAAATAAACAAACACACCCTAAAAATGTGAAAAGCGATTGAAAATTTGGTGGATTTTCGTGTATATTCTCCCTAAGTCATTTCATATAAAACCCTGCAGTTAAATTTAGAACAAAAATATGTAAACGTCTAAAAATCTATTTATGTTAGTACATTGTACCACGACCCAATCGCAAAGTGATTAACAAAGTGCAAACAAAGTTGTGAAAATCTCGTGCAAAGTTGTCAGATTTACATGGAAATGTTACCTATGTTGTTACATTATCGAGACCAGTAGTTAAAAGTTAGCGAAAGTGAATAAATATATCATAAAAGGCCGTTTGAATATCGTAGTGGCCCTAGAAGGATGTAGAGTTTTGAAACATTTCCAAACATTAAATGGCCGCCAATTACATTGAAATTCAAATAACTCTGATAGATGTGTGGTAAGGTGATCGACCATTTTCAAAAGTAAAGCTCAATCGGTCGAGGTTACTACGTGCATGGGAGACTACCTGAGAAAACTAGCGGGTGATTTTTGTTTTGTTTTTTGCAGTCTGCACCTCTTTAGTCTAAACTGTTAAAACAGCGGGTAAACTTGTCCAAACCGATTGCAAAGTTGTTAGATTTGCGTGTTTTTTATCAAAGTTGTTGTTATATCTAACCCTCCAGTTATAAAGTATGAAAAATGAATAAAATCCATTTGAAGGCTTCCATGTTAGCAGACTGTCATATGAGCCGGCCGTAAAATAAACAAACACACCCTAAAAATGTGAAAAGCGATTGAAAATTTGGTGGATTTTCGTGTATATTCTCCCTAAGTCATTTCATATAAAACCCTGCAGTTAAATTTAGAACAAAAATATCTAAACGTCTAAAAATCTATTTATGTTAGTACATTGTACCACGACCCAATCGCAAAGTGATTAACAAAGTGCAAACAAAGTTGTGAAAATCTCGTGCAAAGTTGTAAGATTTACATGGAAATGTTACCTATGTTGTTACATTATCGAGACCAGTAGTTAAAAGTTAGCGAAAGTGAATAAATATATCATAAAAGGCCGTTTGAATATCGTAGTGGCCCTAGAAGGATGTAGAGTTTTGAAACATTTCCAAACATTAAATGGCCGCCAATTACATTGAAATTCAAATAACTCTGATAGATGTGTGGTAAGGCGATCGACCATTTTCAAAAGTAAAGCTCAATCGGTCGAGGTTACTACTTGCATGGGAGACTACCTGAGAAAACCAGCCGGTAATTTTTTTTTGTTTTTTGCAGTCTGCACCTCTTTAGTCTAAACTGTTAAAACAGCGGTTAAAGTTGTCCAAACCGATTGCAAAGTTGTTAGATTTGCGTGTTTTTTATCTAAGTTGTTGTTATATCTAACCCTCCAGTTATAAAGTATAAAAAATGAATAAAATCCATTTGAAGGCTTCCATGTTAGCAGACTGTCATATGAGCCGGACGTAAAATAAACAAACATACCCTAAAAATGTGAAAAGCGATTGAAAATTTGGTGGATTTGCGTGTATATTCTCCCTAAGTCATTTCATATAGAACCCCGCAGTTAAATTTAGAACAAAAATATGTAAACGTCTAAAAATCTATTTATGTTAGTACATTGTACCACGACCCAATCGCAAAGTGATTAACAAAGTGCAAACAAAGTTGTGAAAATCTCGTGCAAAGTTGTAAGATTTACATGGAAATGTTACCTATGTTGTTACATTATCGAGACCAGTAGTTAAAAGTTAGAGAAAGTGAATAAATATATCATAAAAGGCCGTTTGAATATCGTAGTGGCCCTAGAAGGATGTAGAGTTTTGAAACATTTCCAAACATTAAATGGCCGCCAATTACAATGAAATTCAAATAACTCTGATAGATGTGTGGTAAGGTGATCGACCATTTTCAAAAGTAAAGCTCAATCGGTCGAGGTTACTACTTGCATGGGAGACTACCTGAGAAAACCAGCCGGTAATTTTTTTTTGTTTTTTGCAGTCTGCACCTCTTTAGTCTAAACTGTTAAAACAGCGGTTAAAGTTGTCCAAACCGATTGCAAAGTTGTTAGATTTGCGTGTTTTTTATCTAAGTTGTTGTTATATCTAACCCTCCAGTTATAAAGTATGAAAAATGAATAAAATCCATTTGAAGGCTTCCATGTTAGCAGACTGTCATATGAGCCGGACGTAAAATAAACAAACATACCCTAAAAATGTGAAAAGCGATTGAAAATGTGGTGGATTTGCGTGTATATTCTCCCTAAGTCATTTCATATAGAACCCCGCAGTTAAATTTAGAACAAAAATATGTAAACGTCTAAAAATCTATTTATGTTAGTACATTGTACCACGACCCAATCGCAAAGTGATTAACAAAGTGCAAACAAAGTTGTGAAAATCTCGTGCAAAATTGTCAGATTTACATGGAAATGTTACCTATGTTGTTACATTATCGAGACCATTAGTTAAAAGTTCGCAAAAGTGAATAAATATATCATAAAAGGCCGTTTGAATATCGTAGTGGCCCTCGAAGGATGTAGAATTTTGAAACATTTCCAAACATTAAATGGCCGCCAATTACAATCAAATTCAAATAACTCTGATAGATGTGTGGTAAGGTGATCGACCAGTTCAAAAGTAAAGTTCAATCGGTCGAGGTTACTACGTGCATGGGAGACTACCTGAAAAAACTAGCGGGTGATTTTTGTTTTGTTTTTTGCAGTCTGCACCTCTTTAGTCTAAACTGTTAAAACAGCGGGTAAACTTGTCCAAACCGATTGCAAAGTTGTTAGATTTGCGTGTTTTTTATCCAAGTTGTTGTTATATCTAACCCTCCAGTTATAAAGTATGAAAAATGAATAAAATCCATTTGAAGGCTTCCATGTTAGCAGACTGTCATATGAGCCGGCCGTAAAATAAACAAACACACCCTAAAAATGTGAAAAGCGATTGAAAATTTGGTGGATTTTCGTGTATATTCTCCCTAAGTCATTTCATATAAAACCCTGCAGTTAAATTTAGAACAAAAATATGTAAACGTCTAAAAATCTATTTATGTTAGTACATTGTACCACGACCCAATCGCAAAGTGATTAACAAAGTGCAAACAAAGTTGTGCAAATCTCGTGCAAAGTTGTAAGATTTACATGGAAATGTTACCTATGTTGTTACATTATCGAGACCAGTAGTTAAAAGTTAGCGAAAGTGAATAAATATATCATAAAAGGCCGTTTGAATATCGTAGTGGCCCTAGAAGGATGTAGAGTTTTGAAACATTTCCAAACATTAAATGGCCGCCAATTACAATGAAATTCAAATAACTCTGATAGATGTGTGGTAAGGTGATCGACCATTTTCAAAAGTAAAGCTCAATCGGTCGAGGTTACTACGTGCATGGGAGACTACCTGAGAAAACTAGCGGGTGATTTTTGTTTTGTTTTTTGCAGTCTGCACCTCTTTAGTCTAAACTGTTAAAACAGCGGGTAATCTTGTCCAAACCGATTGCAAAGTTGTTAGATTTGCGTGTTTTTTATCAAAGTTGTTGTTATATCTAACCCTCCAGTTATAAAGTATGAAAAATGAATAAAATCCATTTGAAGGCTTCCATGTTAGCAGACTGTCATATGAGCCGGCCGTAAAATAAACAAACACACCCTAAAAATGTGAAAAGCGATTGAAAATTTGGTGGATTTTCGTGTATATTCTCCCTAAGTCATTTCATATAAAACCCTGCAGTTAAATTTAGAACAAAAATATCTAAACGTCTAAAAATCTATTTATGTTAGTACATTGTACCACGACCCAATCGCAAAGTGATTAACAAAGTGCAAACAAAGTTGTGAAAATCTCGTGCAAAGTTGTAAGATTTACATGGAAATGTTATCTATGTTGTTACATTATCGAGACCAGTAGTTAAAAGTTAGCGAAAGTGAATAAATATATCATAAAAGGCCGTTTGAATATCGTAGTGGCCCTAGAAGGATGTAGAGTTTTGAAACATTTCCAAACATTAAATGGCCGCCAATTACATTGAAATTCAAATAACTCTGATAGATGTGTGGTAAGGCGATCGACCATTTTCAAAAGTAAAGCTCAATCGGTCGAGGTTACTACTTGCATGGGAGACTACCTGAGAAAACCAGCCGGTAATTTTTTTTTGTTTTTTGCAGTCTGCACCTCTTTAGTCTAAACTGTTAAAACAGCGGTTAAAGTTGTCCAAACCGATTGCAAAGTTGTTAGATTTGCGTGTTTTTTTATCTAAGTTGTTGTTATATCTAACCCTCCAGTTATAAAGTATGAAAAATGAATAAAATCCATGTGAAGGCTTCCATGTTAGCAGACTGTCATATGAGCCGGACGTAAAATAAACAAACATACCCTAAAAATGTGAAAAGCGATTGAAAATTTGGTGGATTTGCGTGTATATTCTCCCTAAGTCATTTCATATAGAACCCCGCAGTTAAATTTAGAACAAAAATATGTAAACGTCTAAAAATCTATTTATGTTAGTACATTGTACCACGACCCAATCGCAAAGTGATTAACAAAGTGCAAACAAAGTTGTGAAAATCTCGTGCAAAGTTGTAAGATTTACATGGAAATGTTACCTATGTTGTTACATTATCGAGACCAGTAGTTAAAAGTTAGCGAAAGTGAATAAATATATCATAAAAGGCCGTTTGAATATCGTAGTGGCCCTAGAAGGATGTAGAGTTTTGAAACATTTCCAAACATTAAATGGCCGCCAATTACAATGAAATTCAAATAACTCTGATAGATGTGTGGTAAGGTGATCGACCATTTTCAAAAGTAAAGCTCAATCGGTCGAGGTTACTACTTGCATGGGAGACTACCTGAGAAAACCAGCCGGTAATTTTTTTTTGTTTTTTGCAGTCTGCACCTCTTTAGTCTAAACTGTTAAAACAGCGGTTAAAGTTGTCCAAACCGATTGCAAAGTTGTTAGATTTGCGTGTTTTTTATCTAAGTTGTTGTTATATCTAACCCTCCAGTTATAAAGTATGAAAAATGAATAAAATCCATTTGAAGGCTTCCATGTTAGCAGACTGTCATATGAGCCGGACGTAAAATAAACAAACATACCCTAAAAATGTGAAAAGCGATTGAAAATGTGGTGGATTTGCGTGTATATTCTCCCTAAGTCATTTCATATAGAACCCCGCAGTTAAATTTAGAACAAAAATATGTAAACGTCTAAAAATCTATTTATGTTAGTACATTGTACCACGACCCAATCGCAAAGTGATTAACAAAGTGCAAACAAAGTTGTGAAAATCTCGTGCAAAGTTGTAAGATTTACATGGAAATGTTACCTATGTTGTTACATTATCGAGACCAGTAGTTAAAAGTTAGCGAAAGTGAATAAATATATCATAAAAGGCCGTTTGAATATCGTAGTGGCCCTAGAAGGATGTAGAGTTTTGAAACATTTCCAAACATTAAATGGCCGCCAATTACAATGAAATTCAAATAACTCTGATAGATGTGTGGTAAGGTGATCGACCATTTTCAAAAGTAAAGCTCAATCGGTCGAGGTTACTACGTACATGGGAGACTACCTGAGAAAACTAGCGGGTGATTTTTGTTTTGTTTTTTGCAGTCTGCACCTCTTTAGTCTAAACTGTTAAAACAGCGGGTAATCTTGTCCAAACCGATTGCAAAGTTGTTAGATTTGCGTGTTTTTTATCAAAGTTGTTGTTATATCTAACCCTCCAGTTATAAAGTATGAAAAATGAATAAAATCCATTTGAAGGCTTCCATGTTAGCAGACTGTCATATGAGCCGGCCGTAAAATAAACAAACACACCCTAAAAATGTGAAAAGCGATTGAAAATTTGGTGGATTTTCGTGTATATTCTCCCTAAGTCATTTCATATAAAACCCTGCAGTTAAATTTAGAACAAAAATATCTAAACGTCTAAAAATCTATTTATGTTAGTACATTGTACCACGACCCAATCGCAAAGTGATTAACAAAGTGCAAACAAAGTTGTGAAAATCTCGTGCAAAGTTGTAAGATTTACATGGAAATGTTACCTATGTTGTTACATTATCGAGACCAGTAGTTAAAAGTTAGCGAAAGTGAATAAATATATCATAAAAGGCCGTTTGAATATCGTAGTGGCCCTAGAAGGATGTAGAGTTTTGAAACATTTCCAAACATTAAATGGCCGCCAATTACATTGAAATTCAAATAACTCTGATAGATGTGTGGTAAGGCGATCGACCATTTTCAAAAGTAAAGCTCAATCGGTCGAGTTTACTACTTGCATGGGAGACTACCTGAGAAAACCAGCCGGTAATTTTTTTTTGTTTTTTGCAGTCTGCACTTCTTTAGTCTAAACTGTTAAAACAGCGGTTAAAGTTGTCCAAACCGATTGCAAAGTTGTTAGATTTGCGTGTTTTTTATCTAAGTTGTTGTTATATCTAACCCTCCAGTTATAAAGTATGAAAAATGAATAAAATCCATTTGAAGGCTTCCATGTTAGCAGACTGTCATATGAGCCGGACGTAAAATAAACAAACATACCCTAAAAATGTGAAAAGCGATTGAAAATTTGGTGGATTTGCGTGTATATTCTCCCTAAGTCATTTCATATAGAACCCCGCAGTTAAATTTAGAACAAAAATATGTAAACGTCAAAAAATCTATTTATGTTAGTACATTGTACCACGACCCAATCGCAAAGTGATTAACAAAGTGCAAACAAAGTTGTGAAAATCTCGTGCAAAGTTGTAAGATTTACATGGAAATGTTACCTATGTTGTTACATTATCGAGACCAGTAGTTAAAAGTTAGAGAAAGTGAATAAATATATCATAAAAGGCCGTTTGAATATCGTAGTGGCCCGAGAAGGATGTAGAGTTTTGAAACATTTCCAAACATTAAATGGCCGCCAATTACAATGAAATTCAAATAACTCTGATAGATGTGTGGTAAGGTGATCGACCATTTTCAAAAGTAAAGCTCAATCGGTCGAGGTTACTACTTGCTTGGGAGACTACCTGAGAAAACCAGCCGGTAATTTTGTTTTGTTTTTTGCAGTCTGCACCTCTTTAGTCTAAACTGTTAAAACAGCGGTTAAAGTTGTCCAAACCGATTGCAAAGTTGTTAGATTTGCGTGTTTTTTATCTAAGTTGTTGTTATATCTAACCCTCCAGTTATAAAGTATGAAAAATGAATAAAATCCATTTGAAGGCTTCCATGTTAGCAGACTGTCATATGAGCCGGACGTAAAATAAACAAACATACCCTAAAAATGTGAAAAGCGATTGAAAATGTGGTGGATTTGCGTGTATATTCTCCCTAAGTCATTTCATATAGAACCCCGCAGTTAAATTTAGAACAAAAATATGTAAACGTCTAAAAATCTATTTATGTTAGTACATTGTACCACGACCCAATCGCAAAGTGATTAACAAAGTGCAAACAAAGTTGTGAAAATCTCGTGCAAAATTGTCAGATTTACATGGAAATGTTACCTATGTTGTTACATTATCGAGACCGGTAGTTAAAACTTCGCAAAAGTGAATAAATATATCATAAAAGGCCGTTTGAATATCGTAGTGGCCCTCGAAGGATGTAGAATTTTGAAAGATTTCCAAACATTAAATGGCCGCCAATTACAATCAAATTCAAATAACTCTGATAGATGTGTGGTAAGGTGATCGACCAGTTCAAAAGTAAAGTTCAATCGGTCGAGGTTACTACGTGCATGGGAGACTACCTGAAAAAACTAGCGGGTGATTTTTGTTTTGTTTTTTGCAGTCTGCACCTCTTTAGTCTAAACTGTTAAAACAGCGGGTAAACTTGTCCAAACCGATTGCAAAGTTGTTAGATTTGCGTGTTTTTTATCCAAGTTGTTGTTATATCTAACCCTCCAGTTATAAAGTATGAAAAATGAATAAAATCCATTTGATGGCTTCCATGTTAGCAGACTGTCATATGAGCCGGCCGTAAAATAAACAAACACACCCTAAAAATGTGAAAAGCGATTGAAAATTTGGTGGATTTTCGTGTATATTCTCCCTAAGTCATTTCATATAAAACCCTGCAGTTAAATTTAGAACAAAAATATGTAAACGTCTAAAAATCTATTTATGTTAGTACATTGTACCACGACCCAATCGCAAAGTGATTAACAAAGTGCAAACAAAGTTGTGAAAATCTCGTGCAAAGTTGTCAGATTTACATGGAAATGTTACCTATGTTGTTACATTATCGAGACCAGTAGTTAAAAGTTAGCGAAAGTGAATAAATATATCATAAAAGGCCGTTTGAATATCGTAGTGGCCCGAGAAGGATGTAGAGTTTTGAAACATTTCCAAACATTAAATGGCCGCCAATTACATTGAAATTCAAATAACTCTGATAGATGTGTGGTAAGGCGATCGACCATTTTCAAAAGTAAAGCTCAATCGGTCGAGGTTACTACTTGCATGGGAGACTACCTGAGAAAACCAGCCGGTAATTTTTTTTTGTTTTTTGCAGTCTGCACTTCTTTAGTCTAAACTGTTAAAACAGCGGTTAAAGTTGTCCAAACCGATTGCAAAGTTGTTAGATTTGCGTGTTTTTTATCTAAGTTGTTGTTATATCTAACCCTCCAGTTATAAAGTATGAAAAATGAATAAAATCCATTTGAAGGCTTCCATGTTAGCAGACTGTCATATGAGCCGGACGTAAAATAAACAAACATACCCTAAAAATGTGAAAAGCGATTGAAAATTTGGTGGATTTGCGTGTATATTCTCCCTAAGTCATTTCATATAGAACCCCGCAGTTAAATTTAGAACAAAAATATGTAAACGTCTAAAAATCTATTTATGTTAGTACATTGTACCACGACCCAATCGCAAAGTGATTAACAAAGTGCAAACAAAGTTGTGAAAATCTCGTGCAAAGTTGTAAGATTTACATGGAAATGTTACCTATGTTGTTACATTATCGAGACCAGTAGTTAAAAGTTAGAGAAAGTGAATAAATATATCATAAAAGGCCGTTTGAATATCGTAGTGGCCCTAGAAGGATGTAGAGTTTTGAAACATTTCCAAACATTAAATGGCCGCCAATTACAATGAAATTCAAATAACTCTGATAGATGTGTGGTAAGGTGATCGACCATTTTCAAAAGTAAAGCTCAATCGGTCGAGGTTACTACATGCATGGGAGACTACCTGAGAAAACCAGCCGGTAATTTTTTTTTGTTTTTTGCAGTCTGCACCTCTTTAGTCTAAACTGTTAAAACAGCGGTTAAAGTTGTCCAAACCGATTGCAAAGTTGTTAGATTTGCGTGTTTTTTATCTAAGTTGTTGTTATATCTAACCCTCCAGTTATAAAGTATGAAAAATGAATAAAATCCATTTGAAGGCTTCCATGTTAGCAGACTGTCATATGAGCCGGACGTAAAATAAACAAACATACCCTAAAAATGTGAAAAGCGATTGAAAATGTGGTGGATTTGCGTGTATATTCTCCCTAAGTCATTTCATATAGAACCCCGCAGTTAAATTTAGAACAAAAATATGTAAACGTCTAAAAATCTATTTATGTTAGTACATTGTACCACGACCCAATCGCAAAGTGATTAACAAAGTGCAAACAAAGTTGTGAAAATCTCGTGCAAAATTGTCAGATTTACATGGAAATGTTACCTATGTTGTTACATTATCGAGACCGGTAGTTAAAACTTCGCAAAAGTGAATAAATATATCATAAAAGGCCGTTTGAATATCGTAGTGGCCCTCGAAGGATGTAGAATTTTGAAAGATTTCCAAACATTAAATGGCCGCCAATTACAATCAAATTCAAATAACTCTGATAGATGTGTGGTAAGGTGATCGACCAGTTCAAAAGTAAAGTTCAATCGGTCGAGGTTACTACGTGCATGGGAGACTACCTGAAAAAACTAGCGGGTGATTTTTGTTTTGTTTTTTGCAGTCTGCACCTCTTTAGTCTAAACTGTTAAAACAGCGGGTAAACTTGTCCAAACCGATTGCAAAGTTGTTAGATTTGCGTGTTTTTTATCCAAGTTGTTGTTATATCTAACCCTCCAGTTATAAAGTATGAAAAATGAATAAAATCCATTTGATGGCTTCCATGTTAGCAGACTGTCATATGAGCCGGCCGTAAAATAAACAAACACACCCTAAAAATGTGAAAAGCGATTGAAAATTTGGTGGATTTTCGTGTATATTCTCCCTAAGTCATTTCATATAAAACCCTGCAGTTAAATTTAGAACAAAAATATGTAAACGTCTAAAAATCTATTTATGTTAGTACATTGTACCACGACCCAATCGCAAAGTGATTAACAAAGTGCAAACAAAGTTGTGAAAATCTCGTGCAAAGTTGTCAGATTTACATGGAAATGTTACCTATGTTGTTACATTATCGAGACCAGTAGTTAAAAGTTCGCGAAAGTGAATAAATATATCATAAAAGGCCGTTTGAATATCGTAGTGGCCCTAGAAGGATGTAGAGTTTTGAAACATTTCCAAACATTAAATGGCCGCCAATTACAATGAAATTCAAATAACTCTGATAGATGTGTGGTAAGGTGATCGACCATTTTCAAAAGTAAAGCTCAATCGGTCGAGGTTACTACTTGCATGGGAGACTACCTGAGAAAACCAGCCGGTAATTTTTTTTTGTTTTTTGCAGTCTGCACCTCTTTAGTCTAAACTGTTAAAACAGCGGTTAAAGTTGTCCAAACCGATTGCAAAGTTGTTAGATTTGCGTGTTTTTTATCTAAGTTGTTGTTATATCTAACCCTCCAGTTATAAAGTATGAAAAATGAATAAAATCCATTTGAAGGCTTCCATGTTAGCAGACTGTCATATGAGCCGGACGTAAAATAAACAAACATACCCTAAAAATGTGAAAAGCGATTGAAAATGTGGTGGATTTGCGTGTATATTCTCCCTAAGTCATTTCATATAGAACCCCGCAGTTAAATTTAGAACAAAAATATGTAAACGTCTAAAAATCTATTTATGTTAGTACATTGTACCACGACCCAATCGCAAAGTGATTAACAAAGTGCAAACAAAGTTGTGAAAATCTCGTGCAAAATTGTCAGATTTACATGGAAATGTTACCTATGTTGTTACATTATCGAGACCGGTAGTTAAAACTTCGCAAAAGTGAATAAATATATCATAAAAGGCCGTTTGAATATCGTAGTGGCCCTCAAAGGATGTAGAATTTTGAAAGATTTCCAAACATTAAATGGCCGCCAATTACAATCAAATTCAAATAACTCTGATAGATGTGTGGTAAGGTGATCGACCAGTTCAAAAGTAAAGTTCAATCGGTCGAGGTTACTACGTGCATGGGAGACTACCTGAAAAAACTAGCGGGTGATTTTTGTTTTGTTTTTTGCAGTCTGCACCTCTTTAGTCTAAACTGTTAAAACAGCGGGTAAACTTGTCCAAACCGATTGCAAAGTTGTTAGATTTGCGTGTTTTTTATCCAAGTTGTTGTTATATCTAACCCTCCAGTTATAAAGTATGAAAAATGAATAAAATCCATTTGATGGCTTCCATGTTAGCAGACTGTCATATGAGCCGGCCGTAAAATAAACAAACACACCCTAAAAATGTGAAAAGCGATTGAAAATTTGGTGGATTTTCGTGTATATTCTCCCTAAGTCATTTCATATAAAACCCTGCAGTTAAATTTAGAACAAAAATATGTAAACGTCTAAAAATCTATTTATGTTAGTACATTGTACCACGACCCAATCGCAAAGTGATTAACAAAGTGCAAACAAAGTTGTGAAAATCTCGTGCAAAGTTGTCAGATTTACATGGAAATGTTACCTATGTTGTTACATTATCGAGACCAGTAGTTAAAAGTTAGCGAAAGTGAATAAATATATCATAAAAGGCCGTTTGAATATCGTAGTGGCCCTAGAAGGATGTAGAGTTTTGAAACATTTCCAAACATTAAATGGCCGCCAATTACATTGAAATTCAAATAACTCTGATAGATGTGTGGTAAGGTGATCGACCATTTTCAAAAGTAAAGCTCAATCGGTCGAGGTTACTACTTGCATGGGAGACTACCTGAGAAAACCAGCCGGTAATTTTTTTTTTGGTTTTTTGCAGTCTGCACCTCTTTAGTCTAAACTGTTAAAACAGCGGTTAAAGTTGTCCAAACCGATTGCAAAGTTGTTAGATTTGCGTGTTTTTTATCAAAGTTGTTGTTATATCTAACCCTCCAGTTATAAAGTATGAAAAATGAATAAAATCCATTTGAAGGCTTCCATGTTAGCAGACTGTCATATGAGCCGGCCGTAAAATAAACAAACACACCCTAAAAATGTGAAAAGCGATTGAAAATTTGGTGGATTTTCGTGTATATTCTCCCTAAGTCATTTCATATAAAACCCTGCAGTTAAATTTAGAACAAAAATATGTAAACGTCTAAAAATCTATTTATGTTAGTACATTGTACCACGACCCAATCGCAAAGTGATTAACAAAGTGCAAACAAAGTTGTGAAAATCTCGTGCAAAGTTGTAAGATTTACATGGAAATGTTACCTATGTTGTTACATTATCGAGACCAGTAGTTAAAAGTTAGCGAAAGTGAATAAATATATCATAAAAGGCCGTTTGAATATCGTAGTGGCCCTAGAAGGATGTAGAGTTTTGAAACATTTCCAAACATTAAATGGCTGCCAATTACAATAAAATTCAAATAACTCTGATAGATGTGTGGTAAAGTGATCGACCAGTTCAAAAGTAAAGTTCAATCGGTCGAGGTTACTACATGCATGGGAGACTACCTGAGAAAACTAGCGGGTGATTTTTGTTTTGTTTTTTGCAGTCTGCACCTCTTTAGTCTAAACTGTTAAAACAGCGGGTAAACTTGTCCAAACCGATTGCAAAGTTGTTAGATTTGCGTGTTTTTTATCTAAGTTGTTGTTATATCTAACCCTCCAGTTATAAAGTATGAAAAATGAATAAAATCCATTTGAAGGCTTCCATGTTAGCAGACTGTCATATGAGCCGGCCGTAAAATAAACAAACACACCCTAAAAATGTGAAAAGCGATTGAAAATTTGGTGGATTTGCGTGTATATTCCCCCTAAGTCGTTTCATATAGAACCCCGCAGTTAAATTTAGAACAAAAATATGTAAACGTCTAAAAATCTATTTATGTTAGTACATTGTACCACTACCCAATCGCAAAGTGATTAACAAAGTTCAAACAAAGTTGTGAAAATCTCGTGCAAAATTGTCAGATTTAGATGGAAATGTTACCTATGTTGTTGCATTATCGAGACCAGTAGTTAAAAGTTCGCAAAAGTGAATAAATATATCATAAAAGGCCATTTGAATATCGTAGTGGCCCTCGAAGGATGTAGAATTTTGAAACATTTCCAAACATTAAATGGCCGCCAATTGCAATCAAATTCAAATAACTCTGATAGATGTGTGGTAAGGTGATCGACCATTTTCAAAAGTAAAGCTCAATCGGTCGAGGTTACTACTTGCATGGGAGACTACCTGAGAAAACCAGCCGGTAATTTTTTTTTGTTTTTTGCAGTCTGCACCTCTTTAGTCTAAACTGTTAAAACAGCGGTTAAAGTTGTCCAAACCGATTGCAAAGTTGTTAGATTTGCGTGTTTTTTATCAAAGTTGTTGTTATATCTAACCCTCCAGTTATAAAGTATGAAAAATGAATAAAATCCATTTGAAGGCTTCCATGTTAGCAGACTGTCATATGAGCCGGCCGTAAAATAAACAAACACACCCTAAAAATGTGAAAAGCGATTGAAAATTTGGTGGATTTTCGTGTATATTCTCCCTAAGTCATTTCATATAAAACCCTGCAGTTAAATTTAGAACAAAAATATGTAAACGTCTAAAAATCTATTTATGTTAGTACATTGTACCACGACCCAATCGCAAAGTGATTAACAAAGTGCAAACAAAGTTGTGAAAATCTCGTGCAAAGTTGTAAGATTTACATGGAAATGTTACCTATGTTGTTACATTATCGAGACCAGTAGTTAAAAGTTAGCGAAAGTGAATAAATATATCATAAAAGGCCGTTTGAATATCGTAGTGGCCCTAGAAGGATGTAGAGTTTTGAAACATTTCCAAACATTAAATGGCCGCCAATTACAATGAAATTCAAATAACTCTGATAGATGTGTGGTAAGGTGATCGACCATTTTCAAAAGTAAAGCTCAATCGGTCGAGGTTACTACGTGCATGGGAGACTACCTGAGAAAACTAGCGGGTGATTTTTGTTTTGTTTTTTGCAGTCTGCACCTCTTTAGTCTAAACTGTTAAAACAGCGGTTAAAGTTGTCCAAACCGATTGCAAAGTTGTTAGATTTGCGTGTTTTTTATCAAAGTTGTTGTTATATCTAACCCTCCAGTTATAAAGTATGAAAAATGAATAAAATCCATTTGAAGGCTTCCATGTTAGCAGACTGTCATATGAGCCGGCCGTAAAATAAACAAACACACCCTAAAAATGTGAAAAGCGATTGAAAATTTGGTGGATTTTCGTGTATATTCTCCCTAAGTCATTTCATATAAAACCCTGCAGTTAAATTTAGAACAAAAATATGTAAACGTCTAAAAATCTATTTATGTTAGTACATTGTACCACGACCCAATCGCAAAGTGATTAACAAAGTGCAAACAAAGTTGTGAAAATCTCGTGCAAAGTTGTAAGATTTACATGGAAATGTTACCTATGTTGTTACATTATCGAGACCAGTAGTTAAAAGTTAGCGAAAGTGAATAAATATATCATAAAAGGCCGTTTGAATATCGTAGTGGCCCTAGAAGGATGTAGAGTTTTGAAACATTTCCAAACATTAAATGGCCGCCAATTACAATGAAATTCAAATAACTCTGATAGATGTGTGGTAAGGTGATCGACCATTTTCAAAAGTAAAGCTCAATCGGTCGAGGTTACTACGTGCATGGGAGACTACCTGAGAAAACTAGCGGGTGATTTTTGTTTTGTTTTTTGCAGTCTGCACCTCTTTAGTCTAAACTGTTAAAACAGCGGGTAAACTTGTCCAAACCGATTGCAAAGTTGTTAGATTTGCGTGTTTTTTATCAAAGTTGTTGTTATATCTAACCCTCCAGTTATAAAGTATGAAAAATGAATAAAATCCATTTGAAGGCTTCCATGTTAGCAGACTGTCATATGAGCCGGCCGTAAAATAAACAAACACACCCTAAAAATGTGAAAAGCGATTGAAAATTTGGTGGATTTTCGTGTATATTCTCCCTAAGTCATTTCATATAAAACCCTGCAGTTAAATTTAGAACAAAAATATCTAAACGTCTAAAAATCTATTTATGTTAGTACATTGTACCACGACCCAATCGCAAAGTGATTAACAAAGTGCAAACAAAGTTGTGAAAATCTCGTGCAAAGTTGTAAGATTTACATGGAAATGTTACCTATGTTGTTACATTATCGAGACCAGTAGTTAAAAGTTAGCGAAAGTGAATAAATATATCATAAAAGGCCGTTTGAATATCGTAGTGGCCCTAGAAGGATGTAGAGTTTTGAAACATTTCCAAACATTAAATGGCCGCCAATTACATTGAAATTCAAATAACTCTGATAGATGTGTGGTAAGGCGATCGACCATTTTCAAAAGTAAAGCTCAATCGGTCGAGGTTACTACTTGCATGGGAGACTACCTGAGAAAACCAGCCGGTAATTTTTTTTTGTTTTTTGCAGTCTGCACCTCTTTAGTCTAAACTGTTAAAACAGCGGTTAAAGTTGTCCAAACCGATTGCAAAGTTGTTAGATTTGCGTGTTTTTTATCTAAGTTGTTGTTATATCTAACCCTCCAGTTATAAAGTATGAAAAATGAATAAAATCCATTTGAAGGCTTCCATGTTAGCAGACTGTCATATGAGCCGGACGTAAAATAAACAAACATACCCTAAAAATGTGAAAAGCGATTGAAAATTTGGTGGATTTGCGTGTATATTCTCCCTAAGTCATTTCATATAGAACCCCGCAGTTAAATTTAGAACAAAAATATGTAAACGTCTAAAAATCTATTTATGTTAGTACATTGTACCACGACCCAATCGCAAAGTGATTAACAAAGTGCAAACAAAGTTGTGAAAATCTCGTGCAAAGTTGTAAGATTTACATGGAAATGTTACCTATGTTGTTACATTATCGAGACCAGTAGTTAAAAGTTAGAGAAAGTGAATAAATATATCATAAAAGGCCGTTTGAATATCGTAGTGGCCCTAGAAGGATGTAGAGTTTTGAAACATTTCCAAACATTAAATGGCCGCCAATTACAATGAAATTCAAATAACTCTGATAGATGTGTGGTAAGGTGATCGACCATTTTCAAAAGTAAAGCTCAATCGGTCGAGGTTACTACTTGCATGGGAGACTACCTGAGAAAACCAGCCGGTAATTTTTTTTTGTTTTTTGCAGTCTGCACCTCTTTAGTCTAAACTGTTAAAACAGCGGTTAAAGTTGTCCAAACCGATTGCAAAGTTGTTAGATTTGCGTGTTTTTTATCTAAGTTGTTGTTATATCTAACCCTCCAGTTATAAAGTATGAAAAATGAATAAAATCCATTTGAAGGCTTCCATGTTAGCAGACTGTCATATGAGCCGGACGTAAAATAAACAAACATACCCTAAAAATGTGAAAAGCGATTGAAAATGTGGTGGATTTGCGTGTATATTCTCCCTAAGTCATTTCATATAGAACCCCGCAGTTAAATTTAGAACAAAAATATGTAAACGTCTAAAAATCTATTTATGTTAGTACATTGTACCACGACCCAATCGCAAAGTGATTAACAAAGTGCAAACAAAATTGTGAAAATCTCGTGCAAAATTGTCAGATTTACATGGAAATGTTACCTATGTTGTTACATTATCGAGACCATTAGTTAAAAGTTCGCAAAAGTGAATAAATATATCATAAAAGGCCGTTTGAATATCGTAGTGGCCCTCGAAGGATGTAGAATTTTGAAACATTTCCAAACATTAAATGGCCGCCAATTACAATCAAATTCAAATAACTCTGATAGATGTGTGGTAAGGTGATCGACCAGTTCAAAAGTAAAGTTCAATCGGTCGAGGTTACTACGTGCATGGGAGACTACCTGAAAAAACTAGCGGGTGATTTTTGTTTTGTTTTTTGCAGTCTGCACCTCTTTAGTCTAAACTGTTAAAACAGCGGGTAAACTTGTCCAAACCGATTGCAAAGTTGTTAGATTTGCGTGTTTTTTATCCAAGTTGTTGTTATATCTAACCCTCCAGTTATAAAGTATGAAAAATGAATAAAATCCATTTGATGGCTTCCATGTTAGCAGACTGTCATATGAGCCGGCCGTAAAATAAACAAACACACCCTAAAAATGTGAAAAGCGATTGAAAATTTGGTGGATTTTCGTGTATATTCTCCCTAAGTCATTTCATATAAAACCCTGCAGTTAAATTTAGAACAAAAATATGTAAACGTCTAAAAATCTATTTATGTTAGTACATTGTACCACGACCCAATCGCAAAGTGATTAACAAAGTGCAAACAAAGTTGTGAAAATCTCGTGCAAAGTTGTCAGATTTACATGGAAATGTTACCTATGTTGTTACATTATCGAGACCAGTAGTTAAAAGTTAGCGAAAGTGAATAAATATATCATAAAAGGCCGTTTGAATATCGTAGTGGCCCTAGAAGGATGTAGAGTTTTGAAACATTTCCAAACATTAAATGGCCGCCAATTACATTGAAATTCAAATAACTCTGATAGATGTGTGGTAAGGTGATCGACCATTTTCAAAAGTAAAGCTCAATCGGTCGAGGTTACTACTTGCATGGGAGACTACCTGAGAATACCAGCCGGTATTTTTTTTTTTTTTTTTTGCAGTCTGCACCTCTTTAGTCTAAACTGTTAAAACAGCGGTTAAAGTTGTCCAAACCGATTGCAAAGTTGTTAGATTTGCGTGTTTTTTATCAAAGTTGTTGTTATATCTAACCCTCCAGTTATAAAGTATGAAAAATGAATAAAATCCATTTGAAGGCTTCCATGTTAGCAGACTGTCATATGAGCCGGCCGTAAAATAAACAAACACACCCTAAAAATGTGAAAAGCGATTGAAAATTTGGTGGATTTTCGTGTATATTCTCCCTAAGTCATTTCATATAAAACCCTGCAGTTAAATTTAGAACAAAAATATGTAAACGTCTAAAAATCTATTTATGTTAGTACATTGTACCACGACCCAATCGCAAAGTGATTAACAAAGTGCAAACAAAGTTGTGAAAATCTCGTGCAAAGTTGTAAGATTTACATGGAAATGTTACCTATGTAGTTACATTATCGAGACCAGTAGTTAAAAGTTAGCGAAAGTGAATAAATATATCATAAAAGGCCGTTTGAATATCGTAGTGGCCCTAGAAGGATGTAGAGTTTTGAAACATTTCCAAACATTAAATGGCTGCCAATTACAATAAAATTCAAATAACTCTGACAGATGTGTGGTAAGGTGATCGACCAGTTCAAAAGTAAAGTTCAATCGGTCGAGGTTACTACATGCATGGGAGACTACCTGAGAAAACTAGCGGGTGATTTTTGTTTTGTTTTTTGCAGTCTGCACCTCTTTAGTCTAAACTGTTAAAACAGCGGGTAAACTTGTCCAAACCGATTGCAAAGTTGTTAGATTTGCGTGTTTTTTATCTAAGTTGTTGTTATATCTAACCCTCCAGTTATAAAGTATGAAAAATTAATAAAATCCATTTGAAGGCTTCCATGTTAGCAGACTGTCATATGAGCCGGCCGTAAAATAAACAAACACACCCTAAAAATGTGAAAAGCGATTGAAAATTTGGTGGATTTGCGTGTATATTCCCCCTAAGTCGTTTCATATAGAACCCCGCAGTTAAATTTAGAACAAAAATATGTAAACGTCTAAAAATCTATTTATGTTAGTACATTGTACCACTACCCAATCGCAAAGTGATTAACAAAGTTCAAACAAAGTTGTGAAAATCTCGTGCAAAATTGTCAGATTTAGATGGAAATGTTACCTATGTTGTTGCATTATCGAGACCAGTAGTTAAAAGTTCGCAAAAGTGAATAAATATATCATAAAAGGCCATTTGAATATCGTAGTGGCCCTCGAAGGATGTAGAATTTTGAAACATTTCCAAACATTAAATGGCCGCCAATTGCAATAAAATTCAAATAACTCTGATAGATGTGTGGTAAGGTGATCGACCAGTTCAATAGTTAAGTTCAATCGGTCGAGGTTACTACTTGCATGGGAGACTAAATGAGAAAACCTGCCGGTGATTTCTTTTTGTTTTTTGCAGTCTACACCTCTTTAGTCTAAACTGTTAAAACAGCGTGTAAAGTTGTCCAAACCGATTGCAAAGTTGTTAGATTTGCGTGTTTTTATCTAAGTTGTTGTTATATCTAACCCTCCAGTTATAAAGTATGAAAAATGAATAAAATCCATTTGAAGCCTCCCATGTTAGCAGACTGTCATATGAGCCGGCAGTAAAATAAACAAACACACCCTAAAAATGTGAAAAACGGTTGAAAATGTGGTGGATTTGCGTGTATATTCTCCCTAAGTCATTTCATATAGAACCCCGCAGTTAAATTTAGAACAAAAAAATGTAAACGTCTAAAAATCTATTCATGTTAGTACATTGTATCACTACCCAATCGCAAAGTGATAAACAAAGTGCATACAAAGTTGTGAAAATCTCGTGCAAAGTTGTAAGATTTACATGGAAATGTTACCTATGTTGTTACATTATCGAGACCAGTAGTTAAAAGTTAGCGAAAGTGAATAAATATATCATAAAAGGCCGTTTGAATATCGTAGTGGCCCTAGAAGGATGTAGAGTTTTGAAACATTTCCAAACATTAAATGGCTGCCAATTACAATAAAATTCAAATAACTCTGATAGATGTGTGGTAAGGTGATCGACCAGTTCAAAAGTAAAGTTCAATCGGTCGAGGTTACTACATGCATGGGAGACTACCTGAGAAAACTAGCGGGTGATTTTTGTTTTGTTTTTTGCAGTCTGCACCTCTTTAGTCTAAACTGTTAAAACAGCGGGTAAACTTGTCCAAACCGATTGCAAAGTTGTTAGATTTGCGTGTTTTTTATCTAAGTTGTTGTTATATCTAACCCTCCAGTTATAAAGTATGAAAAATGAATAAAATCCATTTGAAGGCTTCCATGTTAGCAGACTGTCATATGAGCCGGCCGTAAAATAAACAAACACACCCTAAAAATGTGAAAAGCGATTGAAAATTTGGTGGATTTGCGTGTATATTCCCCCTAAGTCGTTTCATATAGAACCCCGCAGTTAAATTTAGAACAAAAATATGTAAACGTCTAAAAATCTATTTATGTTAGTACATTGAACCACTACCCAATCGCAAAGTGATTAACAAAGTGCAAACAAAGTTGTGAAAATCTCGTGCAAAATTGTCAGATTTACATGGAAATGTTACCTATGTTGTTACATTATCGAGACCAGTAGTTAAAAGTTCGCAAAAGTGAATAAATATATCATAAAAGGCCGTTTGAATATCGTAGTGGCCCTCGAAGGATTTAAAATTTTGAAATATTTCCAAACATTAAATGGCCGCCAATTACAATAAAATTCAAATAACTCTGATAGATGTGTGGTATGGTGATCGACCAGTTCAATAGTTAATTTCAATCGGTCGAGGTTACTACTTGCATGGGAGACTAAATGAGAAAACCTGCCGGTGATTTCTTTTTGTTTTTTGCAGTCTACACCTCTTTAGTCTAAACTGTTAAAACAGCGTGTAAAGTTGTCCAAACCGATTGCAAAGTTGTTAGATTTGCGTGTTTTTTATCTAAGTTGTTGGTATATCTAACCCTCCAGTTATAAAGTATGAAAAATGAATAAAATCCATTTGAAGGTTTCCATGTTAGCAGACTGTCATATGAGCCGGCCGTAAAATAAACAAACACACCCTAAAAATGTGAAAAGCGATTGAAAATGTGGTGGATTTGCGTGTATATTCTCCCTAAGTCATTTCATATAGAACCCCGCAGTTAAATTTAGAACAAAAAAATGTAAACGTCTAAAAATCTATTCATGTTAGTACATTGTATCACTACCCAATCGCAAAGTGATAAACAAAGTGCATACAAAGTTGTGAAAATCTCGTGCAAAGTTTTAAGATTTACATGGAAATGTTACCTATGTTGTTACATCATCGAGACCAGTAGTTACAAGTTAGCAAAAGTGAATAAATATATCATGAAAGGCCGTTTGAATATCGTAGTGGCCCTCGAAGGATGTAGAGTTTTGAAACATTTCCAAACATTGAATGGCCGCCATTTACAATAAAATTCAAATAACTCTGATAGATGTGTGGTAAGGTGATCGACCAGTTTCAAAAGTAAAGCTCAATCGGTCGATGTTACTACTTGCATGGGAGACTACCTGAGAAAACCAGCCGGTAATTTTTTTTTGTTTTTTGCAGTCTGCACCTCTTTAGTCTAAACTGTTAAAACAGCGGTTAAAGTTGTCCAAACCGATTGCAAAGTTGTTAGATTTGCGTGTTTTTTATCTAAGTTGTTGTTATATCTAACCTTCCAGTTATAAAGTATGAAAAATGAATAAAATCCATTTGAAGGCTTCCATGTTAGCAGACTGTCATATGAGCCGGACGTAAAATAAACAAACACACCCTAAAAATGTGAAAAGCGATTGAAAATTTGGTGGATTTGCGTGTATATTCTCCCTAAGTCATTTCATATAGAACCCCGCAGTTAAATTTAGAACAAAAATATGTAAACGTCTAAAAATCTATTTATGTTAGTACATTGTACCACGACCCAATCGCAAAGTGATTAACAAAGTGCAAGCAAAGTTGTGAAAATCTCGTGCAAAATTGTCAGATATACATGGAAATGTTACCAATGTTGTTACATTATCGAGACCATTAGTTAAAAGTTCGCAAAAGTGAATAAATATATCATAAAAGGCCGTTTGAATATCGTAGTGGCCCTCGAAGGATGTTAAATTTTGAAACATTTCCACACATTGAATGGCCGCCATTTACAATAAAATTCAAATAACTCTGATAGATGTGTGGTAAGGTGATCGACCAGTTTCAAAAGTAAAGCTCAATCGGTCGATGTTACTACTTGCATGGGAGACTACCTGAGAAAACCAGCCGGTAATTTTTTTTTGTTTTTTGCAGTCTGCACCTCTTTAGTCTAAACTGTTAAAACAGCGGTTAAAGTTGTCCAAACCGATTGCAAAGTTGTTAGATTTGCGTGTTTTTTATCTAAGTTGTTGTTATATCTAACCTTCCAGTTATAAAGTATGAAAAATGAATAAAATCCATTTGAAGGCTTCCATGTTAGCAGACTGTCATATGAGCCGGACGTAAAATAAACAAACACACCCTAAAAATGTGAAAAGCGATTGAAAATTTGGTGGATTTGCGTGTATATTCTCCCTAAGTCATTTCATATAGAACCCCGCAGTTAAATTTAGAACAAAAATATGTAAACGTCTAAAAATCTATTTATGTTAGTACATTGTACCACGACCCAATCGCAAATTGATTAACAAAGTGCAAACAAAGTTGTGAAAATCTCGTGCAAAATTATCAGATATACATGGAAATGTTACCTATGTTGTTACATTATCGAGACCATTAGTTAAAAGTTCGCGAAAGTGAATAAATATATCATAAAAGGCCGTTTGAATATCGTAGTGGCCCTCGAAGGATGTTAAATTTTGAAACATTTCCAAACATTAAATGGCCGCCAATTACAATAAAATTCAAATAACTCGGATAGATGTGTGGTAAGGTGATCGACCAGTTCAAAAGTAAAGTTCAATCGGTCGAGGTTACTACGTGCATGGGAGACTACCTGAGAAAACCAGCCGGTGATTTTTTTTTTGTTTTTTGCAGTCTGCACCTCTTTAGTCTAAACTGTTAAACCAGCGGGTAAACTTGTCCAAACCGATTGCAAAGTTGTTAGATTTGCGTGTTTTTTATCTAAGTTGTTGTTAAATCTAACCCTCCAGTTATAAAGTATGAAAAATGAATAAAATCCATTTGAAGGTTTCCATGTTAGCAGACTGTCATATGAGCCGGCCGTAAAATAAACAAACACACCCTAAAAATGTGAAAAACGATTGAAAATGTGGTGGATTTGCGTGTATATTCTCCCTAAGTCATTTCATATAGAACCCCGCAGTTAAATTTAGAACAAAAAAATGTAAACGTCTAAAAATCTATTCATGTTAGTACATTGTATCACTACCCAATCGCAAAGTGATAAACAAAGTGCATACAAAGTTGTGAAAATCTCGTGCAAAGTTTTAAGATTCACATGGAAATGTTACCTATGTTGTTACATCATCGAGACCAGTAGTTACAAGTTAGCAAAAGTGAATAAATATATCATGAAAGGCCGTTTGAATATCGTAGTGGCCCTCGAAGGATGTAGAGTTTTGAAACATTTCCAAACATTGAATGGCCGCCATTTACAATAAAATTCAAATAACTCTGATAGATGTGTGGTAAAGTGATCGACCAGTTTCAAAAGTAAAGCTCAATCGGTCGATGTTACTACTTGCATGGGAGACTACCTGAGAAAACCAGCCGGTAATTTTTTTTTGTTTTTTGCAGTCTGCACCTCTTTAGTCTAAACTCTTAAAACAGCGGTTAAAGTTGTCCAAACCGATTGCAAAGTTGTTAGATTTGCGTGTTTTTTATCTAAGTTGTTGTTATATCTAACCTTCCAGTTATAAAGTATGAAAAATGAATAAAATCCATTTGAAGGCTTCCATGTTAGCAGACTGTCATATGAGCCGGACGTAAAATAAACAAACATACCCTAAAAATGTGAAAAGCGATTGAAAATTTGGTGGATTTGCGTGTATATTCTCCCTAAGTCATTTCATATAGAACCCCGCAGTTAAATTTAGAACAAAAATATGTAAACGTCTAAAAATCTATTTATGTTAGTACATTGTACCACGACCCAATCGCAAAGTGATTAACAAAGTGCAAACAAAGTTGTGAAAATCTCGTGCAAAATTGTCAGATTTACATGGAAATGTTACCTATGTTGTTACATTATCGAGACCATTAGTTAAAAGTTCGCAAAAGTGAATAAATATATCATAAAAGGCCGTTTGAATATCGTAGTGGCCCTCGAAGGATGTTAAATTTTGAAACATTTCCAAACATTAAATGTCCGCCAATTACAATAAAAGTCAAATAACTCGGATAGATGTGTGGTAAGGTGATCGACCAGTTCAAAAGTAAAGTTCAATCGGTGGAGGTTACTACGTGCATGGGAGACTACGTGAGAAAACCAGCCGGTGAGTTTTTTTTTCTTTTTGCAGTCTCACCTCTTAGGTTTAAACTGTTAAAACACCGGGAAAAGTTGTCCAAACCAATTGCAAAGTTGGTAGATTTGCGTGTTTATTTGATCTAAGTTGTTGTTATATCTAACCCTCCAGTTATAAAGTATGCAAAATGAATAAAATCCATTTGAAGGCTTCCATGTTAGCAGACAGTCATATGAGCCGGCCGTAAAATAAACAAACACACCCTAAAAATAAGAAAAGCGATTGAAAATTTGGTGGATTTGCGTGTATATTCTCCCTAAGTCATTTCATATAGTACGCAGTTAAATTTAGAACTAAAATATGTAAACGTCTAAAAATCTATTTATGTTAGTACATTGAACCACTACCCAACCGCAAAGTGATTAACAAAGTGCAAACAAAGTTGTTAAAATCTTGTGCAAAATTGTCAGATTTACATGGAAATGTTACCTATGTTGTTACATTATCGAGACCGGTAGTTAAAAGTTCGCAAAAGTGAATAAATATATCATAAAAGGCCGTTTGAATATCGTAGTGGCCCTCGAAGGATTTAAAATTTTGAAATATTTCCAAACATTAAATGGCCGCCAATTAAAATAAAATTCAAATAACTCTGATAGATGTGTGGTATGGTGATCGACCAGTTCAATAGTTAATTTCAATCGGTCGAGGTTACTACTTGCATGGGAGACTACCTGAGAAAACCTGCCGGTGATTTTTGTTTTTGTTTTTTGCAGTCTACACCTCTTTAGTCTAAACTGTTAAAACAGCGTGTAAAGTTGTCCAAACCGATTGCAAAGTTGTTAGATTTGCGTGTTTTTTATCTAAGTTGTTGTTATATCTAACCCTCCAGTTATAAAGTATGAAAAATGAATAAAATCCATTTGAAGGCTTCCATGTTAGCAGACTGTCATATGAGCAGGACGTAAAATAAACAAACACACCCTAAAAATGTGAAAAGCGATTGAAAATTTGGTGGATTTGCGTGTATATTCTCCCTAAGTCATTTCATATAGAATTACGCAGTTTAATTTAGAACAAAAATATGTAAACGTCTAAAAATCTATTTATGTTAGTACATTGAACCACTACCCAATCGCAAAGTGATTATCAAAGTGCAAACAAAGTTGTTAAAATCTCGTGCAAAATTGTCAGATTTACATAGAAATGTTACCTATGTTGTTACATTATCTAGACCAGTAGTTAAAAGTTCGCGAAAGTGAATGAATATATCATAAAATGCAGTTTGAATATCGTAGTGGCCCTCGAAGGATGTAGAATTTTGAAACATTTCCAAACATTAAATGGCCGCCAATTACAATAAAATTCAAATAACTCTGATAGATGAGTGGTCAGGTGATCGATCAGTTCCAAAAGTAAAGTTCACTTGGTCTAGGTTAATACTTGCATGGGAGACTACCTGAGAAAACCAGCCGGTGATTTCTTTTTCTTTTTGCAGTTTGCACTTCTTTGGTCTAAGCTGTTGAAACAGCGTGCAAAGTTGTCCAAACCGATTGCTAAGTTGGTAGATGTGCGTGTTTATTTGATCTAAGTTGTTGTTATATCTAACCCTCCAGTTATAAAGTGTGAAAAAATGAATAAAATCCAGTTGAAGCCTCTCATGTTAGCAGACTGTCATATGAGCCGAAAGTAAAATAAACAAACACACCCTAAAAATGTGAAAAGCGATTGAAAATTTGGTGGATTTGCGTGTATATTCCCTCTAATTCATTTCATAGTGTACCCCGCAGTTAAATTTAGAATAAAAATATGTAAACGTCTAAAAAAGCTATTTTGGTTTAGTACAGTGTACCACTACCCAAGTGCAAAGCGATTAACAAAGTGCATACAAAGTTGTGAAAATCTCGTGCAATGTTGTCAGATTTATAGGGAAATGTTATGTATGTTGTTACATTATCGAGACCAGTAGTTAAAAGTTCGCGAAAGTGAATAAATATATCATAAAAGGCCGTTTGAATATCGTAGTGGCCATCGAAGGATGTAGAATTTTGAAACATTTCCAAACATTAAATGGCCGCCAATTACAATAAAAGTCAAATAACTCTGATAGATAAGTGATCAGGTGATCGAGCAGTTCCAAAAGTAAAGTTTAATCGGTTGCCGATAGTACTTGCATGGGAGACTAACTGAGAAATCCAGGCCTTGATTTTTGTTTTGTTTTCTGCAGTCTGCACCTCTTTGGTCTAAGCTGTTGAAACAGCGTGCAAAGTTGTCCAAATCGATTGCAAAGTTGGTAGATTTGCGTGTTTATTTAATCTAAGTTGTTGTTATATCTAACCCTCCAGTTATAAAGTGTGAAAAATGAATAAAATCCATTTGAAGCCCCTCATGTTAGCAGACTGTCATATGAGCCGTACGTAAAAATAAACAAATACACCCAAAAAATGTGAAAAGCGATTGAAAATGTGGTGGATTTGCGTGTATATTCTCCCTAAGTCATTTCATATAGAACCCCGCAGTTAAATTTAGAACAAAAAAATGTAAACGTCTAAAAATCTATTCATGTTAGTACATTGTATCACTACCCAATCGCAAAGTGATAAACAAAGTGCATACAAAGTTGTGAAAATCTCGTGCAAAGTTGTAAGATTTACATGGAAATGTTACCTATGTTGTTACATTATCGAGACCAGTAGTTAAAAGTTCGCGAAAGTGAAAAAATATATCATAAAAGGCAGTTTGAATATCGTAGTGGCCCTCGAAGGATGTAGAATTTTGAAACATTTCCAAACATTAAATGGCCGCCAATTACAATAAAATCCAAATAACTCTGATAGATGAGTAGTCAGGTGATCGATCAGTTCCAAAAGTAAAGTTTGATCGATTGAGGATAGTATTTGCATGGGCGACTACCTGAGAAAACCAGCCGGTGATTTTTGATTTGTTTTCTGCAGTCTGCACCTGTTTGGTCTAACCTGTTGAAACAGCGTGCAAAGTTGTCCAAACCGATTGCAAAGCTTATAGATTTGCGTGTTTATTTGATCTATGTTGTTGTTATATCTAACCCTGCAGCTATGTGGTTGGGTGACCGACAAATGTTTAAATTAAAGCACAGTCGGTCATGGTTAGTACTTGGATGGGAGACTCACGTAGTAAACAAGGTGTTAATTTTTGTTTTCATCACACACATGGACAATATATAAGGCAACGTTCCTGCATTCGTTCTTACTTTTATATCAATTATTTATAGTGCAAAATCGTGCAATTTTTGTAACTCTTTTAATTAAAGGAATTGTTCAAATTTCTTCTAATTTTCAAGAACAACTTATCGATGCTGTCGACACGTAGTGGGTTTTGAGCTGTTAAAACACCGTGCAAAGTTGTTCAAAGTGATTGCAAAGTTGGGCAAAGTTGATATATGTATTTGTATATATGACCTAAGTTATTGGCATATAAAAACGCGCAGTTGTAAAGTCGACAAATTTAATAAAAGCCAGGTGAAAGCAGCCTATAAATGTTCACATGAGCTGACTGTAATATGTTAGAAAACAACATGCAAAGTTGGAAAAATCGAAGTATATGTTGGGGGAGTTGCTTGTATATTAATCCTAAGTCATTGTCATGACAACCCCGCAGTTAAATCTCGAAAACATTAAGTAATTGTATCGAGAATGCCTCATATATAAGCAGATTATCACAACAGCCAACCGAAAAATCGACAACAAACTGCTTACAAAGTTGTGCAAGCGATTGCAAAGTAGGTAGTTTCATTCGGGATTGTTAGCTATGATATCATATTAACAAGTCCCATAGTTAAAAGTTCGAAAATGTGAATAAACATTTCTTAAATGACCGTTATATAACCTAATGTTACTCCGAGTATGTAGAGGTCATAGGTCAATTGTAGAAGGTATTTGTGCCAGCGATATCGATTTAAAACATTTGAAAACATAAAATAGCCGCCAATTCGACTTTATTTCTAATAGTTCATGCAGCTGTGTTGTTGGGTGACCGACACATGTTTAAAGTAAAGTACAATCGGGCGTGATTAGTACTTGCATGGGTGATTCTCGTAGTAAACAAGGTGTTGAATATTTTTTACATCACACACATGGACAATATATAAGGCAACGTTCCTGCATTCTTTCTTACTTTGATATCAATTATTTATAGTGCAAAATCGTGCAATTTTTGTAACTATTTTAATTAATGGAAAGTTTTCGAATTCCTTCTAATTTTCAAGAACAACTTATCGATGCTGTCGACACGTATTGGGTTTTAAGCTGTTAAAACACAGTGCAAAGTTGTTCAAAGTGATTGCAAAGTTGTGCAAAGTTATGGCAAAGTTGATATATGTATTTGTATATATGACCTAAGTTATTAGCATATAAAAACGCGCAGTTGTAAAGTCGACAGATTTAATAAAAGCCAGGTGAAAGCAGCCTTTAAATTTTCACATGAGCTGACTGTAATATGTTAGAAAACAACATGCAAAGTTGGAAAAATCGAAGTAAAAGTTGGCGGAGTTGCTTGTATATTTAACCTAAGTCATTGTCATGACAACCCCGCAGTTAAATCTCGAAAACATTAAGTAATTGTATCGAGAATGCCTCATATATAAGCAGATTATCACAACAGCCAACCAAAAAATCGACAACAAACTGCTTACAAAGTTGTGAAAAGCGATTGCAAAGTAGGTCGTTTAATTCGGGAATGTTACCTGTGATATCATATTAACAAGTACTGTAGTTAAAAGTTCGAAAATGTGAATAAAAATTTCCTAAATGGCCGTTAAATTACTGGCACAAATTACAATATTAACAAGTCCCATAGTTAAACGTTCGAAAATGTGAGTACAAATTTCCTATATCGCCGTTAAATTACCGTAGTGTTACTCCGAGTATGTAGAGGTCATAGGTCAATTCTAGAATGTACTTGTGCCAGCCATATCGATTTAAAACATCTGAAAACATGAAATAGCCGCAAATTCTGCTTAATTCATGCAGCTATGTGGTTGGGTGACCGACAAATGTTTAAAGTAAAGCACAGTCGGTCATGGTTAGTACTTGCATGGGAGACTCACGTAGTAAACAAGGTGTTGATTTGGGTTTTTTATCACACACATAGACAATATATAAGGCAACGTTCCTGCATTCTTTCTCACTGTAATATCAATTATTTATAGTGCAATCTTTGTAACGATTTTAATTAATGCAAATTTTGCAAATTCCTTCTAATTTTCAGGAACAATTTGCCGATGTTGTCGGCCTCTAGTGGGTTTAAGCGGTTAACACGCCGTGAAAATTTGTTCAAAGTGATTGAAAAGTTGTGCAACTTTATTGCAAAGATGGTAGATGTATTTGTATATATGACCGAAGTTGTTGGCATATAAAAACGCGCAGTTGTAAAGTCGACAAATTCAATAAAAGCAAGGTGAAAGTAGTCTATAAATATTCAAATGAGCTGACTGTAAAATGTTAGAAAACAACGTGCAAAGTTCGAAAAATCGAAGGAAATGTTGGCGAAGTTGCTTGTATATCTAACCTAAGTCATTATCAGGACATCCCCGCAGTTAAATTTCGAAAACATTAAGTAATTGTATCGAGAATGCATAAGATTTAAGCAGATTATCACAACACCCAACCGAAAAATCGACAACAAACTGCTTACAAAGTTGTGAAAAGCGATTGCAAAGTAGGTAGTTTCATTCGGGATTGTTACCTGTGATATCATATTAACAAGTCCCATAGTTAAAAGTTCGAAAATGTGAATAAAAATTTCCCAAATGGCCGTTAAATTACTGGCACAAATTACAATATTAACAAGTCCCATAGTTAAAAGTTCGAAAATGTGAATACAAATTTTCTAAATGGCCGTTAAATTACCGTAGTGTTACTCCGAGTATGTAGAGGTCATAGGTCAATTCTAGAATGTACTTGTGCCAGCCATATCGATTTAAAACATCTGAAAACATGAAATAGCCGCAAATTCTGCTTAATTCATGCAGCTATGTGGTTGGATGACCGACAAATGTTTAAAGTAAAGCACAGTCGGTCATGGTTAGTACTTGCATGGGAGACTCACGTAGTAAACAAGGTGTTGATTTGGGTTTTTTTATCACACACATAGACAATATATAAGGCAACGTTCCTGCATTCTTTCTCACTGTGATATCAATTATTTATAGTGCAATTTTTTTAACTATTTAAATTAATGCAAATTTTACAAATTCTTCTAATTTTCAGGAACAAGTTGCCGATGTTGTCGGCCTGCAGTGGGTTTTAATCTGTTAAAACACAGTGCAAAGTTATTCAAAGTGATTTCAAAGTTGTGCAAAGTTATGGCAAGGTCGATAGATGTATTTGTATATATGAACTAAGCTGTTGGCATATAAAAACGCGCAGTTGTAAAGTCGACAAATTTAATAAAAGCCAGGTGAAAGCAGCCTATAAATGTTCACATGAGCTGACTGTAACATGATGGAAAACAACGTGCAAAGTTGGAAAAATCGAAGGAAATGTTGGCGGAGTTGCTTGTATATTTAACCTAAGTCATTGTCATGACAACCCCGCAGTTAAATTTCGAAAACCTTAAGTAATTGTATCGAGAATGCCTCATATATAAGCAGATTATCACAACAGCCAACCGAAAAATCGACAACCAACTGCTTACACAGTTGTGAAAAGCGATTGCAAAGTTGGTAGTTTAATTCGGGATTGTTACCTGTGATATCATATTAACAAGTCCCATTGTTAAAAGCTCGAAAATGTGAATAAATATTTCGTAAATTGCTCTTAAATTACCGTAGTGTTACTCCGAGTATTTAGAGGTCATAGATCAATTCTAGAAGGTACTTGTGCCAGCGATATCGTTTTTAAAACATTCATAAACATGCAATAGCCGCCAATTCGACTTAATTTCAAATATTTCATGCAGCTGTGTGGTAATGTGTGATATTACCCATGTGTAGGGCCACTTTACCATGTAATTGTGTCTAAAACAATATTTTGATAAGATTTGATCACTTTTATGTGGTTATATTTAAAAAAATCAAAATCATAGCTATGCCGCCTTAATGGTAGCTTTCATAATTTGTGTTAAATATTTCTATTCATATTTTGCTCTGACTGATTAAACAAATATTTGCCGTGCTGAACTAATCACATAGATTGCAATTCTGTAATTCGAGATTTTCCCCCAAAAATAACAGAACACAACACATTGTTGGGGCAATGCAGAACTCTATAATTATCGTGCTCAAATCTGTACTGTGTGTCGTTAAGTACTGCAAATGACGGCACGTTATGTCGGCGCAATGAGTTATAGGCACGTCCCATTTGAAGAGGGAAATAGCGGCGACCATTAGCAGAAGTGCCACAGTAAATTGTATTTACGTTTATTGAAGGTTAGTACTCACAGTGTGGGTCGATTTTTCAGGCATTTTAGGTTGTTATGTTAACATGTATACGTTGTTCAACTCGAAATTTTCTGATTAGTTCTAACATGGAGAGAAACACGCGGGTAGTTGAAATCTTGATAATTTTTGTTTTCAAATATTGTGTTTGTTTTGTTTTGTTTTTATATTCCTCGCCCTCACGGAGTCCCTTGTAACCAAGGCTCGTTATCTACAGTTTATTTGTTGTTTACGTTATAGATTTAGAACTCTCGACTTTATGCAAACGTTAATCCTCAATTACACCATATACAGCATACTACACTACACTGTATATGATTACACATCGTGAATGACCTCCCAATTACTATGAAAGTAACACAAGTATTGAAACTGACGCCGACAATTTCATTACTTTTCCGAACCGATATCACGAAATGAATTCGCTTGTGACATCTACTACAACTCACATATGTTTCGCGTCTGTCATGAAGTATTTTATAGCCCACATAGACTTTATGACATGCAGCCAGAGGGGGCTATAATTATTTTGCTATACTGTTCGATATGGGACACATAGCGACGTATACAACGCGTGTTAAATATAATGTTTATTTACATGAAATTCGAACACGCGCTGCGTGACAAACGTTACGCTTTAAAGCTATAATTTGAAACTGAGAATCCCTCCCTTAAAGCTGCATTATCATAAACATTTTGTTTGTAGAATTTGACGTGTGAAGTAGAATCTGCTTTATGCCAGATGCAGCAATTACGGCATTCACAAGGTATCTGGGTAAGCCGAACATTGCCGAGCATTTATGTGGATTCGGTTGTGATCGAGTTTTTAACATCTTCGGATGCCATCAATTTCATGGAATCGCACGCGAAACTGACGTCTCTCTAATGCAGCCTACTTAATTAATCAAAATTCGACGAGAAACGAATCATAGAATCTGATTGAACACCCACTTCTAAAGTTTTCCTGTCTTTTTGTTTCTAAATGTATGCTTATGATTTACAAGATTCCATAACATCCGTTAGCACTGTGTCCAAGGGTGTCGAACATTGATAGACAGTTGTCGAAATCGAAACGGTGTTGCATGTCGGGATTTTATGTATTCCTGATAACAAAATAAATCCTGACATGCATAACTCGCTAATCCCGGAAATGCTGATCCCATTTAATGGCTCATTTTACTACATATGTCAAAGACTTGAAATAAATGTAAGAGATAATACAACTTTAAGACACATTGGTTATCCCTACCAAGTATTTTAAACACAAATCTCTCATGTCTACTTTATGCTGCCGAAATAATTGTTGTACGTCTAGGATTAAAAAATGCTGTCAGATCCTATAAAACATACTGTCAGAAAAGGAAACTCAATATATATATCTCTGTCAACATCCAAAATTCAATACTCAGTAGGTGCAACAAATACAAATTCTACGAACACTTTTTATTTGCTATTTGTCATTTATTTGATGGAAGCTTTTACTGCAGGATATGAGATCAAGAATTTGCAGTGCTTTTCAGGTTTGTGTCCAAGTTAGCCGCGGCCGCTCTTAAAGCGGGGAGAGGGGGTCGACACGTTTTGCGTTCAAAAGTACAAACCACACGTAGTGTGCGATGTTTTGCGCAGAATGGCAAAATAATATACAATGAACCGTCTGTTTAGTCATCATAGATTTAGAGTCACATCCACCATTCAGTGTGTTGTGTATTTTCACCGAATAAAATTATAGAAATGCAGTTTTCGACGTCTTTTTGGTATTAAATTTGTCATCTCTATTTGAACTCATGTTGTCATGATAACTATTTGTCCATATAAACTGCTATTTTTACAGAGAAAATATTATTTTTTATTCTTAATACTGAATCAGTATTCTATTTTTCCTGTGCCAGTTCAGCTATGGGACCAAGTTCAGATCATTCCTATTATTTTTCTGCCCACTTAAAATCAGTTAACTTAATATGCGACTTTTATTATTTCTTAATACTATTGTGAGCCTATTTTTATTTGACATATTTTAGCGGCTAAACCGAGTGGTACTACTCTAAGTTATAATAAGATTAACAGTTTCACTTAAATATTTTAAACGTCGATCAGTCTTGGATCGTGTTATGCAAATATCTACTATGTCGAACTTTTCCCGTGATGCAATGCGCGAAACACAGAGAACACGTTTCAACGACGCGTGCGTTTTGTATTTGAGATACTGAGCGAGGGCAGGTGTGACAAGGGTCGGTATGGGATGTAAAATATATTGTCCTTCGTAAGTTCCATAATTGCGCATGCGCAGCTCTATAAACGTTCATTTCTGGTCAAAAAAAATAATCAATTATTTTAGGAAATACAACAGTGGAAGAATATTCGTGATTACATTGTGTTAGACATATATATTCTTTCCGTTATTATAGTTGTTTTTTATTTTTATAATTGACGGTAATAAAATGACACGTATATATTCTATACAGAGAATACTGCTGTCTGATAGGTGGCATTGTTAAACAAATATTGTATATTGGTTTCGATTCTTTGTTGTCGCTGTAATCCGCCGATCATGTTGGCTGCAGCTGAAGTTGACGTCGACAGTTATGCGCATGCGTATTAGTATTGTCTCTCATGTGGCACGACTGTACACAGAGAAAGCATAACAACAACAAATATCAACTTTGTGAATTTATTATATCTTCTGAACATGTCTGGTGAATGGAGCAATGGTCTATGTAACTGCTTCAGAGATTGCGGCCTCTGCATCGTCACGTACCTGCTGCCATTCTACACCGCGGGCAAGAACGCCGAGGCAGTCGGCGAAGGATGTTGCCTTTATGCATTACTCTACATGATTCCGCTAGTCCAGTTCTTCAGCGGGGCTAAAATCCGAGGAATGATCAGGGAAAGTCGAGGTATAATTGGAAGCAGAACGAACGACATGTTACTACACTTATTTTGTCCGTTCTGTGCTCTTATACAAGAGGCACAGGAACTGAAGTGTGCTCCAAGCGGTGCTCTGATTGCGAGGAATTAAACACTGGAACGATCCATTGATTCACGAGATCGCCGCAAATCACCCTGGACGCAACGTCATCAATAATTAGCCACATATTCCGGCGTTCACAGTAGTTAAAGCGCACTGTTCAAGCACAGGACAACTGACTTCTGTGACGCTCTTTTTTCACACTAACAAATTATGTAGATGTACGAAACAGAAAAAAACAAATGGAAATTTAATCAATGTTTGTGGAACAACATGATCGCGGTCGGGAATGACGATGATGGGGATACATTTTGGAAGATTCCAATATAGTGTTTTCACGGCCTTTAGTAAATGATCTATCGTGGTGTTCTACATGTAACCAGAATACAGCTAAATCTGAACAAGCGATGAGCGTCTGAATTTGGGTTGGGAATGTCTTTCAGCCTGTTTACTATTGTGGTCCATAACAACCACTTGTGTTCATTGCGAGATCCCGCGTTGTGCGTGAAATCGAACGTAAAAACAGTACAATCAAAGGACATTGCGTCGTAGATGACGTAAAAATATCGCGTGGGATTCAACAAATGCAAAAGTACTGTTAGCGTATTTCCACGCTTTAATAATGTGCTATACACGTTTAGTTACGGTCAATTTTGATGACGTAAAAGCATCTCATTAACGTCATATTCCCATATGAAATAACAGCATTTCGACTCAACCTGTACGTTTGTTCGGGGCTGGTTCGTCACCTATGATTATGTATTGAACAAATAAGCCAAAATAACGTAACTATTTTAGTATATCAGAATTTCACGAAGTTTCAACCGTCATATTCACCTGCGATGCAGCGGTTCGACAGACATTGGGAGAACGAATGAATATTGTACGAACGAGGCAGCATATTGTATGGAGGGGGCAAGGGTTATTTTCGTTCAACATAATTGCAATATTTTTTTGTTCGTACAACGTAAATTGAAAAAATATATTCCGTAATTCTGTAATCACAGGCTAGACATACAGCGTAATCAATCAAATTTTGTTTTGTACACTGTAAAAATGTGTTCGTTTTTCTCGGTACGTACAAGAATGTACATTTAAATAAAAAAAGTCGTAAAGAATAATCAAGGGAAATTACATTTTTGAAACTGTAAAAAGACTAGATGACACAATTCACTGCAAAATTCAATTTTCACTGTAAACTGTAAAAACGTCTTTTTTTTTCTTGTAAATTGTAAAAAGCCCTTTTTAGTTCTCGTAAAACTGTACCAGCTAACCCCCCCCCCCCCCATCTTTATGACATACTCTCGCAAAGATAACACGTGATACGCGTGACCGGCTTGTCGTCGTTCTCAGTCCAGGTTTTCCATACCGATTGCCGACGGACGCCATGTTTGCGCAAGCGGGGTAGCTAGTAGAACTATAAAAAACAGCTGAGAAACGTGGATTGCCAGTTAAAAAAAGAAAAAGAAAAATTTTGTAAAGACAATGAGCTGAAAACTAGATGTTACGTATGTGTTTCGCTAAGTAAAAATAGACCGTAACATGTTTTTTCAACTTACAAAATATCCCCATAAATATGAAAATATTACGCTATAGCCAAGGATAATTTGCATATTGACTATCCTTGCTTGGGCAGAATATTGTTCAAATATTCAGAGGCTGATACGAGTTACTTGAATAATGTTAGCACTTTTATTTGAGAGTTTTTTTTTCGCTTTGAGTTGGAAACATAGATGAGCGATGTATTGCGACTCTACGCGTGCAACAACAATAAACGCACATAAATGTTATCAATTCGGGAATCGGGAATTTGTTGCCCAATAAAAAAGGGCAGTTTTATTTGTTGCTCTATTTATGGAATAAACAAACATATACTAATCTTTAGCACGAACATTTATTTTTGGTTTTGACATTGTTTTTACGTTGTGTGTTGTACGACACGGGGCTACGATGGCGGCTCATTTACATAATGTGTCGTAACATCATGATTACCAAAAATATTACATGTGGCAATTGAGCGTAGTTATTTAATGGCTTTTGATAGTTTTGTTTGTACAAGAAAATGATTCTGAAAGTTTTATTTAAATAAGCGTAACCATAACATTAAAAATAGAAAAGAAAGTGTTAAAATGCGTTGTTACAGTACAAGTTGTGCATCCAATGCAAAAGTCAATTTCTAAAAAGATTGTCTTATCTAATTTTCTTAATTTTGCAGTCAATACCAATATTATTGAGCATGATTGTAGCTATGAATGTCGTAGTACATATGAAATAATAGTACTTACTATAAAAATTAAATGTATTCCCGTTTCCTTCAATGTATGACCATATTTCATGGTTTTATTTTTTACGCTTTTTCCATGTATTAAAGCGGCATTACACAAAACAATTCATGAGGCAACGCATCAATAAACGCACGAGCCAACAAGTATCCTGAATACGACAGAATACTGAAGTTTAAGTTCTGTAACAACATTATTATTGGAAATATCAATCGTTGTACACTGAATTGTATATAATTAAATTTCCTTACCAGTTGCTACTAGTTTGGTATTTATATCAAATATATATAATCCTTTGCTTGTTGCATTGTTGCTGTGTGTGAAACCCAGTGCCTTTTAATGTAAATGTAAAGCTTGCTAAATTATATTTGCATGTCGTACGATGGATTCAGTTGTAGACAGCTTGTCGTTTACACATGTAATTACTATGAACGGTGAAACTTAAAGACGATTCTCTTCGAAGGATACACTTCCGGGTCAGCACTAATTCAAGTGAATGAATTATTGGATTTACAGTGAGCGATGCACATTAATCTGGACAATAAAGTTTTTTTTTTTAATTTCGTTAACGAATAGATTTATATGCTGAATATGTTCATTATTTAATAAACGTTGCAGAGGAAAGATTGTTCAAACACAATGGCGTTTGAACAAAATTCATTGCATCACTTGTGGACCAACATTCATCATGGATTTGTTGGTTCGAGAATCGATTGATTTCGTTAGTTCGTGAATCGTGAATTACCCTAACCCACATAAATCCAGATTTAAATGTAGCTGTAGTCAATGAACATTCAGAACTTTGACGATTCATTTAAAATATATAATAGAATTATATTTGTTGGGTAACAAATGTTGCTATTGTACAAATATTCAAACAAACATCACATGCGTTGGAGTGTCGTATTTCGCATTGCCAGACGTGATACTGACCACTTGATACTCTCAGTATTATATATATGGTCGCATGACCCCCTAGTATACTACATTTTAGTATGGGACACGTTGAGGGCACATATAAAACCCAATCAGTGCACGTGTATATTTATGTTTTTTATTATTCGTTGAATATAAATATTACAGTTTTGCTGCAAAAATAACGTGTTTTTTTCATAATCGTATATTTTCATCAACATGGCACAAGAACTTAGGGGGTTAAAACAAACTACACGCTTTCATGCATATTACATTAATTATACGAAACTTTAATTCAGAATACCTGCACATGCAATAATAAACAATGACAATGTGATGCCAACTGCAAGTGTAACATAGCAACATATGTACAATATGAGCTTTAATTTCTATGATCGGCATTTGTATTTAATATCTACGTATGGTATGACATTGACAACTACTTACAAAATAATAACACTGACGTAATTTATTTCACGAAAAGTAGACATGTACTATGTTTTAAAAGGAGGTGGTAGTCGCGCCGCGTCGTGTTCGATATGGGACTCATGGCGACGCATAGTATACGTGGAAAATACATCGTTTGTTTACATGAAATTCGAACACGCGCTGCGTGACTACCACCGACCTTTATTATGGATGTTTGATATTAGCACAGTTTAAGTATTGAAAGACCCGTCATAGTAGCCGTTTTGTTGTGGTTACGAGAATTTGAAACCGGTGCTTTCCAATTGTTCCAGCGCGGCTGAAATGATATTCGGTTTGGTGTGGTGCAAGGTATGGGAATCACGTTTGCCGGTTTGGGGTCGATACTACTACGAGTGGTTTATACAACAGACTTTACAAATACTACAAGCGATGTACTTTTAATAAATGACACATGTTTGTGAGGGCAATATTATGGGCATGACGGACTACTTGACGAACTTGACAGTTAGGGATATCTTATACTTTATACAGTTGTAATAACACAAACGGAGAAAGGATTAATATAGTACTAAAAGTTGTATTGTATTATACGTATTGAAAATGCTAAAGTAAATAATGGATATTTTTTTCTGGATACAAATGTAACGAATTTAACAACTTATGGTTGTAGAGGGCGCACTTGGTTCGGCGGTTCTGACAAGTTGTTCTGCGGTTTTTATTCTGGAAAGGAGTGTGTTTGCGTCGCTGCTTCGGGGTGCACCGGTTGACGTGGTCGTAGTGACCCGTGGCAACTTGTAGTTTGATTTCTACACCATGAGTGATTCTCGAGAGTTCACGTGTAATAAAATTTGGCAAATTACAGCTCACAAAATATTAATTTCTTGGAAAATACGTATTAAAGATTATTAAAAAGCAGCACAGAGAGTCAATAATATGATAGTGTATTTGTAGTGAGAAGGATCGATATCGTGGCTTCGCAATGGCAAGTGAGTAGGGTTAAGAGGCTTGTTAAGATCGATGTGATACAACTTGAACGAATAACTGTCGATTTTCATCTGTTCTTATTCGGATGCGGTTGAAAGCACTTTCATTTACCTGACTTGTGAGGGCGTTTGTATCAAGCATCATAAATGGTACAATAAATGTGCGTTCACACACACTTTCGTAAAAGAAGTTTATAAATAAATAAACGCTGCTCGGACTGATAAGTATGATATATTGAAGATAATATTTGGTAATCGTAGTCCTAAATAACTATTAAAAATAGCTAGACGCTTCTATGCTATCGATAAAGAGCCATTGCTCGAAACGTCTAGCTATTTTTAATAGTTATTTAGGACTACGATTACCAAATATTATCTTCAATATATCTTTCGTAAAAGAGTTCTTCAAGAACTGATCAACGCGTATATTTGTACTGACCCGCAACATTTCAGTGGACCACATACTTTTTAGGTGGCCATTGCTTCATTGTATTCTAGATTATTACACAATTTCCGACTTTCCCAACAAACAAATAAACAACGCCCGACTGTACATCGGGCGGACACTTCGCATTTCTTTGTGTAAGCGAATATTTCCGGGTATACGCGAACACGTCCGAATATAAGCGGACATTTTTACGCAACTCGTGCTGCACATTTCTAAAGTATGCCATTACGTACAGCTGTGAGTTTTAATTCGGCGAAAGGCACTTAAATACATCATTCACAAGCCCACATTACGAAGGTAATTACTCACAGTCTGACGGTGGACGTAAAACCAGTTAACATACTTTATAACGTATATATGTGATGTCTTCATTGCAAATATTAATATCTGCCTGGCAGTAAAGGATGCTGTGAAGCTACACGTGTGTTTGTTTGTTGTTTGTTGATTTTTGCGTTAGAGCACCTTAGCGGTATATATCAAAATATAGTACATGTATTTACAATCAGTTATTTCAGTAATAACCACCAGTAAGTCAATTTTGTTCAATGGAGATCTGTTTTGAATGGACCACAATGAATCACATGTTTGTGTATAAACCCATTGATATAGTGTTCATGCGCCCGTGTCATCGAATATATTAACATTTCGGGTGTTTTCAGGAACTGAAATACGCTTACTTTTTGCACTCGATACTTTTCAGTATTTTTTTTTCGGACACCCTACAGTTCAACTGGTTCCATACTGTAATATTATATATATATATAATACGACTTTTTGTCTCTAAAATTCAATGTCCAAAACACGCGATTCTTGGACGTGATTTCAACGAAAACCATTTATGGTCGAAAATTTATATAAACTATAAAGCGGAGGAGCGTCACCTGCGCACGCGTGAGAACTGAGTCCATGTTTTGAGCAAGGATCACAAACACACGCTAAACTACGAAATACTAAATACGCTGTGGTCGTCTGCCGCATGCGCAGGTGGCGACTCCCCTCGATTTAGAGGGCGGTGGTTATCGCGCCGCGCCCTTTTCGATGCGGGACTGATAGCTATGCACACAGTGGTGTTCAAAATACATTTGCTTACATGAAATTCGAACACGTGCGACGACCGCCCGTTAAACTATTAAGATGAACTTCAGCCCATCCTCGTCTCGGAAACTAGATAATTACTCACGACGTAAAATGTGTAATACTATTTTCGAGTACTTTGAATCGCACATATACTAAACTGTACCGAAGCTTGTACACATTTGAGAGACAGCTGGACGCACCTGTGGTGATTTATTGACATAATTATACCAACATTATTTCAGTGACATGTTGATTCATTTCAAATCGAAAACAGAAAGAACCTGCGAAGTAGGGTAAACAAAGGTGTCTTATACAATCCAACGGAGATACCTGATCGTTGCAGTAAAAATTACAACACTACTACTTCAGATTATACTGCATATACTGATTTCCCGATTTCCCGTTTTTTTTATTGTGTGTTGTTATCGTCGCTTGGGACTCAATTCCCGCGCATGCGCAGCTGGCGACGTATTTTAATTATAATCTTCTCAAATTGGATGTATATCTAGTCCGGGTAGTGTGTTTGACTCAAATAGACTAGACTAGAGTAGCACGGACCATGATTAGAATACATTGGAATAGAAATAGAAGACCTATCAATTGACATTGATCAAAATCACGTGACTACATGATGGGCAATAAACCCGCACGTCATGTTCAAGAGCAGTCATCAAAATGAGAACTCGAATGCAATGTCAATTTTACTCCGCCTCACTTTTGGGGGCCATTTCCAGCCGCACCCTCTAAAATTAAAGAGTCGCGACGAGTTACGCTGTTGTATTTTTCTTCTCTCAGACCCGCTGCCAATGACACAATTAATCACTTCTTACTCTACATTATTTTCTTATTTCCTAAATATATTACAACCATCTACATCGCCATAACAGGGCAATAAAATGTAGAACTAACCGTATCAACTTTGTAATGGCCTCATTTTTGGAGCAGATGCCTTGTCGCTGATATGTCAATCCGGTACTCAGTTACTGATGGAATGTGAAGTAATAAGATTAATGTGCAAATTACTAATAATTGCTAACGGTGTCGTACTTTTTGAAGTATTCAGATGTTTTCGAAGACCTAGATGCAATGGCTGGGAGAAAATACCAATGATGGCTTTTCGGACTTTAGTCAGCGTTTTTTTCGTTTGGATTGTTATATTGCATTTGTTAGGACTGTTCACATACGCCACCGTGACCGAGGTAAGGAATTCTAAACAGAGTGATTTTTACACCGGTAACTTTTTTCGGCACCACTGGATAACATATTACATTTCAATCGTTTAATTCTTATTACCAAGACAACAACATCACACTTGGTCAACACAACTTCACCCACAAAAACAGGAAAGAAACAGAATACGCTCGTGTATATTGCGATCCATTTCTGATTTTGTCATTTAAATTCAATTTACTGGTTGGTCTATATAAACCAAAATACGGCGGTAATGTTTAACTTTGATAAAATGCAAAGAAACAAAATAAACAATCGTGACCTTTAAACCTTCAAGACGATGTACTCAATATTTGAAAGACTATTGTTATCAGAATATAATTATACAATTGTGACACTTCCTTACAATCTCAGTTCAAATTTTTGCTCTGACGAAGACTTTTAGGGAAAAAATGTCAGTCATGCTAAAATTCAATATTTGCAAATATTTTTATTTTTGTGTCCGTGTGTGTGTTTTTTTTCAATTTCGCCATTCATTTAAAGATGCAATGTTAATGAAATGTTATATTTAATATTTTTCGACACTATTGAACACAATATTCTCCTTGAAAAACTGGCTTATATGGGATAAGGGGTCTCCCGCTTTTGTGGTTCCGAAGCTACCTAACTAATAGAACCAAACGGTAACCATTGACGGAACTGCATCCACATCCAGACAGATTCAATACGGGGTTCCCCAGGGATCAATATTAGAGCCTTTGCTTTTTCTTCTCGACATAAACCACTCTACTCGATATTAACCACTCCACTGATGCTTTCAATCTCCGCCTCTTTGCGGATGATACAAATTTATTTAAATTCCTGCAAACTAAGTCTATTGATTTTTCTAGTATTAACAATGATTTTGGAAATGTTGTACAGTGGTGCAATGCTAATAAATTAACAATTAATATAGAAAAAAAACTATATGCTCCTGAAAACTCCGCAAAGAAAATTAAACGTGGAGGGACAGCTCGCAATCAATGATACGTCGATAGAGGGCGTGTCTAAAGCCACTTATCATTGACCCATGCCTAAATTGGAATTCTCATATTGACAAAATTGTGAAAACCATTAGTCCCAGAGTGGCCATTATATCTCTCATTCGTCACTATGTTCCGAGATCAATTCTCATCCTACTTTACAACACACTTATTCTACCACACTTAATGTACTGCATTGAAATCTGGGGAAACACATAGTACCCAACACTTCTTGAACCAGTTCTGCTCTTACAAAAAAAGTTGTGCGCTTTAGCACCTTCTCGCACTTTAAAGCACATTCTGCTCCTCTTTTTATTCAATTACGCATACTTGATATTCACAAACTTTGTAAAAAACAAACCTGTCTATTTATCTTCGACCTTAAACACAACAGATATGCGCATATGCACATACTGATTACCCACATTGCTATTCCACAAGGTCAGTGTCTAGCGGTAACTTGTCAATTCCTGTTGCTCAACTTACAGTTTCACAACACAATTTTAAATTTGCTGCAGTAAAACACTGGAATTCACTTCCAGACTCCCTTTAAAATATCAACAACAGCAACAAATTTAAATATGAAATGAAACATTATTTGCTTTGTTAAATTCCTCTATTACTTCCCACTTCTCTGCATTTTTTTTTTCTTTTTGTCTGCATATAAACTCATTGTACCAGTAGTTCGTTTATATTATTATTAAACATGTTTATATCTAAATGTTATAAATTACTATTCGTTATGTAAATATTAATTTACCTTTCCCTTACTTTGTAAATTTCTACTTGACAGTCTGGGCCATGGACTGGACTAGTCCATAAGGACTATTTTCATGGTCCACGCCAGAATTACTACTATTGTATTTTGTTTATAAGTTCTGTAATAATGGTCATTCTGGTGAAATAAAGGAATAATAATAATATAACTGTTTGTCACTAAATGTTGACAACCACATTTGATTGAATTGAAAATGTTGCTTGCAATACCTTCCCGGCATGCACTGTTGTATTGTATTTCTTCGATGAAAACACTAATTGTTATTTATTACGTTGAACAAATACTCAATTATATGTTACAAGAATAACCTGCTTTACTTCATTATAAATCCTGACACAGTGCATTCATCAATATGCAACATTTTTAAAAATGACATGCTCCCATTCACATTGCATCTTCAACCATTCTAAAGTGGGGTTTCATTAAAAAAAAGTTGCGTGTCTCGCAATATCAACGGAGTTTATTCGCCCTACGTCTTCATACTAAAACAATTATCGATAACCAACCAGCAATCTATATACAGTCACATACCATTTTTTACTTTGTAGACCCAAAAGGAACCGAAAACACACGCCATAGTGAAGCGATCATGTAAGTATATTTTACAGCTTAGTCGACTTCTTTATCCTCATATAGTATTCCGAATATTCTTCCATACTCATTTGCAACTTCGGAAAGGCCATCTGTGCCAACGGCTTTGAACCCTAAAATATGTCGGGAGGTGGTAGTACGACGACACCGGTCCTTGCTCCGACAACTACAACTTAGGGCGACATACAACTGTATACAACCTCTGTAGCCTCCGCGACAAAGAATAGATCTGTATCTAGCCATTTCACACAAGCTTATCTATATGTACCACAACAAAAAACACTATGTGCACAATGTACGATAAAATAGCCCTATTTTATTTTATTTTTCAAAGTTTATTTAGTAATTTGTTTTTTGTATTTGTATTACTAAAACTGTCACCACACACACACACCAGTTGATGAATATAAATTAAAATAAAAACTATATGAAAAATAAATAAATCAAACACAGATTATAAAAAAGACCAAACAAGGATTTTATTTTAATCAGTTTACTCTAACCTATGATCATCATGTACAAACTAAAACAAGGTGTCCTATTTTTCCACATAGAGTACATTGTTCAATTGTTAAATATTAATTTTACTTACAAACACTTTTTGTTTTCAGCTTCTCTTGATGACGTCATTTATCAACTCATTTACGAAAATGAGACATTTAACGAATCTCGACAATCATGTGCGTCGCTAGAGGGCGCTTTAGCGAAGATCAGCAGTCAAGAAGTTCAGGACCACATAGCTGAGTTGATGAGCCAAGAGGAAGGTTTGTGTTCTGTGCTATTTAATATTTCTAATTTATTAATAATACCCGTTGACCCACGTTTCAAATTAAACACGTCAATCACCATGGTTGATATCGCAATTCAAGGTTCGGACTCGTGCATTGACCCATGAGCCTTTGCGCTATAATGGTTACAGGTGCACACAAGCGATGACACGTACGCTAGTAAATCAATGGTTAACTTTATTAACGCAGCATGGATTGTGTTTATTTGTGTCATTTTTATAACAGTTATACATTCTAGCAAGTCACGTGACATATCACTGGTATTTGATGAGTGCAAACATTTGTTATGTCAAGATTGTCAATAAAACATACTCGAGGTACATGACCGATAGAGGGCGCACGTATGTTTCATTCACGATTCATTTATAGAGACGATCTGTGACCCAACTATCCATAATTGGCCAAGGTGAAACAAATCAAAATGAAATACATATTTATTAATTCCAATAGCAGTTGAATCCAAAAGTCAGTCATCGAGCACAGTACAAAATGATGTAATTGGAAAACATTTCAATGTTATTATTTTCCAGCGTCTTAATAAATTAGTTACACTTCATTCTACACTAAGATGACAATTACGTAAGCTTTTATTTGCAACACATATCTCATTGTTCATACACAGGGGATTACTGGTTTGATGCTTCGGACGATGCAAATGAAGACGATTGGTTGGATTCAGACGGTGTGTTTTTGTTTTTCACCAACTGGGATGTTGAACCAAACAACAACATCAATAAAAACTGTGCATTGATAAGGTATAAAAACTAATTTGTCAATTTGTCAAGCTGTGGGAGTTATAGACGACGGATAGTACTCAAAATATAGTACAATTTCCATGGAAACAAGTTTGAAGACCTATACGTTTTTGCTCATTTTAGACGTACTTTGAATGCCAAATCCAACTTTTGCCACCTTTCACAAAATTATTATATTCAAATGCTTGCTTAACCCGTAGAAAATCCAAAATTAACAAACAAGTTTTTTAGAAAATACATAATCCAGTTAATAATGGTCTGGTAAATCGCCATGTAAATACGTGGACGGCACATATCACTGATTGGCTGTCTCCATGACTTCAGTAGATTACCATGGGAACTCGCATGCGCAGACTGATCCGTACGCAAAGATAGCCCATATCGCTCCAGACCTATTCACTAGTCAATTATTCGTAGATTGTTCACGTCTTAGGATAATAGACGGCATGCACTTGCAATACAGTGTTCATAGGATAAATCGGTATTATTTCATGAAATTTCTAAGATAATTAATTAAAACGGGGGAGTCATCACCTGCACATGCGTCAGATTGCCATAGCGTTTCATTGTTTAAAAACAAGCGTCCAACCATGAGCCTTTGCGTTTTTAGCGTGTGTTGTTAGCGTCGCTTGGGACTCAATTCCCGCGCGTGCGCAGGTGACGCCCCCCCCCCCGCTTTAACTATTCAATCACTAGTGTGTGTATTTTTTCATAATTGATATTGTTTATGCTACCTTTACAACATCTGTATTTTCATTTCTACAGGTCATCTGTCAATCATCTATGGGTTGATGAAGATTGTAATCGTCGCCATTACTACATATGTCAGTTTGGTAAGAATCCATACTATTAAATAACAGACTTGGAAGCATGACATCCAGTAGAGGACTATAAACCCTTTTAGCCATATGTACTATTCCCATCCTCTGTGTACATTACAATTAAAGGGCGGTGGTCGCACGTCTTGCATTTGTGTTAATAAACATTGATTGTCCTACAGTCCAATGCGTTCTTCTAAAAAAGCCACGAGTACGAGTTCTGATCTGGGCGAGACTGTTTATCGCCGGTGACTTCTTCGATACCATACACTCACCTTAAAAATACCTAATTAAAGCTTGGTAACGTCTCAGTTTGTATTTGTTGGTCTGCGCAACAGTTGAAACACGGTTACTAGTAACCGTGGTTAAAGTCACCATTTTTTGTTCATTAAGACCCATATTTTTGCGCATGCGTGGCGCGACGACCACCGCCCTTTAAAATCGTTGCTTCAATGAGTAACAGATTACTGGAAATCGCAATCCACTACTTATAATTAAAAGATATGATCATACAGATATATGTTAAGACTAGTTACGGCACTACTATTGCTACCACTATATGCCACCTTTCGCTAATTCAGTCTTGAGAACTTGTTTGATCACTTTCTTTAAATGGATTTCACAAGCGACTTGGAAAAACAATGAATCAAAAACTAAATATTGTAGCTGTGAATATTTCTGTTACTGAGTCTTAGTCTCAATTTCATGAATTGATCAAATCGCAAATGTTTCTACAATTTTGTGGACATTATAATATAGAATGTTAAATTATAGATTTGTTCTATTTTTCTGTAGAAGTCTGGGATAAAAAGCTTGTCATAGGGGAGAGCTCTAGTGTTGTTGTAACCGAGGATATTCCGAGCTTAACTGATGTCACTACGTCAGTTTGGATACGGACCAACTCTTCTACTGCAGGATGTGTGTTCTCCTACTCGCTACCGAATCTGTCCGATGTCTTCAAGTTTTGTAACCCAAATAACTTTATTCTCACCATTGATTACTATTGGGGGGAGTGTGTTACAAGCGTAAACGACGGTCACTGGCACTTTGTAGCTACAACTTGGACGAGCACTTCAGGGACATGGAGACTATTCATGGACGATGAATTGTGTGCATCCGGGACCAACATGAAGTCAGGCCACACCATACCAGGCGGTGGAAGTTTTATTCTGGGACAGGAAGATGGGCCGTCTGCAAATGATTTTATCCAAAATTCAACATTTTGGGGGGAGCTTGCGCATTTCAATGTATGGGACTACGTCGTGAGTGACGATAAACTGGTAACCATGGCAACGGATCACTTGAGCAGTAATTTTGGTAACCTTATCAAATGGTCTGCTGGTTCATTCGTAATTGATAACGCTGATATCCAGACATGTAATATACCAGGTAATTCCTGGCTATGATTTTTTTTATGAAATCAATGCCAATAATTTCGCTGTATTTGATAACACAGACTTTCTAGCTGTCTAAATTGCTGTAATGTTTCAAATAATATAGATTCACTAACACCCAGTTTGTGAATTATTGCAGCTCGTGTCAGTACGACACTCATATCAACCATCGCGTAGCGGAGGTCAAAGCAATCCCGTACCACCCGCGTGCTTACTTTGCGGTATGATGACCTCACAATCCCCTCTTTAAGTTGAAAGATACATTGTTTATGTGAAAATGTACATTTCACATTGCAGGAAGTCCGTGTACGTCCAATCCATGTCTGAATGACGGTGTGTGCTCCGACTCCATGGTTGGTTACGTGTGTGAGTGCGTTGATAGTTACGAAGGTGTCAACTGTGAATCATATTCGACTGGGACTACTCCACCGCCTTGGTGTTCAGGTATCCGTCATTGATGTTTTCACTGTGCTTTTAACCATGGTTGAGGTCAACTTTTATTCACAAAATATAAACGCAGAGTCTTCTCCCATATTTGTTTTATTAATATTGGCCAGGTCTTGAAAAATAATGTCCGTAGTTGCCAAAATAAAGAAAAACGTAAAAAAAATAGATACAAAATCTGGTATTGCCATTTAAACAGTGTTTACTTACTTTAGTGTGTGTGGTTTTGTAGTGTTTAATTAATTCATTAATGCAGAGTTATCTCTTAAAATGTGTAGATCAGTACACCACCTAACACTTCTGACAAGTTGCTTTGATAGTAAGACAAGCCAAAATGTACATTTATTAATTCAATAACGTAGCCCTATCAAGGTTAAGGCAGCTTTAAGTTTAATATTCGTTACTCGCAATTGAACAAACAAACGTGAGTGTTGATGTAGTCGAATAACCCAGTCCACATATTTTCGTATGAAACTAGATTAAAGCTCCACGCTACATACACATTATTGTTGGTTCCATGAGATAAATTGAATTTTCATACGACCGGGCATTTTGATCGAACCTGTGATATGCCAATTTAATTCATCTCTTTATTATGACTTATGTGACAAAATACACTATAGACTATTACCATTTGCATATAAAAATATTAGGAGAGCCAACAGTGGTATCCAGTGTCAGAAATGATCGCCTAGCATTTATGATAACTATCAAAGAAAAGTAAAAAAAAAATGTTCGAAAATTCTAACTTATTCATATTTAAGCATTAACCCTCACCCCATTATTTGAGGGTCTTTACGGGAAGGATATTTGCAGAGTTCATTCGACATAATATTCATGCCATTTACAATGTTTTTGTGTTATTTTGTTATATTCGATTGTTTACAGATTTCACAAATCGAAGTGATGTAACTGTGAATTCATTTCATTGACTTCCAGATGTTCCAGTCAGATCTCCATTTGCTCGGGTTGTACTGGAGTTCACTGGAGATGCATCATCTCTTGTTGAAATCACCGCAGACTATCATATTCCGTCATTGCATTCATTTACTGCGTGCATGTGGATAAAAACAGCGGCAACAAATCCGGCAATTATTTTCGCCTATGAAGGCAGTGGAAATTACCCAGAATTCAAGTTAGTTGAACCGGCTAATCTCAAGTTGTATGTGAAAAACTCTGGAAGTGATTCGTCCGGGGTTAGTGTTAACGACGGTGACTGGAACCATGTTTGTGTCACGTGGTCGTTTTCTGGAGGTGACTGGAAGCTGTACAAAGACGGAAGTATTGTCGTTGGAGATGGGAGCAATATACAGGCAGGTGCTACTTTGCAAGAAGATGGTACCGTCATCCTCGGAAGGGAGCATGGTTCAACTGACGTCTCGGATTTCTACTTGGGTGAACTTGCTGATTTTGTCATGTGGAGTAAATTGGTTGATGTCTCTGAAATTGACGCTCTAGCCGGACGTTGCAATGGTATAGTTGCCTCGGACTGTGCCTTACCTCTAAATACATATTTCGTTAATAACATAAGGATGAAACGGGACGACATCTGTGGTAAGCTATTTTGCAGTTCAGTTTCAAATGGTTCAATTTCCATTTAATAATCCGTGCAAGTGGTTTCCCTGTTTTAAGTTTAAGAAAAAAATAGATTTTGATTTTTGATCAACATTTTCTAAATAATGATTTTGAATACATGCATTGAATGTAGGTTGATTTTAATTAACCTACAGAAACAGAAAACAAATATTTCCCACCGTAGATGGCACATTTCATGGATACGCGAAATTAGTAAAATATATTTCAAACCGATGCACACCAGTATGAGAATTAACATATTTTGTGAACCTGGTTATTTAATGAAATATTCAAATTTAATAATAAGTTACAGAATAATGTATACTAATATCCCGTATCATAATTGTACTCTGGAACTTGTGTTCGATTTTTGTCTGATTTATATTTTATATGTATATCATATCAAATATTGTAATCTAATTTATGCGTATATTGTTCTTCAAATGTCCTAATTTCTTTTTCGTCAGGCACGTTCACAGGTTCTGCAAGCTTGGATGAATTAGTCTTTCGTTTTGATGGCCATAATGCTTCGTATGCAGTAGTGCAATTGGACATGCCAGACTTAGATGCGTTTAGTATGTGTCTTTGGGTACGTCAGACAGAACAAGGCGCTGCTAGCCCAGTGAGTTATAATTCCAATGACGGCAATAATAATAATACACAACAGTTTAGTATGAGCAGGTCGACTATAGGCAAAATTAGGTTAACCATCGGCGGTGAGATTGAAAATGGTAATATTGAAATACATGATTTAAAGTGGCATCACGTCTGCATGATGTGGACAAGCAGCGACGGAAATTACACAGCTTTCAGGAAAGGAGCCCGAACTAAATTGTCAACAGAATTTCAAGTAAACTACACCATCCCAGGTGGCGGGGAGTTGCTGCTCGGGAAAACGTTGTCAGAATCTGGATACTACGACGGTTTCTTCCATGGGTACATATCTGCAGTACATTTGTGGAGTTTGTATCGTAGGTCTGGTGTTATAAACCAAGGTATCCAATGTCAGGGTGATAGTATGAACGATATGTTCGATAAACACCAAGTGACGGGTTTTCGTTTCTACAACACAACTATCTCAAAGTCTGATAAATGCGGTAAGTCATTTGAATCACCGACTATTGATGTACTTGTATGTTGTTCGCGTTTGTTCTATCCACTTATTGGAATGCTTTTATACTAAATGGTACTTATGGCCAGAGATTTTTTGCTGAACAATTCTATTGTTGAATTCTTCTTCAAAACCATTACAATGACATGTATTAAATATTTAAATTAATTTTATAAATTCATTAGAATATCAACAAGCCCTGATTGCATGTCATGAGATTTTCTACAGATGAACTGCAACATTTTGAGAAAAAAAATCATTGTCAAAATATTACTAATGTTTTAATTGATATTTCAGAAAACGATCTGCATTCTTGTAGCAGTGATCCTTGTCAAAACAATGCAGTGTGCATCGCTATGTGGAACGAGTATTATTGTAACTGTGTAAAGGGATGGACTGGTGTCCACTGTGAAATCAGTAAGTATCACTGTAACTGTCTTCAGGGATGGACAGGTGTCTATTCTGTAAGAGTTTGTACTGTAACTGCCTTGAAGAGATGGAGGGAGGTCTTCACTGACATTTTTGCTTTTATAATAGTTTAAAAACTACTTGATATACAATAAATCTATTTTTCCTTTTAGACATAGATGAATGTGCCAGTAATCCTTGCAAGAATAACGGAACATGTGTTGACAATGTTGCAGGATATATATGTACATGTGCTGCCGGCTTTAGTAAAAGACTGTGTCAACAAAGTATGTATCACACAACAAGGTTGAGTCGAATGTAGATATTATATGTTTTCCCGTGAAAAATAATTCATACAGCATGTAATCAGTATTGTGTTTATTACTGTCCGTGTCCACTATTAATGTGGTCCGCTTAATAATGTATTTGTGTGTTTGATACAAACCTAAATCACTGTTATGATATGTTATACTATGGTGTTGGTGTGAGAGTTGATGCAATTTGATTTTGCACGTGATAAACGTGATAAAATGTTTTATGTATTTCTTGTCATTCATCTACAGACATCAATGAGTGTTCAAGTTCGCCCTGTCTTAACGGCGGTAGATGTGAGGATGGAGTCAATGGGTACACATGTGACTGTACAGGAACGGGATATAATAGGACTCACTGTGAATATAGTAAGTTTGATGTATACAATGCTTTAGGATAATGTCCATGTTAACCGTAATTTAACCATATGCTTTTATATGATAACTATATTTTTTGGATGTTAAATGGCAACCACACTGTGATTTTATGTTTGCCATACAATTGTTTTTGCCACATGTTAATCATAAACTGGAATTTCATATGTTCACCACACACTGGTGGTCAAATGGTAACTATACACTATGATGTATCATGTTAACCGTACACTTTGGCTTCCACATGTTAACCATACACTTTGGCTGCCACAAGTTAATCATACACTTTGGCTGCCACATGTTAATCATACACTTTTGGTTGCCACGTGTTAACCATACACTTTGGCTGCCACACGATAATCATACACTTTGGCGTTCACATGATAACCATACACTTTGGCTGTCACATGTTAATCATACACTTTGGTTGCCACGTGTTAACCATACATTTTGGCTGCCACATGATAACCATACACTTAGGCTTTCACATGTTAACCATACACTTTGGCTGTCACATGATAACCATACACTTTGGCTTCCACATGTTAACCATACACTTTGGCTGCCACATGTTAATCATACACTTTGGTTGCCACGTGTTAACCATACATTTTGGCTGCCACATGATAACCGTACACTTAGGCTTTCACATGTTAACCATACACTTTGGCTGCCACATGTTAATCATACACTTTGGTTGCCACATGTTAACCATACACTTTGGCTTCCACATGTTAACCATACACTTTGGCTTCCACATGTTAACCATACACTTTGGCTGCCACATGTTAATCATACACTTTGGTTGCCACATGTTAACCATACACTTTGGCTGCCACAAGATAACCATACACTTTGGCTTTCACATGTTAACCATACACTTTGGCTTCCACATGTTAACCATACACTTTGGCTTCCACATGTTAACCATGCACTTTGGCTTCCACATGTTAACCATACACTTGGCTGCCACATGATAACCATACACTTTGGCTTCCACATGTTAAACATACACTTTGGCTTCCACATGTTAACCATACACTTTGGCTGCCACATGTTAACCATACACTTTGGCTTCCACATGTTAACCATACACTTTGGCTGCCACATGTTAACCATACACTTTGGTTGCCACATGTTAAATATACACTTTGGCTGCCACATGTTAACCATACATTTTGGTTGCCACATGATAACCATACACTTTGGCTGCCACATGTTAACCATACACTTTGACTGCCACATGTTAACCATACATTTAAGATTTTACATGATATCCATACATTTTGTATTTTACATGATATCCACATACTTTGGCTGTCACATGTTAACCATGCAGTATGATGGCATATGTTATTCATATGACAACATATGGATGTAACATGTTAACCAGATCATTTGAATGTGACATGTTGCATACTCTGTATACCACGTGATAAGCATACACTTTGGATATCACGTGTTAACCAAATTTAACAATATAGCTTATGGCTCTCCGTGACCGTTGATTTTCAGTCAGTGGTATTGACCACCCCTATAAGTGAAGTATATTCACCTAGAGGATCGGCTGCTTCTTGGTCTCCATCTCTAAAGTAGGATTTGAGCCTAGTTTCGGTGTGACATGATTTATTTTAATTTCCATACTTTTTCTTATATTTTTAACTGCTATCTATCATGTAATGAATGTTGTTTTGGTAGCTACTTTTACATTTAATGGCTGTGTAAACAGTACAACAATCATTCCTTGTAATTTCTCTGTTTTCAGACATTGATGATTGTGCCAGTCAACCTTGTATCCATGGCAACTGTACGGACCTTGTATTAGCTTATGAATGCACGTGTTATAATGGATATTCAGGCATTGCGTGTGATATAGGCAAGTGATCACCAAACAATGACTTCATACTCGTCTGAGAATACATACCAACTTTGTTGTCTAAACAAAAATAACATTCTTTCATAATTCCCTAACAAGCTTTCAATATTTTGTCATGGATGGCTATCATATTTTGAACAAGATTTTCTTTAATTTACAATGTAAAGATTGCGACAAGGACAGCAAAGGATTATGGGTAATTCTGAGTACTATGGGTTACTTTGACTTGACAGTAATTCTGAGTAGAATAAAGGGAACTATATGGCTGACATTTGTAAAGGATTATGTGTAATTAAGACGAACAATTTACTCTGGGAAGCTAATTTAATCTTGCAAAGTATGTAGCGTAGTCTAACAAATGATTCTGAGTAGACATAGGGACTTGTGAATATTTTACAATAGGAAAGCGTTGAGTGGGTGAGACCTGCAAATTTCTACTATTTGTAGATCTGGATATTCCCATCTAAGAAATATTAATCGTATTCGTAAATCATTATCCCAATCTGATACTGAAAAGTTGGTACATGCTTTCATATCTTCTCGCTTAGACAGCTGTAATTCATTATTGTCTGGTCTCCCTGTAACTAAGATAAAACCTCTTATTCGTGTGCAAAATGCAGCAGCCCGCCTTGTCACTCGTGCTCGAAAATATGACCACATTACAGACATTTTTTATTAAACTTCATTGGTTACCAGTTGTACAAAGAATCAATTTCAAATTACTTTTACTAGTGTATAAATCTTTGTATGGTTTTGCCCCAAATTATCTATGTGAATTAATCGAATTTTATGTACCGAGTCGTAGTTTAAGATCTGAATCGAAGTTTCTTATTAAAACTCGTCAGATGTGTAGTAAAAAGTCCAAGGTGTTATACAAAGACCGTGCTTTTGAAAATTTAGGTCCTAAACTTTTTAATGAATTACCTCTGTCTGTTCGTTCTAGTCCTTCAGTAGACATTTTTAAATCCAGACTGAAAACGCACTTATGTAAATGTGCTTTTAATATTTGACTGATTGTTTATTGTATCAGCGCCTTTGATCTTCATATGTTGGAATTGTTGCGCTTAATTAAATAAAGTTATTATTATTATTATTATTATTATTATTATTATTATTATTATTATTATTATTATTATTATTATTATTATTATTATTATTATTATTATTAAAGGATTATGGGTAATTACACTGTATTAACTAAATAAACAATTATTTATTTTAGATATCAACGAGTGTGGTAGCAATCCTTGTCAGAATAATGGTACATGCATTGATGGTATCAATTACTACACTTGTGACTGTATTGCAGGCTATGAAGGAATCCAGTGTCAAATCAGTGAGTACCACCATGTGATTGAAACTGACTTTTTCCACCTGGTAGTCCAAATTATATTCTAGCAGAAAGGTTGATAGCATATCTGAACGAATGATTTCATTGTATTTTAGACGTAGATGAGTGTGACAGTGATCCGTGTATTGGTTATTCCCTGTGTATTGATGATATTAATGGATACAAATGTGACTGTTTACCTGGATATGGTGGACAGAACTGTTCCTCAGGTAATTTATTTTATCGATCACGTAAAATCATGTTGATTATTACCATCGCTAAAGGTTTTACTCATCACCTGTCACCAAATATTAATTTTAGCAAGGATTATTACAATTGAGGGCATGCTGCTGGTGTGATATGCATCTAAGATCCATGTTTCACAAGTTTCGAGCGTATGATTATAATGTTCTTCAGAGGTTAATTGTGTTCTCTGTAGCTGATATATTTCATGTCCTTTTATTTTAGGGTATTATGGTAAATAAATTTCACTTATCAAAACCAATGTGAAAACTAAATAAACTCATCGATATTGATAATAAAAAATACAATTAAAATTTATTTTTAAATTTGGTCCTGTTAATATTTTATTTCAGAGGTTGTTGAATGTGACAGTTCCCCATGTGAGAATGGTGGTACATGTAATGACTTGATAGACGCGTATAACTGCATGTGTCAACTTGGATACGAAGGAATTAACTGTGAAACAAGTAAGTAGTGATATGCATTTAGTATTAGAGAATGACCATTACAGTATAAACCTTTACTGCTCAGATTTCAGTAACCCAAGCTAGAATCCAGAATCTTTTAAAATATATACTGACTTTAGCGATATGGTGGTATACACGTGCAATCACCAGACTTCGTAGAAAAAACCGTTGTTATTAAATATTAATGAGATGGGTTTGTATAAATGACGTTAACATCGATCAAATAGCGTCGTTGTTGTCGTAAAAATCAACAGAAAGATGTCATAAAAGCATATGTATCTTATACACTATTGCGCTAAATAGTATTGATCATGTTTGCGCCTAAGCTCGTATAATGTATATATATGATGTATGCTTAAAATAGTAGGCATGTTTCAATTAAGATATTTATTCGTATTTATTTGTATTTAGGCCTCTGGCCCATGTACGCAAATAATAATAAATCATTATATTTCTGTCATAGGTTTGAAAATAAAGTATAAAAGCCTTAAATAACATTTTCTCTTTAATTTTAAATACATGAAAACAAAATAAAGCAACACTTTCAATATCAGTCGTGTAGTCTGATGCCATTATCTTGTGAAAATCGTCTTCAATTTATGACAAACATAGATCGCAAATTCTATACTCTCTGGCGATTCCTCTGTGTCTACCGACTTCTATAGCAAGGGGGTGATCTGAACAGGCATATGCTCTACGAAGTTTTGTGTTGACTGAAAGCTTTAAGTACATTTCTCTGTCAAAGTTAAATTTAAATTGTCGATAATGATCTGTTTTCTCCGCCGTACATATATCCGAGTACCAAATTCTTTTGCCTTCATTTTAAACTCAAGTAGAAACTCAAGCTTTTGAAACTCAAGTAGAAAATTTTCACTGTTTTCAACGCCTTGATTTTCCCAGACTGTGCCAAAACCTAAATTGTCTAATAGGAGCATTATTTCAGTAGCCCAAGTGCGTTTGCCTTGATTGTGTATATTTAAAAGCATTTTATAAGCTTTATTTGGCAGACGCTCGTCCCCTAATCTGGTAACCCTAAGCCAGTATTTAATGCAGCGTGTTGAGTAATAGCAAAATAATGGAAGTCGTCCGCAGTCTCCCAAAACCATACTTGAAGATGTGGTCCTTGCTAATCCTAAATATCTAGATATTTATGATAGATAACAACTCGAAATAGCGAGAGTGAGAAGATGTTTGGTTTTTAGAACAAAGCTTTAATGATAAGATTCTGTTTCCATCACGTGCTAAGTTAACAAAATAAATTGTTGACGTCAATGATCTGAAACGTTGTCAATGTTGGTAGTTTACTCCAATAAGTCTTCAACATCTTAAATGAGTGCAAATATACTTTTGAAGCAATTACACAGCTTTTAACAGAACGACAAACTATATTATTGACTGTATGTATTTCTTAATGTTTGCAACATTGATCATAACTTGTGCTTTTATCTTGTAACTTGTCTCAGATATTGATGAATGTTCCAGTACCCCATGTCAACATGATGGCGAATGTCAAGATGAGGTTAATGCTTATACATGTCAATGTCAAGCAGGTTACCATGGTGATCACTGTCAAATAGGTAATATATATTACTGAACATACATCATTTCAAAATTGTGATAGTGATCAGCACAAATTAGTGATCAAACACCTATAACTGATGATTTGGTAAACAGGCGGGTGTATTGATTGATGATTTGGGCAACAGGTGGTTTAACTAGCGGGTGATTTGGGAAACAGGTGGTTTAACTAGTGAATGATTTGGGCAACATGTGAATGTACTGGTTACGATTTGGGCAACAGGTATTTTAATTAATGAATGAGTTGGGCAACAGGTGGTTCAACTAGTGGGTGATTTGGGCAACAGGTGGTTTAACTAGTGGATGCTTTAGGCAACATGTGGTTGGGCTGGTGGTTGATTTGGACAACAGGTGGGTGTATTGGTGACGATTTGGGCAACAGGTAGTTTAACTAGTGAATGATTAGGCAACAGGTGGTTGGGCTGGTGGCGGTTGATTTGTTGGGCTGGTGTACTGGTTGATGATTTTGGCAAGAGGTGGGTGTACTGGTGACCATTTGGGCAACATGTGGTTTAACTAGTGATGATTGGTCAACAGCGTGTTTAACTAGTGGGTTATTCAATCAACGGGTGGTTTAACTAGTGGATGATTTGGGCAACAGGTGGTTTAACTATCGAATGATTTGAGCAACAGATAGTTAACTAGTGGGTGATTTGGGCAACAGGTGATTTAACTAGCGGATGGTTTGGGCATCAGGTGGTTAGGCTGGTGGTTGATTTGTTGGGCGAGTGTACTAGTTGATGATTTTGGCGTGGGTGTAGTGGTGACGATTTGGACAACAGGTGGTTTAACTTGTTGATGATTTGGGCAACTGGTGGTTTAACTAATGGGTGATTTGGGCAACAAGTAGTGATGATTTGGGCAACATGTGGTTTAACTAGTGGATGATTTGGGCATCAGGTGGTTGGGCTGGTGGTTGATTTGTTGGGCGGGTGTACTAGTTGATGATTTTGGCGTGGGTGTAGTAGTGACGATTTGGACAACAGGTGGTTTAACTAGTGGATGATTTGGGCAACTGGTGGTTTAACTAATGGGTGATTTGGGCAACAAGTAGTGATGATTTGGGCAACATGTGGTTTAACTAGTGGATGATTTGGGCATCAGGTGGTTGGGCTGGTGGTTGATTTGTTGGGCGGGTGTACTAGTTGATGATTTTGGCGTGGGTGTAGTAGTGACGATTTGGACAACAGGTGGTTTAACTAGTGGATGATTTGGGCAACTGGTGGTTTAACTAATAATGGGTGATTTGGGCAACAACAAGTAGTGATGATTTGGGCAACGGGTGGTTCAACTAGTGATGATTTGGGCAACAGGTGGTTTAACTCGTGGGTGATTTGGTCAATAGGTGGGTTAACTAGTGGGTGATTTTGGCAAGAGCTGGTTTAACTAGTGGGTGATTTGGTCAATAGGTGGTTTAACTAGTGGATTATTTGGGCAACATGTGGTTTAACTAGTGATGATTCGGGCAACAGGTGGTTCAACTAGTGATGATTTGGGCAACAGGTGGTTTAACTAGTGGGTGATTTGGTCAATGGGTGGTTTAACTAGTGGGTGATTTGGTCAATAGGTGGTTTGTCTAGTGGTTTATTTTGGCAACATGTGGTATAACTTGTGGTTTATTTGGGCAACATGTGGTTTAACTAGTGGTTTATTTGGACAACATGTGGTTTAACTAGTTGTTTATTGGGCAACATGTGGTTTAACTAGTGGTTTATTTGGGCAACAGGTGGGGAAGTGATAGATGCATTATTTATCACTGGAATATTTAATCCTATGCAATTCATATCTTCTCATTGTAGAAATAAATGAATGTTCCAGTGCACCTTGTGCTAATAATGCTACATGTACTGATTTAGTGAATAAATATGAATGTCAGTGTTTACCGGGATATACATCAACAAACTGTGATATAGGTAAGATATTATTAGAATCCTGTCAATACAAATATATATTACCCAAAAATCATAAACATAACTTTAGACCTAGATAATGCTCTGTTCGGGGGTTTTAGTATGTGACAACATGAACCAAAAAACCTTTTGTACAGATCTTTTATTTAGAGTTCTCACAACTTTCGTAACATTTATGTGACACAATATTAACGAAGCACTGATAATTTTCATTGATTGACTAAATGATGATCTTAATACTATTGTAAGTTGATTTTTTTAAACACCATTATTTTTCCTGTCAATATTGTAGTGTGACATTTTGATTCAATAATTTCTTAATATATTTTAAACTAAAATTAAAACTTTCTTACACTATATAGCTCTAGATATCAGCATTTGAAAACAATTTTTATTTTGTCATTGGTGACAAATTTGGTGTTCAAAAAATTAAGATGGTTGTATGTTGTATTTACAGACATCGATGAGTGTTATAGCGATCCATGTCAGAATGATGGTGACTGTCAGGACATGGTGAATGGATATCATTGTATATGTTCTGAGGGATATAACGGAACTCATTGTCAGACTGGTAATTTATACTATAAGATTTTATTTATGAATTATCGTCGATTATTATAATATTTAGATTTTTGCAGTGACCCACTTATTAGGTGCAGTGGCAACACAAAAATGTGCAAAAAAGTACAAATATCATCTCTTATAATTTCTTGGATTTACATTGTAATAGTTAATCGAGTGGTCAGGCTGGGAGATAAAGGACCAAATACCTTCAGCCCGTTTTTTTTTTTTTACCTCCTATCTTTTTTTTTTTTTTTGGATTGAGTTAATCGATATTTGGAATAATTAAGCAAATGCTATTTCAAAACAACTCAACTTATGAATACGTCACCTTATTTAAAGTGGTCGTCGCGCCGCGCATGTGCGACATTTTTATTGATAAACATTGATTTTCAAACAGTCCAATGCGCTCTTCTAATGAAAATCACGAGTACGAGTTTTGATCTGGGCGCAACGTGCACTAATTACCGCCGGCGACTTTTTCGATACGTCCAATCACCAAAGAAATTACATAGTTAAAGCGGAATGATGTCTTAGTTTGTACTCGTTGGTCTGCACAACAGTCAAAGTCGCCATCTTTGTTTTTATGAGTCCCATATCTCGCGCATGCGTGGCGCGACTACCGCCGCCCTTTTTCAAACTGAAAAATTGTATACTATTTATACCTGCTTACTATGTACTGTTCATTACACAGAGATTATAGAGTGTTCCAGTAATCCATGTGAGTTCGGTGGTACATGTGTTGATGGCATAGCTATGTATACATGTCAATGTGTTCCTGGTTATACTGGTGTGAACTGTGAAATGGGTTAGTACGATACATCTGCTTCAAACATGCGATATGATTCATGCAATGTTTCGGACAAAAGTATTATAATTTCTATGTTTCCATTTGAAAATAATCTATATTTCATCGTAAGTTCCATCCAAGTACTAGTCGTAATTCTTTCATCCTTTAAGCTGATAGTGTAAATAATAAATATTGTTTGCGTTGAACTAAACTGGCAAAATATTGTTTTAAAGTTAGTATAAATAACAGTGTGTAAAATTGCCATTCTTTCGTACACCTGAGACAGATGTCTTTTCATTCAGACTGGCAAAAATAATAACTTGCATGTTCCATGCCAAAGGGAGCTGCTAAAGAAAACTGAATATTTTACTTGCTAATTACGATGAAGTTTCTAATGACATAGCATTTAAACTTTCACGTCACTGTAGATAGCTGACATGGCAATCAACTAGTAAAAACGTTGTTTAACAATATTAGCGGCCTTTTTGTGTGTGAACCTTTCGTTGGCATTCAATGAGCGGAAATTGGTCAGGCATCGTAACGATCAGGGGACCCGGGAGTCATTCTTCAATTTTGATTCCCATATAACAAGTTTTGATCAACATAAAAATAAATACATCATGAACAGGAAGTATTTTGTGAACTATTTTCTTCACAATTAGTGTGAAAAGGTTACTGCGAAGGTATGCAAAATACTTCATTGATTATTTACAGTTTGTTGGCGTTATGTTTACGTAGTCCAAACACCAAGACGGATGGAACTGTACAGAATTATTTTTATATTTACATATTATTGTTTTTCTTCTAGAAATTAATGAATGTTCCAGTAATCCTTGTCAAAATGACGGTAACTGTACAGATATGATTGATAAGTATGTATGTACATGTCAAGCAGGTATCAGTGGCGACAATTGTCAGACAAGTAAGTTATACAATCAATTTTATTTTACTCCCCAAAACAGTTCTGACAAATTAAATGTTCATTTTCTTTTGGCCAATAATGATAATAAAATGGTCCGATCTGTGAAAGTGAAAAGATTATTAACATTCTGTTTCACCTAGTTTAACACTATCAGAATGCATATCATAGTTTGAAGTTGTTAAAAGTCTGAAATCGCCGACTTCTCTCTTATTGTATTCAACTGGAGTTTTTCTGGAGTTCTCATACACCTGGAAGTCATTTTGATATTTTCAACAGAGCTTGGTTTTTTGTAATATTTCAGATATAAATGAATGTCATAACAATCTATGTGTTCATGGTACATGTGAAGATGAAATAAATGGCTATATATGTAACTGTGAACCTGGATATAACGGCACACATTGTGAAAACGGTAACAAATTCCATAATTGTTATAATGATTATACTGAAAATTTCTATAGGGGAGCTTTGAGTTGTGATGTAATCCCTTACTGCACGAGTAAACGCTTTGTGTCATACATCTATTTCCTGCTTCTGGTCAGTAAGACAAAAGTTCACAATACATTACTTACTATGGCTCTAAATGTATTTTATTATTTCAGAAATAATTGAATGCGACAGTAATCCATGTCAACATAATGGTACCTGTAGTGATATTATTGCTGGATATCAGTGCCAGTGTATGGCTGGATACGAAGGCAATAACTGTCATATAGGTATGTACATAATGGCACTAAAGTTATATATATTATCGGGAAAAACGAAATAAACTCAACAACACTATGTTCTTTCGTATATGTTAAAGGTGTGGTTTCTGACAGTCAGTTTCATTTTGTTTGCAGACATAGATGAGTGCAGTAGTAATCCATGCTACAACGGTGCCTACTGTAATGACAGTGTTAATATGTACACATGTGACTGTTTACCTGGATTTGTTGGAACACTCTGTCAAATAGGTAATATAGATGTGTTCCTTACAGCTTGTCATACTACAGCTTCTCCACACTTCCATGACCTCAAAAATGTGGGGTGTTATAATTCCTATCTAGTTACTTTCCATTTGTTGTATTCACTACTTGTTTCGTAGCTCAACATAATGTCAAGTCTTGTCGTCAACCCCAATGATCTTAGTACTGTCCAAATACTGTTCAAATTTTGTAACCTTCATTCCCAGTTCCATGGTCCAAACCAATATAAATTTATTTATATCTATCCATGGTAGATCGCGATTCTTTCTATTCCCCTGATTGATTGCCCATGTATACTGTAAACACATGAATCGTCACTGCTTTTTTATTTCGTTGTTCCTGCTGTACAATTCTCAAAATTAAATTCACGCGAAAACGAAGAACAACAATGAAAAAAACATTCTTTCATTTGTTCAGCTTTCAAACTCGTATCTATGCATGTTACTTTCAGTTCATCTATATACCCTTCACTTTCAGTTTGATATTCAAAGAAATATCAATTCAGTTAAATAGTTTCCAGTCCTGTGACCAACCCTTTCGTTTTCGGTCTTGTCCGGTTTTTGTACGTCTGAACCCTTCTGTTGATATTGATGTTGATGTATTGATGATTTAATTTTTCGGTTATGGTATTACATTGTCACAATATAAATTTTAAGTATTTTTGTTTTCAATGCACTGATATCAACCTAATAAAATGACTTTTGAAATGATTTATCTAACTGAGCTCAACAATATTGGGATTACGTAAATCTTTAAAAGTTGTATTTAACAGATATAGACGAATGTTCTAGTTCACCATGTGTGAATAACGCCACATGTACTGATGACGTCAATGAATATATATGTACCTGCCAGCCTGGTTATACGGGTGACAACTGTGAAACAGGTAGATATGGTGAAAGTGCATTGTGTGTATGGCGTCATGTGATGTATGTGTAACAGATACAAGAAATTTGGCCTTGTAACAATACACTATTGTTGGTGAGGTCGATACACCAGAACGCGAATGTCACATATAGTTTATATGAACGAGTGGTCAGTGTGTGAAGTACTAACTCAAAATGCTACTTAATCTAGTGCTGAAATTGTACTTGTTTGAGAAGTAAACTGTAGGTAATGCGAGTATGATTGTCAGCATTGTCAACAATATCTTGTCGCTTTATAATATTATTGCATTATTGTAATAGTATTGGTTCTGATTGTCACGTTAGTGGGGTAAGCAGTTTTAAGATTCACATTGTTTTATAGTTCTTAACAAAAATAAAAATAAATATATTTAAATATTAGTAGCCCAAATTTAACTCGCTTTTACTTCAAGAGTTGCATAAATAATGCATGGTCTATGTCTGCAAGTAGTTACCAAGTTTTTTCTGACTTGCAATCGTGTGTGGACAGTGAGGTAGGTGTCAGATCGTGTCAATTTCACTGTAATATCAGTAGTTCTGATGGAGAAGATTCGGGGAATGTTTTCTGGCTCAATAAACTGTTCAATAAAAAAAATGCCACAACTAAATTTCAATTGGTTTACACTATGAGTATAAATAAAGTGTTCATTGACTGGTAATTGTTTTTGTTTTTTTATTAGATGTTGATGAATGTGCAAGTATACCTTGTATGCATGGCGCCACGTGTCACGATCATATCAGTGGATACACCTGTACATGTGTGTTAGGATATACAGGTGATCACTGTGAGACTGGTAAGTATTGAAGAACATGATAACAATCCCTGGAATTACATCATGTATGTGCTAGTACAAAACCCATATGTTTGCAGCAAGTATTAAGGCAGTGAAATGTCTGACGGGTTAGATTTCCAATACACAGTTGGCTTTCCTAAATTGCTGGCATATCCTCTTATGGCGAATTCACATTGCAGCAGGAAAAACAATGCTAATAAAATTGTTCACTCACATTACAGCATATATATAATATCTAGGTAAATGTATGGCACATTGCAATTTTAATGTTTACACATATACAGTGAGTTGTCAACATGCTTCTTAAATATTTATAAGTTTTAATTGGGGTAACTAAATGCATAGGCAGCTGCGTATTTCACCAGATTCCAACATTATTTTACTGTATCTGTCACCAGATGTTTATGAGTGTGTGAGTTCTCCTTGTCAGCATGGCGGCACATGTCATGACTTGGTGTATAGATTTGAATGTGAATGCATCCCTGGCTACAATGGAACAGTTTGTGAAAATGGTAAGCTACACGTGTTTAAAATGTACGATTTGTTCCCACCATGTGTACACAGGGACTATCCATGGTAGATTGAGAAAATTAAATGCGTCGATCGTTACACAAAAGGCGTTCAGATGTCGTATAACCAATTGTGTCTTACATGAGATGTATATATTCAAATAAAACTCATATCGACTGTAAAGCTTTAGATCTATTATATATAGTGCATATTCTTTCTTTTTGTTATGACATATGGGTTTGACGGTCTGTCATTACTGTTTTATGCGCCATTATTGGATATTGTCTTGATACAATTGAACGTGTGTTCAGTAATATATACGTTTTTGTTGTTAATTCTAGTTACAAATGTTGTCAATATGTCCGTAGATTGGATTCACATATGTGCCCATTATGTAATGCTTCTATCTTACACTTATTATGTTGTATCATCTGTGTTTTAGTTGCTAATCCAAGTAGAGTTCTCGACTACTATTTATTGTCGAATGTTGGCGATATGCTTCTACGTGCAGGTGTATCTGATGCCATGCAATTGGTACACGACTTAGCATTTATATGCAACACGCCAGAACATCAGGTACGAATGAACTCATTACTTTTGATTTGATTATGATTATGATTATAATATGAGGTTATCACCTGATTTGCTCGTTGAAGTCATGGGCTAGTAATATAGTATTATTTCTGTTGATACAGCCAATGGTACCAGCTCTACGTATAAAGGAAATTAGGTGATAACGTTTTTATCACATGAGTGTCAAAGCGACAGCGAAATCGTGATTTTACAAAAATACAAAACATACCCTAATTGGTATTAACTAGCGTGACGGTGGGTGGTTTTCATTTACACCATCCTAGTCCAAGAAGACCATCTGATATACAATACACTTACTTATGCATGGTTTGCCACCTTTACCGTTTGTTAGACAGATATCAAGATTGCAATTGTTATTTTACTGTTTGTTATGTATAGACTGCACTATGTGATTTATCATGTTGTATTTTTGTGTCAAACCCAGGAAGCTACTGACCCTGGTATCAGGATTGAGGTAAGTTTACAGTTTTTGCATGTGTGTGTTTCTTTTGAATTTGTTTATTCATTCTTTCAAATGAAAAATTACAAACTTTTTGAAGGATAATTAGGTTTAATGTTATATTTCATTGATCATTGATTTACCTGTGCTTCATCATAAATTATTATTATTATTATTATCATCATTATTATTATTATTATTATTATTATTATTATTATTATTATTATTTAAAATTATAATTACTAAAAGATGAGTAAAAGACGCACAATACAAGGCAGTATGGGCCGCATCAACCTGCGCATGCGTCATCCGAGAAATTCGTCCATGGTGTAAATCTATTTAACATCCCCGAAGAATGGATTGGTCAAACCTTTGCCACTATGGAAACAATCAATTGAAATTACTGTCACACTTTCGGGAAAAACTGTCATTCATTGTATGTGGGTAGTCGGTGGGTAACCAACCAAACATATCGGGTATCAGTGTTTATTGATCTAAATTTACTCGACTTATAAGCTTAGTAACTTTCTCTGCCGCTAAGATATAAATAATCTTTCCCACAGATAAGAGAACAGTTAGTGGTTGCCATGACAAACATGACATCGTCAGCATCCAGTGGGCAGGATATCTATTCCTTGGCGTTAGGCTTTAATGACATTACTAAAGAACCAAGTGAAATAAGCTCTGTGGGACAGGTTAGTAGTGTAGTATTACTAAATACTTGGTTAGTAGTTTAGTTTTAAAAAAAACTTCGCACTGAAGTGTTTCGTTATTTGATTGTTTATGCATTTTCCCGGATCGAACGTCTTAATTAATTAATTCTCATCAGTGACATCATTTTTAACAAACGCTGTAACTTGTACTGTATGTATGTATGTATAATTGGCAGGTGAAAGCAGCTGATGGTATGTTATCATTGTCCACAACCCTGAGAGGAGTGAATGAATCTTTCAATAGTACTCTGGGATCAGCCACAGGTAAATTAGAAAGTGTATACCCTGATGATCGTAACACAGGTCACGGTTATGAAGAAAGATAATCTATGAAGCTACATTGTTGAGAGACAGCCAAGTGTAAATTTTATTTTCCATTGATTTTATTTTTACATTCTAAATCTTTGGTTATGTCTTCGTCATTTATTTGGTCTGATTTGTTTAAAGGGAACCTCAATCCAAACAACATAATGACCCCTAAAGAACAAGCTCCACAAATGTAGGAGAATGCAATTTACACTTTTTTTATATCAGTTTTCATTCTCTAGATATTCAACTTTTCATCGTTATTATGTAGTCAGCCATGTTGATTCTCAAGCAAAGGATTATGGGTAAAGTATGACATAGAATCTGTTGTCAGAAATTGAGAAAATTATTTCATCTATAACATGAGAAATACTGATGCGAATTAGTTAAAATTTTCGTTGTGCATATTACTCATGTATATAATTATAGTAATGGAAATTGGATTTTTACAAATACACATAAAGTGAAGATATTGTTAAAAACGTTAAAAAAATAAAAATCAATATTTTAGTTGTGAAATATAGAATGTCACTTTTTTGTCCCCTTTTTGTGCTCAACATGTGATATATCACCTATGTAACCTACTCACGTTGGTAAATTGTATACAATATAAGGACATTTTAGCATTTGGTAGAAAAACATAAAAATAAATATTTTTAGTTCTGTTTCCATGACAACTATTTTATAAGCATGGATGGCACCAGTACATGTATGCTACCAATTTCTAAACTTTCAGCCAATTTAAAGTTCAACTTTTGAAGTTATAGATGAAATCATTTTCTCAATTTCTGACAACAGATTCTATGATGTCATACTTTACATAATCCTTTTCTTGAAAATCAAGATGGCTGACTACGTAATACTGATGAAAAGTGGAATATCTAGAGAATGAACAGTGATACAACAAAACTGTAAATTGCATTCTCCTACATTTGTGGAGCTTTTTCTTTAGGGGTCATTATGTTGTTTGGATTGAGGTTCCCTTTAACTTTAATGAAAAAACATATGTTCCAACACTATGTCATGTAAAATAACAAATTAATATCTTTATTACCATGGCAATGATGGCTAGATTAGGAAATGCTATGGTTATCCAGCTTGCTGTTAATGATGATGGTTTGTTCAAACCTCCCTTCTAAAATACTGTTGACTCCTTCTGTAATACATAGTTTATAAAAAAGTTGCACAAAAAAAGTTGCACAAAATATAAAAGTTGTTTATATTTGGAGAACATTACAATAATCACTATTTCTTCTTTCAGAAATCCTGTCAACTAGCAGTAACGTGATATCTGTATCTATGTTTGATATTAAACTTGCTGCTAGGCCAAAACAAAAAGTGTCAGTTGGAGAAAATCATGATAAGGTGAGATATACATACACAATAGTCTAGAGCGCCTTCTATTGTTCACAATTAAAAAAAATGCATCTTTTGGATATATTCCATTCTATTCTAACAGGACAATTTAACATTAACTATATTAACCTTTCAGTTCCGTGTTGAACACTATTTGCAACCACAATTTCCGTTGTTTTCTTTCTATTAGAACGCTGGTGTAACAAACACAATCAGTTCAGTATTGAACACTGTATCTGATGCTATTCTGAACCAAACTGAATCCGATGCTGATCCAATCGAGATTAAATCAGATGCATTTGCTGTCAAGTTACAACGATCTAACCCTTCCAATATGACATCACAGTTGAAAGCGGCAACCGGTGGTGGGAATTTCAAGCTACCCATGGGGGAACTCTTCGGTGATGCTGAGGAGCCTGTTGCAACACAAGTAATATTACAATGACATATATTATTTTTTTCACCAATAAGATGTGAATGTTATACGCATAAACATACAATATTATATTTACACTTTATAAATCTTAAAATTTTATTGTTCCATAGAAAGCCGTATCTACATTTGTTCTAAAACGTGTCCACAATTGTCCAAACGTTCATATTTTCTCTGGTATAGAGAACTACGTCATCGGCACTGAATGTATTTTAGATTATTGACACCACATTCGAACATTTTCTTTTGTTTTGATTGAACACAGAAGCACTATATCATGCGTTGGAAATAAAATTCAGTCACTAAACGCGAACATTCACACAGCAAAAATGTATTTATTGACATCTTTGGTTGTTATCTCTCAATGAAATATTACTACAAGAAATAATGTATATATGAATAATTTATATGTATAATAAGTATAAGGTTATCATAAAAAATACAAAAAAAGATTAACTCGGACAGAATGAGATCGCATCGACCCCATTGCAACTCCGTGTCATTCGATACTTATATACATACCATCTTTTTGCATACTTATACTGTGCTGCTCAATGAATTATGACTGCAGGCACTAGACGATTGGTTCCGTCTATCAGGCAGACATACCTCGACTATTTAATTAAATTTTACATCAATTTATTGCTCATAGTTGAACCTGGGTGAATGGTGGCCATTTTGGTGCTAAAAATGCACCAAAATTAAGCATTTCAACTTTTCTAGAGTATGATCTTGCATGTGTATGCATGTTTAACTTTATGGGACCTGTATGCACATGAATCTTGACCTAATTTAGAACGGCCAATTGATGGCCATTTTGTTTCCAAGTTGTTGTTCAGAGCCACCCCAGACTAATTAACTGCAAACTTAAATTCACACATATAAACACTGATGAAAGAACAGATATTCAATCCAGTTATAGATAATGAGTACAGGATACTGTTCCTCCGTAAATGATATATATGTTAATAACTTTACTTGACAGGAGAAGTTTACACCCGTTATAACCCTTCCATTGTGACTTATGTATAAGATTCTCCTAAATTAGTTATTTTACTATAATTATGTTTTGCCGCCACAGTTGACTTCATTCGAAGGTAATCCTTACAATTTTGATTCGAAGACCGCTTCATCAATAAGTGGACCTACGATAGCATTATCGCTGAAAAAGAATGACGGAGAAGAGATGCAAGGTAGATGATTTTTAGATCTGAAAGTTTTTGTATTTTTCGAGAAATTTCGAACTTTATAAGTGAAAAAATGTTCAGTGACTACACAATGTTGTTTGGCTATATTCTGTATCTTACTGGTATGTTCAATTCAATCATATATACTTTTCAATTTTGTTTGAACATATGTTTTGTGAGAATCTAAATTTAAGGGATACCGGGATCGATGTCCATGCTCTCCTCCATGTGCCATGTGTGGCAACCATAGACGTCGTGCGCGTGGGGAAACTTAAATCACTTGTAATGATACTGGATGAACCAACTTTCTCACAACTAGTTAAAGCGGGGGAGTCGTCACCTACGCATGCTTCAGGTGGCCACAGCGTGTCATTGTTTACAAACAGGCGTTTACCCATGAGCCATTGCGTTCTTAGCGTATGTTGTTATAATCGCTTGCGCGTGCGCAGGTGACGACCCTCCCGCTTTAACGGAATTACAAAGTATTTGAGTTCTGTGACATCGTGGTGCTGCAGAGTAAACATGTTATCTGCCAATAGTCACAGCCAGTATGACATAATCACGTGATTACTTGATTTCAAAATTCATGGGCAGGTCTTGCGATACATAATACAACTAATATATTTATAAACATAAAATATGTTTGTGTGGTATTTATAAAATATGTATTTACAATACGGCAAAATATACGCCTCAAACAATTGGGTTGTTGGCAATGAGTGACCTTATTACATTGTGTAAATACAACACGCGTGTATTGCTCCTCTCCAGATACATGATAACAGGACCCTGAAGTATGGCACATTGGTTGATAATCGTCTAGATCGCAAATACAGCCACTAAGCATTACTTAAAGCGGGAGGGTCGTCACCTATGCACGCGCAGGAATTGAGTCCCGAGCGACGATAACAGCGCACGCTAAAGCGCAAAGGCTCATGGGTAGACGCTTGTTTGTAAACAATGACACGCTATGGCCATCTGACGCATGCGCAGGTGACGACTCCCTGCTTTAATCTAATTAATTATTCATGACAATGTTTGATTCTGACGAACAAATAAGTGAATAAAACGTAAAAGAGTATTTATAATCGTTAATTTTATGACTTGGTACATTATTCATAGTCATTGACTGTTTCACAGAAACGTTCAACAACCAGTTATACTAGATAATCATGTTTTCACTTGTTTCATTTTCTCCCTCTTTAAGTTTCTGGTTTAAATGAAGGTATAGTAATCTCAATGCCAAGCTCATTAAGCGAAGTACCGGAACCTACCTTTGTTACAATCAATGAAGAAAACGCAACAGATATCTTTTATTTCAAAGTCAGAGTAAGTGTTCAAGCACTCAATCACACTGACATCAATTATAACCATGCTAACTGGGCATACAATACTGTTAAACTTCTTTAGTTTAACAAGAGATAAAGTGTAACTATGGTCCTCGACCTTTAATGCACCTTCCCAGTGACGAAGTGATTTTGTGGCGTCATAATGATGTAGATGAGTGTTAGCGATGACGTTCAAAGCTATGTAGTCATTCAAAATGTCAACATTAACTTGCTTTAAATGTTACGTCGTCATAGGACGCGACTTTACGAACGGTATATTACCTTATCTAGTCTACGAATTACGTTATTAGTCCATGTTCAAACGAAGTCGTCCATAGGTGACTGGATACATCGGACAGTATGGGAATTGATGCACGTCAATTTACTTTCCGATCGACCGTTTTGACCCCAGTCTTCATCCACGAACCGTTTGGCCCAAATTTTAAGATTATCGAGCAAAAAACGACTTCAACGTCAATCTGCTAACCACTCCAACCCACAATCCAGCCGAGTATCTCGAATTCGAATGGAACGAATGAGGTTCTCGAGCTAAATGTTTAAAATGGAACGCATTAATCATTGCTGCCGTCCCTGAACTTTGGTCGTGCATGGACAGAATTTGTTCGAACCTGGTTCATACATACATACACTATATAGGACATTGATGCATGTCATTTTAAACGGACTGAATTCAAAATGGCCGACTGGTGGGCGTTTTGTCTTGACTTAGAAAGTGAGCTTAATAATTAACGAAGATTACTTTATGCAATTACTAGTTTCATTTAATATGCACGTCATGGTAATTTGAACGACATCATTTTGCATATGTTTATGTATTATAAAATTTGAACCGACTAAGCCTACCTTTTGAAAACAATTTGCGGAAAAAATATGGAAAATTGTGTGAACAAAAATTACCGTTCAAGGAATTTAACCACCTATTAATTTTTAATTTGTTTTACTATGTTTCTTTAGGTCAATTACCCAAACACTGCTATTCGAATCGATGTGACTCTACTTCCAGAGGGTGACTCAAACTTCACCTACACTGTATTCAATGTATCGCTCTATTATGAAAATATAACCAATAATTTGACCTTTGACATCGAATATATTACCAACACTACTTTCTTTGTGCCTGATCAAGAGATTATTTTACCTGGGGAATATCTCATAGCAATCAATGAATGTGGACCAGGTAAGTAACATTACTACTGTCCTGGGGTTCTAATTGGTTAATACAGTTTAGAATTTATTAACTGTTTCTCTCATCGAATACTCGCCATTAATATATATCTGTCCCTACTTTTTTTTCTAATGACTATGTATCTAAACAAATCGCACCAGGAATAATGTTTCATTTTCACCATCCTGGTCTGCAATATATAAATCGGTTGAATGATGAAAACGTACAATAAGTTTATCACAACGATACCACACAATATGCATATTTTGTCAGATTTTTTTCTCGCAAAATTAGTTACGCTATTAGTTAATTTGATTGCTCAATATTGGCCGTAGTGTACCAGTCTGGACGTTAGGTCAATCGGTAGTACTATAGCATATTTTGGTCACCAATTCAAATCAAAATAGCGTAAATTTTCGAAACGAAAATGGCAGAAGATTCACGATTACACGATTCTATAATTTTTCAGTAACATCCATTCTTCATTCAATTTCTGTTTTCCACGACATGAATTTCTCTAACACCTATAAACATATTTGAAAATTCTGGATTTCTAAACAAATACTTAAAGTATTGAAAAATCCAGAAAAGTGGAACGCAGTTAATGACAGAAAAAATTATCTTTTCAGACTTTGCTAATTTTACGATTGATATCTTGACATTCACCTGTCGTTACTGGGACGAGGAAGAAATGAATTGGTCATCAGAGGGCTGCTCTGTAAGTCACAACTTATTTCTACTCACAGTCGACTTTATGTTTATTCACTGTTCAGAAGAAATCCGAAAAATTAAACTTGTAAATTCATCTTTGTGCATGCGTGTCGATCTTTACTTGTATCTCATGATCCAATTAAAGGTGGCTGTCTGGCGATCATTTCAGTCAAGTATATCTACCAATGTGGAAGGAACAATTTCTGAACACTGAGGGGTTGAAATTCCGTACAATTCATTACTATTTGTTTTATATAATTACATTTATAAATGGAAGACGCCGGCATAAAATATAAATGTAATTCCTATCCCTGCTGAAAGTTCAGAAAACACGTTTTCAGTATCACATATAACCATTCGACCACTCATAGGCGTTAAGTGTAAATTTGAAAATTATCGCGCTCTCTAATTGGTAGATGAATGTTTGTACACCTTGAATAATTATATCTTAGTAGGTGCTTTCATTCATACTTAGTGCGTGATTCAACGTTTATATTGTGTTACTGCATCCAAACGCAAATATCGATGTAACAACCCAGTGATCGTATAACTATATAATACTTCTCATATACTACGCTATTATCTACTAAGTTACAGGTTAACTATGTGATCCATTATGCCGCGACACATGTAAAAAAGCGTACGAATATCAACGCTGTTCTGATACGAACTAGAATATGGTACAATTCTAACCTTGTACTTTAATTGGCTTAGCCAATAACAACTCATTAACAGATAATTCTATCGTGATTTTAATATATCACATTCCGACATCCCGAAATGCCTGATAATTTGTTTTCGTTGTTATCTAAATTCAAACAACCCTTTTGACAGGTAATGTAGCATAGTGTTGGTCCTCGCTATCTAGCGTGCTGTGTCAACAACATTTTCAGCATTCTCACACATTGGCATAATAACCAACTAGAACCAGCACTAGCACAGATTCTTGCGCTATTTTGACATATGTCTTTGATAGATTGAAAAAAATAAAGTTGTATACGTTTTCATGCATTTGTGTGTTTGAATAAGATAAACATAAATCATTCACGGTGCAAATGTTCTATTCTAAACTATGAATACATATACAAGTAGCAGATAGAAAACTTTACTCTTATTAGATACAGTAAATGGTTGTTGTCAAATTTGACCAGCTGTATTTGGCTGCATGGATTTTGTAACCGTTCATAATGCGTGCAAAAAAATCAGCGACAAAATCTTTCCTTCGTATCTTCTGTCCAGTCTCTAACTGAAATTGTTACGTATTTAAGGTGTTGGATTCATCAGATTGGACCGGTGTTGTGTGTAGCTGTTCACATCTGAGTACGTTTGGTAGTGGGTTTAAGATGATACCACCCAACCCTATTGATTTTAGCACTGTGTTCAGCAAATTTAAAGATCTAAACGAGAATGCAAGTGTATTCTCCGCAGTGTTTGTCATATTTGGCATCTATTTGATTGTTATTATCTGGGCAAGAAGAGCTGACAAGAAAGATGATAACCAGGTACGTAGTTTCAGTAGTTACCATGTTATAATGGCCGACTAGTGGACATTATTGTTCCATGTTGTTTTCTCTCGAATGAGATTTTGAATAATTCTGTTGAAAGACGACACATATACTTTATCAACGCCTTGAACGGGCTTCTTTCACCATTTACAATACGAGGGCGCCCGAACCTCAAGTTCAATAAAGGTTGATCACGGATCAGTTATCATCATAGCGTTTAGTAAGTTTTAACTCTACATTAATCTGTATTCAACTTTATTTTATAAATCATGCAATGGGTGTCACGTTACATGCGCATATGTTTCAAATACAACTTTCCAATAACGCATTGGACACAGCGAAATTGGTTCATTTACACTGCTATTTAAACCAATATGTTGCGTCTTTTTGTTTGTACATGTGGTCTACATTTATTGTCGATTTATCAACAGGGAGTGATGCCATTGACTGACAATAATGAACACGATGAATTTTTATACAAAATAGAAGTGTTCACAGACGTCCGTAAAGAAGCCCATACAAAATCGAATGTGTTTATTACTGTAATTGGGGATAATAGTCGTACGTGTGAAAGGCAATTGAAATACGATGGAATGAGGGTAAGAAACGTGAATGCATAATCATCTGTTTAATGTAAAGGAATTCGGTATTAGCTGGATTTTATTTTCGCTTGTTTGGTATTTGAAACCGAAATTGTCATCTAAGCGTTAGGCCGTCGCTGGTTTGCTGCTGAGCTGGAATGCCAATTTTTAGTTTTAAATACCCCAGGAAAGTGTTCTAGGTTCTTCGTGTAATTAGGTGTTCGTGTGCAAGGGATTTTTCCACACAAAAACGACGAATTAGGTCGAATTTTGTTATCGGTTTGCTTAATATAACCCCAACGGACCGTATTTTTGTGCAGATTGGTATTTTTTTCCTGATTTGTAGGAATCTGAAAAACGCGTTTCACAACTTGTTTCTTATTTAGTTTTATGCGTCATTCATTATGGCGGCCCCATATAATAAATATCGGATTTATTTTATTATCTCGTGTGCGCCAGCTGACTGTGGCTTGGGACTCAATTCCCGCGCGTGCACAGGTAACGACCCTCTCGCTTTAAAACTCACTGGGTACGCGTAGCTAAAGCATGCAATACATGTAGTCTCTCCTAAACAAACCAGTGAATGTGGAAACTAAGTGAACTCAAATTTAATCGTCAATACTTATCAATACTAACAAGTCCTTTTGAAATGAAAGCCAATATACGACATTGACAGTTAATTTGTTTTCGCTATTGTTTGCAGGGTTTCAGAAGAGGTGGCATTGTGCGATTTGTGATGGCTGCATCTGAGTCTTTGGGCACTATTCAAGGAATTAAAATATGGCATGATAACACTGGTAAACAGAAGAGTGCATCCTGGTGTCTGGGAAAGATGAAAATCGAAGATGTACAAACAAATGATTTGTAAGTTTTATAATACATGTAACTGTAGCTATAATATTCCGGAAATACAATAGGTTATCATCAAGATTCAAAGCTATAAGCCATAATTCGCACTTAACGTTAATTGTAATTATCAATAGTTTATAGGTGTTCCTTATATGCCATAAACTAGATATATATTGCTGCAGCATAATTACCACTATTGGTGGCAACTGGGACACTAATGTTGGAAACACTTTTTTCAATATTATTTAACCAATATCGGTGAAGATTTTATATTCTGAATTCAAATTCTCACTGCTTTATTGTGAGAATATAAATTTTATCAGGTCCTGAGGGGGAACTAGCATGTAAATGAAATGCTAGGATTCTGGTTCTAACTACACATGTAATACTGAATAATATTTTCAATTTCTCTTTTTTGTACATGTAGGTACTTCTTCACCTGTAATAGATGGTTTGCTGTTGACAAAGATGACGGTAAAATAGAACGCTTTCTCAAGGCGTCTGATACTGAAACTCTTGGCAGTGCTAGAGGGGCTTTTGTCAGCAAAGCCAATCAAGATCTACTTGATGGCCATCTGTGGTTCTCTGTTATCGGGCGACCAGCTAGCAGTCATTTCACGCGAGTTCAGAGAGCGTCTTGTTGTCTCTCTCTGCTTTACACCTCCATGATTGCCAATGCTATGTTTTATAAAACAGAAGAAACCAATGAAAATGATTTTGTTATTCATTTGGGTGAGAATTTAACAGCCATTTCAAAACCATCATATTTCCTGCCTAATAGTTGGTGCACCAGTTTGCTATGGTTCATGTATTTAAAGAGTGGCGGTCGTCGCGCTGCGCCTGTGCGACATTTGTGTTGATAAACATTGATTTTCCCACAATCCGATGCGCTCTTCTAATGGAAATCACAAGTATGAGGTTCGACCTGGGCGCGACTTACACTAATTATCGCCGGTGACTTTTTCGATATCTCCCAATTACCGAAAAAATACCTAATTAAAGCTTGGGAACAGTTTTTACTCAGTGATATACGCAACAGTCATTGTTTATATGCGACCCATATATCTCGCGCATGCGTGGCACGACGACTACCGCCCTAATTATACATTTTAAATGAACACCATTTCCTATTAGCTACAGAACTTGATTAATTTGCTTGAAAAATATAGAAAAAACGTATGACATTTTATTTTGTGACTTTGAGAACTGGTAAAATAATTTGCCCACATTTGTCAATTTCAGATATCCTTATTCGGTAGTCACCATTACTGCATCTACTGTCTATTTATCTGAACAAAACAGTGACAATTTTATGAATAATTAATATGATGACGCCATTTTAACCAATGGTTTTGAATATTTGTCATCACTGCCATCGATACCTGTTGTCACCAAGCGTTTACATAGTTTAGTAGTAATTTTCATTCACCGATTTCCATCTATATGGATCAACATACTAAAAAATGTAGACCAAATTCATTAAAAATGGGGTCGAATTATGTCCATTTGTGATTAATTGTGAAATGTGAAATAATCGTAAAATTGTTAATTTAAGCTTTGACATCTTTGTTAAATAGGTCCTCTTTCCATCAGTTGGCATCAGCTGTATGTTGGTTTCATGAGTAGCATGGTTGTGTTTCCTGTAAACTTAGCCATTGTACAACTATTCAGAAAAAGCCGACCTACGAATGTAAAATTCGATTTCAAGCGGAAGAAGAAAAACAAGAAGAAGAGAAAAAATAAAAATAAAGTGACAAATATTACAACTAACAAGACGACTAAGTTAGATCATCTGAATCATAATGGAAGTGAACCTGAATGGGACCCTGGTGTGGCAAAAGATGAAGGGAACAATGGTAATTATCTGCAGTTGGCAGGTACCATCAACACGATCAACAACAAGGAACAACAGGACAGCCTTAGTAAAGCACTTGATCCATTGAAATGGGGGAAGACGGAGAACACAGATACACATATAATGGATGGAATACCAACTCAAGTAGATCATGGATCTGCTTCTTCTGCTGATGATTTACGAGCCCTGCTTGATGGCACACCAGATTCAGCCGTTGATGAGGAGGAGCATCAATTAGATGACAAGAAGGATAAAAAGAAAAATAAGGACGAAGAGGAATTCTGGTTACCACATTGGTGCTTATACATCGGATGGTTACTGGTGTTCCTGTCTTCATCTGGTTCCGCTTTCTTTACGATTCTGTACAGTTTAGAGTGGGGACACAAGAAAGCCTCATCGTGGTTGGTGTCGTTATTGGTCTCGTTTTTACAGGATGTTATTTTCATGCAACCAATTAAGGTAACTTTTACATATATCTTTTCAAAAGAATTTTCATGGTGGCGTCTCCTTTTTCAAAGCTGTAGTTTTTACTACATTTCAATATCTTATTGATATTAAACCAGATTAAGGATGTTTCTTAAATTCTTGCTTCTGCCCAGAAAAACGCTTTGAAGCATTTCTATATCTTGCAATATGCAAATCCGCAGACCAAATTAAATGTGTATTTTAGACAAAAGTGTATAACATTTCGATTGTCTGCAAGCTTAAACAATAACAATATTTTATGATGTGATTCCATCTGCTTTTACTCTGTTTACCCGGTGATTTTATGCCAGATTGAAAGCAATTCTTAATACAACACCGGTAAAAAGAAATGAAAATTACAATTTCAGATAATCTCTTTTCATTGTCAGGTTATCATTTTAGCTATTATTATCACAGTAATTATGAAAATGATCAGAAAAAGGAAAGGAGAAGATAACAACGCTGATGAGTATCTACAAGACACAGAGAATGAAGGTGGGAATTACAAATTGTTTTTGATTAATATTTCTTATTTTTTAATTTGTTATTATTATAATTTGTACGTAGATTTATATACCATGCCATATAATTTGACATTATTAGTAATATTATTTAACAATACTCTTTCCCTGTAGTCACGTATTTGAGTGCTGTGCATTAGCACAACAAATTTGTTCCAATGAATTGATACGTGACAGTAACTCATGGAATTAAATGTCTGAGTATTTAATAAGAAATGGTCTGCATACTCATTGTCTACTTTGCATATTTAGCTGAATTAAGTAATAAGAATAAGACTGCATAGTACTGCGCATAGTTATTTCGAAAAATAATAATCATGATGATCAAGACTACAACGAAATATTTTTGTGTTTAACATGTACTTTTGACTTGTGTTAATGAATGTGACATTTCCATTACAGATGGCTTTAATGTTAACGACAAGGATCTGATGAAAGCCAAGGAACTGAAGAAGCGTGAGGAGACGATGTGGTCATTCTTCAAAGAGATTTTTGTTTATTGCATATTTGTCATAACAGTGCTATTAATTGCATACGGACAGAGAGATCTCAGATCATTCTATATGCATAAGAGTGTCAAGGATATATTTATAGATAATGGTCAGTTTGCATCGGTGAGTTTAATAACAACATTGCTAATGACGTCACTAATCAATACACAATATGATCAACTATACATTGTGGTGTCTGATTTGCACAAGCACAAACACAAACACAAACACAAACACAAACACAAACAAACAGATATATGTATAGGTGTTGAGACATTGAATTAATTTTACTATGTCGTTGTTCAGGCAATAACTCTGAGATTAACATATATATAATTATACTAAAACGCCATAGAATAGTAATATGCACTTAGGGCTGGAAATATCGTCTGCAAACGTTGACTTTATATGATCCGTTTTAAGATGCTGTATACAAACGTTCTATTGTTATGTCAGTTATGTATTTATTGGGATTTCTTAATGAACAGTTATAATTGAATTCTTCTTTGCTTTTACATTTGATACCGGGGTTTTAGTATGGTATCTTCAAATCTCAAGTTTTCATAATTATGTTCGTATTTTTGAGCAAAGAGTCATCTTTTTTTTGGAAACAATTATTGTCGACTCAATAGTTGGATTAGTCATTTGTACTAAAACCACTTTGTCTGCGCGACTTCTTATTACAATTACATCATCATTTGCACCACATAATCACCTTTCCCCAATCACTTCATACCATATAGTCACTTCAACGCAAATTAATCACTTCGTATGACCCATACTGATCACTAATTACACGTGACCAAATTTCAACAAAATGGCGACTACTCGCACCATAGACAAAATATTTCGGTAAGATTTGGTCATTTGTATGTGGTAATATATCGCTGCAGAACATATAATCACCATTTTTTTAAACAAAATGGCCACACTTTTGAACCAAAAACAAACTTGGTTGAAAATGTTAAACAAAAAATTGGGGAGTTGTTACATCCAATGTACCAGAGTTAAATGAATTATATTGTTGTGAAAATAATTGTGGGTGGGATTTATTTATAGTCAGAATGTTCTCTCTGCAGCTGTCATCAGGAATTGCTGATTTCTACATCTGGGTTGACGAAGTCCTCCTGCCCGGACTTTATCCAACGGAAGCTTATAATGGTGAAAAAATTGTCAACATAAATAAGAATTTAAAGAAGTTTATTGATGATGGTGGTCTTTCCTACAGAATAGGACCTCCGAGGTTTAGACAACTCCGAGTTAAACCAGGTAAATATGTGTCATAGTTCATGAAATCCAAGTTCAAAAATAATAATGAGTTTTGATGTTTCATATCATTGTATAACGTTTTATGTAAACTGTTCAGTGTCTATATTGTAAGCCGTCTGATTTTGGCCCTTAGGAATCGTTGTTTTCGCGATACCAATGCTACGAGAAAGGCTTTGACAGAGTATTTATTACTATCACTATGGTCATTGTTGTCATCATTGACATGCGCTTTCACTCTTTCCATTGCGTGTACACTTCCACTAACAAATTATTTCTAATTCCGTGAATGTTATATTTATGGAAAAGGTAGCTGTCATTATTGATGTTATCATTCACATGATTTTCTCACTCTTTTAGATGCAGTCACTAACAGAAACATCATTCATTTGTGAATGTTCTATTTGAGAGGGTGATCAGTGTTATTATGACCATTAACATATTCGACTTTTCGGGTGTATGTATCCAATAACAGCAACATCATTCCTAATCCATTAACATGATCTTTCACTTTTTTCAGATGCATGTACTCCACCAAAAGAAACATCATTTCTATTCCATGAATGCAATGGGGGCTATATGATGACGGAGCAGGATGAAGCAGATTATGGATATAAGTGGTCAGAACATAATCCCAATGATACATCTAGAAGAAGATTTCGGGATCAAGTGTGGAAGTATAATACCATGACTGAATTGGAAGGCGTTCCATTATACGGAATTGAAAACCTTTACAGTGGTGGTGGATATGTTGCTGTCTTGGGTGAGAAAATCATGATATAGAGCTTTTGAAATGAGGTATTCACTACATAGGTCATGGAGTTATATTGATGGCACAAAGACCACTTGATAGATATAGATACATCTCTAATACATAATATAAACAACACATAATGTGAACAATTCAAGTTCAATAGACAAACCATCTAAGAACTGTTTACGTCTGAAACTTCTCAACAACTGAAATTCCAAATCGTAGATAATACCCATTTTAAAACATAGACAGCCATGTATAGTATTTTAATATTTTCAGATCACTTTTTAATATGGGCCGCCATTTTAATTAACAGTGTGTAACCAACACAGCCTAGGTGTAGTATTATCATTTGCTAATCCATGACTGTTTTCCGCCAAAATTGTCCAATCCAGTCCAGATGGTCACCAACAATCAATAAATGCTTCGTGTAGTCAATGACAATGAATGTTCACATGCATTAAATTAGCCATAGTGCTCTCTCAGCCCATGTTAAACATGATAAAAATGATGAATTTTGAATGACGCAGCCTGGTCACATAACGTATGTGTCAGATCAGTAACTCTCACATAGTTTGATATGTTATTGACTTTATAGACGTTGTCCAAAATTGAACTCATGTTTTTGATACTGTTCATCTATGCAAGGTTATTTCTCGGAGATAATAACAATTATGAAAATGTATTTTGCGAAAGGTGACTAAAAATAAATGTTCAGGTTGTTCTTTTTTGAAGGTAATACTTTATGGGATGCAACTAACAGAGTAAAGTATTTATTTGATAATAGATGGTTAGATGAACGTACTCGAGGATTGTTTGTAGAGTTTACACTCTACAACCCACATGTCAACCTTTTTAGGTAAGTGATAAATGCAATTAAATATGGTTTTGAAAAGCGTGCGCCATTTTAAATGAAATTCACTTTACTGATAAAAACATGTAGCTCTCGGAGTGATAAAACAAAATGATTACACACTCTGTATGTATTCGCTTACATGAAACGCATTTGTAAAAAGTTCACTAACTTAATATTACCAGTAGATCGACAGGAACACGCGGGATTCTTGACGAAATATAGAAATATTATTCAGCCAAATGCATATGGATATCATTGGTGATATATATTATATATAGGTGGATATTTCCTTTACACCCGAGAAAATGCCAATAGCAGCGCTCAGAAAACTACTAATTACATCTATGCAAACATCCAGATGACTGTAGTATATGTGCCTAGACGTCTCGGTGATATGTCATGAATTTGTTTTCGCGTATCTGTTGGTCGACTTAATTAGCTGATTATTAGCGAATTGCTGTGTTATGTCTGTCATCGTTTAGGCCTATTTGAAGTTTTGGACGGAATTTGGCTCAGTGATTTGGAACTAATTACCAGATAACCGTCGCGATTCTGACAGTTTATATTCATAGTTGTTAATGTAGTGAACGATTAATCAAAAGATATGACGTATTCAGTGCTTAGTGTGATTGGCTTTATGATTGAAGGTTACGCCCTAGTCTTTTTACTGCTTTGTAATTGGTTAGAGTTTTGAAAATGAATAAAGAGAGTTTGAGTTGGTCTTGGGGAGCAGAGCACGATAGACGCAGTCTGAGAGTCGAGGGCAGTCCTGGAGAGACTTGGGGCGAGTGTTGACGCAGTCTAGAGCAGTCCTGGAGAGCCTTGGAGGGAGCCTTGACTCAGTCTAAAAGAGTCTTGGGTCAGCCTTGCGATCGTCTTGAGGACTTTTCCCCAGGTCGCTGTGCCTTATAGAGTGCTCCACAGATCGACTAAGACGAGAGTTGAAACGTATTTCGTTGTGTGTGTCTTATTTGACTGTAAAGCTTAAGTGACTTTCCCGATCCTGTACCTCAAGGGGACGCGATAGAGAGACGAGACGAGATTCCCCCCTGACAAGTGTGGAGAACCCCGTGGAGAAGAATTTACCCCTGACAGATAGTTGAATAATGGGCCAGCAACCTGAGAATTGTCTGCATTTTATGTTCGTTCGTTCAAACATAATAATGTCATGCTGAAGCAAAACGTATTGATAAAGCCTCTTTTATAGTTTCAGACAGTTCATTGCCGTAAAACTAAGGATCCCTAATTATTAGTTCTTGACGAAGTCCGAAAAAAGGGGGCTAATATTTTGGGTTCCATCCGATTATCTGCATGTCCTGTCGTACATTCAATGTCCTAGATATGCCTGGATATTTATTGTTAGTAAACAGACAAGTCTGGCGGTCATGTTTGTTCAAATAATTGTTGACATCACACAAGTGGATTACTGATGACCATAACCTTGTGGCAGCGGATGTTATCGTTTTACTGGTATGGACATCAATCAATGATGGGTCACCAATGCATGTTGGTTGGTTTAAGATTTGATTTGATGATTTTATTTATTGCAATTTCTCTGATACTATTTGGTGATTTTGTTTTTAGATTCAATGAATTTTTAAATTTGTTTGACATACTTAAACATTTTTGTTTAAATTTGACACAAAAGCAGAGGTGAATGTGAACAATAACATTCCAGACTTTAGTGTGTGATTATTTTTCTCTCACCACCACCTAATGACTTAATTGCTAAAATTAAATTATTGAAGATTTTCCCAATTCATTTTCCAGTATGTTCACGCTTCTTTTGGAATACCCAACCACTGGAGGGGCTCTGATCTACGCAAAAATCGACGTACTCCGTCTCTATAACTACGTAGGCAGCATGACTGTAGTGGTGGCTGCATGTGAGGTACTATTCATCATTATGTTAATTTATTATATGGTTAAAGCTCTCATGGATATCAGAAAACAGAAGAAGAAGTATTTTATGAAATTCTGGAACTTGATTGAGGTAAGTCTCTGCTATTACCAAATCATGACGTAAATCATAAACCACTTAAGTAGAAATAGTCTAACCAACTGCTGCTGAAGGTTGTATAGTTGTATACAAGTCGGCTGACAACACTAAAAACAATCCACATAACAACTAAAAAGTACACCACATAACGCAGTTACGTTTAGATGTTATTCAGTGAGGGGAAAATATGAATCACTATATTTAAATCAAGCATTAACCATCATTACCTGCTTACCCAAAATGTGATAAATATACTTTTCAAATTGTATAACTATATTCTTGTCAAAAGTTTTAATTGAATTAGGTAACCTCATATACAAAATTTGAATTATAATGGGTTTTATGTGAATGTGAAATTGGTAATTACTATTTTCACTGGTTGCATGTATACGAATATACACTGATTGTGTTTTCTCTGAATTCATTTGACTGATATAATATGCATGTTGTTTTTATTTCAATTTTAATTTGAGATGAATATTCATAGTCGAACACTTTTTGAATGTTTTAATGTTTCTGTTAGAAGCCAGAAATGTCTTCCTACAAAGTTATTTTTTTTGAAAAATAAAAATACAATCTTGTATTCTTAACAAATATGTATAACCTGCGATAAAGTGTAAGATAAGTTGGAAAACAATTACCGTATTTGCTATATTGAGAGACATACACTTAATAAGAGTGATGTGTCGATAGTTAATATAAGCCATATTTTAATCTATTAGACGCTTATGCTGTTAGAATTTTATTTAAAAAATGGGGGTAGATCAATCAATCTGATTTATCTGAACTTGCATTTTAGGTATTCAAGATTAGTATGTGTATACTGGCTTTATCGATGAGAGGTTACAAAGCACTATTTTTTGATCTAGCATTGGAAGAACTGTCCGCTGATGATGGTAAGTACAGTATGTCTTAATATAATAAGTACTTACTAAAAGTCGACTGGCAGTTCTAGAAACCTACAGCCAGAACGTGTTCTACAAGGGCACAATTGGTTGTGTGCCAGTTAATTCCTACCAATTCAAGTGAGAGTTTGGTTTATGTGGGGTCTGACAAAACTTCTTAGCCCACTGGTCCATGTCATGACCCTCTACCCAGGTTTGATGGGTAGGGGTTAGACGATGGGTACTCCATTTTTGAGGTGGCTGGGAACATCCGATTCGCTGAGATAGTCTCGTCTCTGCAGAGTGATTGAAGAATCATTGTTTTCTCTAATACACTGTTGTGGTTAGGAGAGACTTCTTAATCAGTCTGATTCGACGGAGAGTACAGCCACAATATCACGAGCACTTGTAGTGATGTACTTCTTTTGGCCTTGAACAATTTCCATAACTACGACAGCTTCTCAGCATTCTGGATGTAGACGTATTAGACTCACTGCTGTGTCCAGCTTGATCCTTAAACACATCAAGGTCTGTATCCATGTGCTGAAACACCTAATCGTCGGAATACTAGTATTTTTGGGGTACAATGCTGCTAAATATTCTTGGGTCACCATTGTAATAACGGACTTTGGTTATGTATGGATTTAATTTCACAGGATTTCGGATCATTCAAAAACTGTCATTTGTCCTGTCTTTGTTAACACTGGCTAATCATGTATAGTCTAGAGTTCTTCCCGAAAAACTAGTATGTGTGGCACGGCCCTAGACTATGTTAGACTTACCTGGGTTGACATTAACCTAGTGCTTGTCGTCATCGTATGCGGTAAACTGAACCACAACTTTTTTCAACAACAATCATTTATTTCAATATTCAACTCGCTTTCTGTGATTGTCATTCATTTCATTGAACTTCATTGCACAAACATGTATGGTATCCATATTGCTATGTTACATAGGGAACTTGCTTAAAATGTCAATTAGTAAATAGCAACATGTATATGCGTTAATTCATTACAGTAATTATACATTGAACTACAAAAGCTTTTTGCAACATGGTCAATTTTATTTCATTTTAATTGTTTTAAGATATGCCTATGATTCTGTGAATAAAAAAATGTTCACTGTTCTTAAAGCGGGGGAGTCGTCACCTGCGCATGCGTCAGATGGCCATAGCGTGTCATTGTTTACAAACTAGCGTCTACCCAAGAAACTTTGCATTTTTAGCGTGTGTTGTTATCGTCACTCGGGACTCAATTCCCGCGCCCCCGCGCATGCGCAGGTGACGACACCTTCGCTTTAACTTTATTTGACTCAACTGCATGTAATATTATTATTATTATATTGTCTTCAAAAATACACCTAGATTAGAGATTTATGAGAGAATTAGACATGGTGGAAATTAGAAATACTGTCATCTATATGACAAAGTAAATAGCGACAATCAATATTTAGAAATTAAACATTACTCTTACAGGTGCTACAACTTTCATCAATTTACAACAAATGGCTGCATATGACGAAGCGTATGGTTACGTAATTGCTTCGATTGTCTTCTTTGGAACTCTTCAGTTTATCAATTTAATGAGGTTCAACGCACGTATGGCTCTACTATCAACAACATTGAAGGGTGCGGTCAAAGTGTTAGCCAATTACGCTATCATTTTTTATATCGTGTTTTTCGCCTACGGCCAGCTCCTCTTCCTGACAGTCGGGCGGGTTCTTGAATCTTATCATACGTTCTTCACGACTATCAAGACTCTCTACCTCATGTGGCTCGGTCATTTCGATTACGCCGCGTTGGAGTTTGCGAATCCAATACTTGCGCCATTGGTGTTCTTCACGTTAATGTTGTTCGTGTACGCAATCTTAACAACGTTGTTCGTCACAGTCATCGTATGGCAATACGAATGGGCCAAGGAACTGACTGATCAACAGAGCAATGACATTGTGGACTTTATGTACTGGAAGTTTATGACATTGGTTGGAATGAATAAACATGCCAAGAAGTATGATCCATGGATTGAGAAGGAAGAAGATAACGATGACGTAGAAGAAGAATGTGACGGCACAAAGGAGAAGGAAAATGGTACGTAATGTCTGAAAATAATGTGTACATACATTTCGGTCGGTAGAATGTACACCACGACCAGTTTAGTGTTATTTGTTTGTTACACGTGGCTGTGAGTGTTGCAATAACGCATGCTGTGTGACACTGGGTAATCAGAAATACACACCACGTTGATACCGGTACAGGCAAAATAAATATGTTATAGCTTTCTAAAGATGTATTCATTATTAGCTCCACTGTCGACTTTGTCGGGCGGAGCTTATCATATGAGTGATTGTCCGTCGTCGTCCGTCGTCGTCCGTGTCAATGTTTTACTTTTTCTGAAAACTACAAGTCTGAATGCTTTGATACTTGGTGTATATGTACCTTGGGTAGACCTCTCTTAGATTTGTTCATTTCATGATGATATCTTCAATTCTCTAATTTTGGTGAATATTTTTGTCATTTTTGGTAAAAAGTGATATTTTCGACTTCTTGCTAAAAACCGCAAGTCCAATTGCTTTGATATTACCTATATAGATACTACATGTAGACTTTTTTCAGATTTATTAATTTCGTCGTGATATCTTCAACTATCTGATTTTAATGATTATTTTTGTATTTTTTGGTGAAAAGTGATATTTTTGAATTCTTTTGAAGTCCGGTTGTTTTGATACTATACATATTGTTCTCATTTTCTAATGATATCTTCAGTTCTTAATTGAAATGTGCATTCCTAACAGCGGAGCTATCTCAGCCGACAGACTGCTTGTTTTTTGTATACAAATACTAAACAAACGATAAAATACTTATTGGAATTATATAAGAAACCATGTGCGTGCATTTTCTTTTTAGCTTTCATTTGCATACAAAATTCGTATAAAAATATGTTAAGGTTTGTATTAGATTTGCATGAGAATATGATAAGAACCTTGTAGGAGTTTTATTAATCTTATAAGACACTCATGTGATTTCGTAATTGTCGGCGAGCTGTGCTGATTTTTGCTGTATATATTGTCCCAGTATTTTCTACAATATCAAGTCTAGCTTAAACGCTTTTTATTTTTATCTCAGAAACCAAAGATGAAAAACCAAAGGAAACAACACAGTTGGCACCAAAGCCTAAAACTCGTCGCCGCAGACGTCTTTATAGACGCAAGGAGTTGCATGTTGCTTTCAAACTGCCGGCTGACACAGATCTAGACAATGGAGGTGTTAATAAGTATGGGTACGGAGAATTAGACGCCTTACAGGGGAGACTGGACTACATATTTGATAAGCTGCAAGGTGAGGACTCCGATGACGTCAAGAAAACCAATATGGGTCTACAAATCGCTATGATGCAGTTTGGTGACAAGCAACCCCGAAATCGGCGACCACCCCCAGCACGTAGTGGCAGACAAAGACAGTTCAACCCACGTGCTGAGAGCAAGATATAATTCAATAGCGCCCTCAAGTGACACCACATAGCCTTTATTCCGCCATTAGATTTACTTTTATTTCAATACTCAAGATATATGTACATTGCATTCATTATTTGTATTAGAGTCCCACAAGCCTGTATAAAAGACTCAATTACCGACAATACACTCAGATCTATATGTACGAGTGTAATTTAATTTTTGGGTTCAATCAATATTTCAAAATGTTTTTATATGACACTTACTTGTTGAACGCTCCCCAACGCATATTTATCTGTCATGAACGGAAAGTCATCTATAATCCTTCCATAGACACTACCACACCTGCGTAATTCTGAAGACTGAGCTTTTTGGTCCGAGAAAAAAAAACTAGCTCTTTCATTTGTGTTGTTTTTCACTGTCTGAAAACCTTCTGAATATTAATTACATATGTAAAGTTTTGTTATATCATTCGTATAATAGAAAATAATAGAAAAATTATTATCTTTAGATGGATAAAAATAATTTCAACATTTTTGACAAAACACAGTGTGTTGCTTTTAATTTTAATTCGTTTAATAAATAATCCAAACTCTCATTTAATTGTCTGTGATGGGATTTATGGCATTCCCAATTTCACTGTATATAGTGCACTGCGCTGCCATGGGCTCTTGTCAGAATTCTGACTGAAAACGCCTGAGATTTGAAGAACCAAATCAGGTAATTGGGCCATGGTGATGTGGATGATATTGCGTCAAAGACAGTACTACCCACACTGTCAATTTCGTCGCTTAAATAATGACCTCGACTACATCTCGCTTATTGTTGCGCACATCCTCGTCCATGCCCCGTTATCATGCAATAATGGGCGGCGTGTCGTCCTTCATTCTACAAATAAAGCCGAATTAAAGTGCATTCCTATACATACAAATACGCGCAGGTGCATGTTTGTACAAAGGGGACAACACTATTTGCTCCTGAAATCTAACAATACACAGTTGTATTTTCACTACCAAAAACCAACACAGTGAGTAAGCACGTGGGTTCGTGAGTGTGGACAACTAATACTCCTGCAAAAAGGACAACACTTCTTATTTGAAGTGTGTCGACCTAATCACAGAACAAAAAAACCCTTATTACGATTTACGTAGTATTTATTTGCCTCTAATCACGTTCATAAAAACATTGACACTTTACTATTTGTACACATTTTTTCTCGAAATTTGTTGGTTAATATCGGGTTTCATTATGTAATCTAATTTCTAATTATGTGATATCTTATAACGTTCATATATTGTATTGTATTTGTGACAGCGTTGATATCATACCTTATTCACAAAAGATTAAGAACGAGAGTGTCATGTTTCTTATCTCACCAAATAGTGTTCCATTTTCGACTGTTCGACATACAATGGTTATCATTGGTCAGTTGAACATTGAGCTCAGTTAGTCACGTGACTTGTGGAAATTTGAACACTATAGGGAGGGAATATGTACTCATGTGACTAATCATTATTAGTTGATTGTTTGTTTAAATGACCATTTCTGCCATATTTCATAAATCTTCGAGTCATCGACATGCTCTCTGATGTTGTAGTATTCTGCGGGTCTTGGATGAACTAGAACCTCGAATTTCAAATCACTGGAAATGGAAATGTACTGTTTTTCAACGAGTTTTTCAACGGTAGCACCGTAATAAACACGCTCTATTCTGAAACAAAAACACAAAAACAGGGATATAGTATAGTCATTGTAATCATGAAGTATAAATATCTCCAATATGTTTTCACAAAATAAACCATTTGTTACTGACATATTAGCATATTGACCATTTCGTTTCTTCTGCCGTGGCGTCATCTTGAATAAGTGCCCCCCCCCCCCCCGTATAGCGGCTGTACCCCTTCCAGCCGCAAGCCAGAAAGCATATGATGATACGGGGAGTCATGAGTCCAAGATTACTTCACACTCGCACAATATGATTTGTCAAAACTCGGACAAATTGAAATGAATACAAATGCCTCCTACATGTTGTATTGCCCACTAAGTGACAGTACACACTACTACACAGTGCCAACAACTTGCCGTATTTAACTTACCCTGCTAACAAGATGGCAGCAGTACACATGTTACATGGTTCACAACTGGTGTATATATCACATCCCGATAATATCGATGTTTTCAGGGAATCACATGTATTTCTGATAGCAACAACTTCGGCATGAGCAGTCGGATCACAGTCACAATATACTTTGTTGTATCCCTCACCTAAAATCAGAAAATTCTATTTACAGGACAAGCATGTTTAAAGCGGGAGGGTCGTCACCTGCGCACGCGCGAGAATTGAGTCCCAAGCGATGATAATAACACACGCTAAACACGCAAAGGCTCATGGGTAGACGCTTGTTTGTAAACAATGACACGCTATGGCCATCTGACGCATGCGCAAGCGACGACTCCCCCGCTTTAAATGCTCTTTGTTCTAGGGAGGAAATGACAAATTTGAAACTCAATAATGATTATGAATTTGTTTAAAAAAAGATTATTGCTGATAAATGAACAGATACAGCTATGGGTGATGACCAGATACCGAAATGATCGTACTCGCAGGAGGGCGCTAGATAATTTTGGACAAGAATAATTCATTGGATAAAAATTATATTATGAGATGAGATTAGTGCCAAACAAACGAATTTTATCAAAATGTTGTCATGTTCATATCATTATGACATTATCGTTGTTTATTTCATTAATATGTCATTCTTTGGTCATATTCATTATTTTATTTCATTAATATGATTTGATGATACATTTTCTAATTTTAACAGTGTTATTTCACCACGTTTACATTATTTACAGATTATAATGTCATTATTCGGATATTTTACTTTTTCAGCATGGTGCACGTTAATATTTGGTCATTTTACACTGCTTTTAAATGTTATTATTTGATAATTCTTACGTTGTTACAGCTTTATATGATCATTTTAACGCTGTTCTATCATTTATATGTTATTCTTTAATATGTTATTCTTTTATAGCATGTTTATGTCATTATTGCAACATGTCTTAAAGCGAGAGGGTCGTCACTTGCGCATGCGCGGAATTGAGTCCCAAGCGACGATAACAGCACACGATAAAAACGCAAAGGCTCATGGGTAGACGCTTGTTTGTAAACAATGACACGCTATGGCCATCTGACGCATGCGCAGGTGACGACTCCCCCGCTTTAAGTACTCTCCAGCACAACGCGTACTTTAGTAGATTACCACCCGGTTTCGAGAGATAATGTTATAAATGTGATTAAAATAAACATATTTATAATATAAGGTTATTATGAAGATACCTCAAAGTATGCACGAAGACAGTACAGCGGCAGTATCGACCGACGCGCAGCGGAGGTCGATGCGACAGCGTACTGTCTGAGTGCATACTTTGAGGTATCTTCGTAATAACCTTATTATTATACATCGTTTCCTACCAAGGATACATCATGGGAATGCCGAAATCCAAAATATTTAGAACAGAATCAGCGAACTTCTTTGTATGGAGTCCGGCAAAACCCTGGTGGCAGCCATGTTTGTTTACTCGGCTGAAGCTAGCAGACACTCCCAGCAGACAGTGGAAGCTAGCAGACACACTAGCAGCCACAGTCTATCAGGCATAATAATGCTTTGAATCAAAGTTTATCACATCTTTTTGCATCACGTAATCATAGTTTGACATCAATATATTAATGTAAATGGCTAATATTCATTTAAACAGAGAAATTCTAACAAATGTACTCACTCCCCCTGAAAGTGTATCTCTATGTGCTTGTATATAAACACTATTCCCAATATTTTTTGGGAAATATTGAGTGTGCACATTATCCACTTATATGGCATGAAACATACATGTATTGATTGCAATTTGTGATAGGTGATATTTAATAGTTAGCAGACATTTTTAAAATATAGAAATCATAATTATGGTAGAACTGCTCTTTTTGCTAACAGACACTAATTAAGTCACAAATTACAGTAAAAATATCGAGTGTGCACCTTAACCACTTATGTGGTATGAAACTTACATGTATTGACTACAATTTGTGATAGGTGACATTTAATAATTAGCAGACAATTTTAAAATATGGAAATCATAATTGTGGTAGAACTGCTCTATCAATTTGCTAGCAGACACTAATTAAGTCACTAATTACAGTAAAAAATATTGAGTGTGCACCTTAACCACCTATGTGGTATGAAACATACATGCATTGACTACAATTTGTGATAGGTGACATTTAATAATTAGCAGACAATTTTAAAATATGGAAATCATACACACATGCGATATAGAAGTTCATATGATGAAACAATAATGTAAACTATAGCGTGCTAATTACCAAAATAATGATAATATAATGTCGTAATAATGGAATGAAAAATATAAATATGATAAAAGTTCGAAATTAAAATAAAAATAAAAACTTAAACAAATATTGATTTGAGTTTTTGGCACTAATCTCACCCAATGTGATCTCGTCATCATTTAGTATGTACATTGTACCTGCCCGTTGTGACAAGGATGCTTTCAAATTTTACGTGTTCTGAAAATATAAACAACAGTTTTATGATTCATCCGATTTGACCTATTTTCCAAATCCTTCCTGCCACGAGACTGGCAAAAGCGAATCGTGTACATACTTCCCTTGTTGTTGGATGTTTAACCAAACACTGTCACTCACGTACCTATGATCTTGCCCGCTTTGACTATGATCGCTGCAAATGGCCATGTTGTGCCAGGTTTCTCCTCAAATGCTCCAATATAACTAAGGTCCACTGCTCTTCTCATAAAACGTCGTTTTTCGTCATCCGTAGGGAGTTGTCTGGCAGTAGTCATTAGTGTGCGTAATGTGTATGCGAATTAAAACAAAAATCGTGTCCAATGGAAAAGCATATAAGATACGGAAATGATTACCGGACCAACCACTCCATCTTCGTCACTCAACAACATGGGAAACGTAGGAATGCCAGCTGTGGATTGCAGTACCCGGGAAAGTCCGTTAATCTATATATTACTATAAAAACATCGGCTTATCGCGTTCTACTGTACTTTGTCACAGTATATATATATCATATTTGATGCATGTCAAAATATTAATATACTAGTGGTGTTATTACAATATCGTATACTGATAATTAAAATATTTGAAATCTACAGATCGTTCAGTATATACACTAAATACAACATAGAAACGGTATAACAGATGTATATAGCCACATTCCCTCCATACTGTGGTATAGCCTAGTATGTACGATATTTCTCCCACCCATATTTTCTACCCAGTTTAGTGTTGCATTTTCCCATTTTGATAACAGAAAACAAATAAAACAAAACTCACGCAAATTTCTAAAATATTTTACCGTTTGATTAACGATACATATGCTGCTGAATGTATCGGTGAAGGTGAAAACTGGATCCAAAAAAACTCGGCGTTGAGGGCGCTTTTGGCTAAAAAATGGCGTTTTCTCAAAAATGGCCATAAATTAGCTGAAATTAGTTAAAATCTAAATTAGGGGTCAAAAAGATCCGCCCGACTGTGAAAATGGGAGTCAAGACATGTGAAGCTCACTATCCAAGACAAACATAAACGATCGCCACCATCTTGCTTCATAATAACGGTTTTTTTACAACTGTGGCAACGGTGAATATAAGCCCCATTGAGCGGAACAATATCTCGTAAGGTTATACAACGTATGCAATTTGTGTGAAAATGTAGGCATACAATTACATGACGTTGTATTCATGCTACAATTAATACATCATTTTTTTAAATTCAATTTGTCTATGTGAACTTTTGATTTGACTATTTTTATTTTTAATTTTCTAATCCGCTTGTTCGAACCTGCAAATCCCCACTTGCTATGGAAATACGATTTGCAACAATACCAATACGAGATGAAATTAAACGAAATGTATTAACGTGAACAGGAAATGAAATTATGTGAATGTGAGATGAAATAATCCGAACGTGCAATGAAATAGTGCGGAAATGCAAGGCAAATCCGTGATGAAACATGTAATTGCGAACAAGCGAACGCGTATTTGTCGAACCAATCTCAACTCAGCTAGAGGGTACCATAGACGCTCCCACATTACTTCGCGCATGGACAATAAAGCAATTCTATTTCTGCACGGCATGTGTACCCAGTATGTACTGGACCTAAAACTTGGTAGAGGGAAGCCACTGAGCCTTCAAAAGTTTGAGCATTTTTATACACATGTATTGAATAAATCAATACTCATAATTACACCAATATACAATTTTGCAACCCACATTTATATTAAATAAAGACAAGCATTCTATGTACCTACAGTGGGTTAAATTTAATTTAGTTTAATTAATTTAATAGAAGCATATTTATTCAAAACAGCTACCCGGACAGATATTTATACTCCTAGAATCTTGAAAAACAAGACCCATTTCAGTGGTAAGTCCCCAATTTCTAATTAGTACCGCCGGGCGAATGCAATTTCTTGTGGCGAGTGAGGTTTCTCCGCGATATGTGTAATTCCTGTGGCAAGTGAGGTTTCTCCGCGATATGTGTAATTTCTGTGGCAAGTGAGGTTTCTCCGCGATGTGTGTAATTTCTGTGGCAAGTGAGGTTTCTCCGCAATGTGTGTAATTTCTGTGGCAAGTGAGGTTTCTCCGCGATGTGTGTAATTTCTGTGGCAAGTGAGGTTTCTCCGCAATGTGTGTAATTTCTGTGGCAAGTGAGGTTTCTCCGTGATGTGTGTAATTTCTGTGGCAAGTGAAGTTTCTCCGCGATGGGTGTAATTTCTGTGGCAAGTGAGGTTTCTCCGTGATGTGTGTAATTTCTGTGGCAAGTGAGGTTTCTCCGCAATGTATAATTTCTGTGGCAAGTGAGGTTTCTCCGTGATGTGTGTAATTTCTGTGGCGAGTGAGGTTTCTCTGCGATATGTGTAATTTCTGTGGCAAGTGAGGTTTCTCCACGATGTGTGTAATTTCTGTGGCAAGTGAGGTTTCTCCGCAATGTATAATTTCTGTGGCAAGTGAGGTTTCTCTGCAATGTGTGTAATTTCTGTGGCGAGTGAGGTTTCTCCATGATGTGTGTAATTTCTGTGGCGAGTGAGGTTTCTCCGTGATGTGTGTAATTTCCGTGGCGAGTGAGGTTTCTCCGCGATGTGTGTAATTTCTGTGGCGAGTGAGGTTTCTCTGTGATGTGTATAATTTCTGTGGCGAGTGAGGTCTCTCTGTGATGTGTATAATTTCTGTAGCAAGTGAGGTTTCTCCGTGATGTGTGTAATTTCTGTGGCGAGTGAGGTTTCTCCGTGATGTGTGTAATTTCTGTGGCGAGTGAGGTTTCTCCGTGATGTGTGTAATTTCCGTGGCGAGTGAGGTTTCTCCATGATGTGTGTAATTTCTGTGGCGAGTGAGGTTTCTCTGTGATGTGTGTAATTTCTGTAGCAAGTGAGGTTTCTCCGTGATGTGTGTAATTTCTGTGGCGAGTGAGGTTTCTCCGCGATATGTGTAATTTCTGTGGCGAGTGAGGTTTCTCCGTGATATGTGTAATTTCCGTGGCGAGTGAGGTTTCTCCGTGATGTGTGTAATTTCTGTGGCGAGTGAGGTTTCTCCGCGATGTGTGTAATTTCTGTGGCGAGTGAGGTTTCTCCGTGATGTGTGTAATTTCTGTGGCAAGTGAGGTTTCTCCGTGATGTGTGTAATTTCTGTGGCGAGTGAGGTTTCTCTGCGATGTGTGTAATTTCTGTGGCGAGTGAGGTTTCTCCGCGATGTGTGTAATTTCTGTGGCGAGTGAGGTTTCTCTGCGATGTGTGTAATTTCTGTGGCGAGTGAGGTTTCTCCGCGATGTGTGTAATTTCTGTGGCAAGTGAGGTTTCTCTGCTATGTGTGTAATTTCTGTGGCGAGTGAGGTTTCTCCGTGATGTGTGTAATGTCTGTGGCGAGTGAGGTTTCTCCGTGATGTGTGTAATTTCTGTGGCGAGTGAGGTTTCTCCGTGATGTGTGTAATTTCTGTGGCGAGTGAGGTTTCTCCGTGATGTGTGTAATTTCTGTGGCGAGTGAGGTTTCTCCATGATGTGTGTAATTTCTGTGGCGAGTGAGGTTTCTCCACGATGTGTGTAATTTCTGTGGCAAGTGAGGTTTCTCCGTGATGTGTGTAATTTCTGTGGCAAGTGAGGTTTCTCCGTGATGTGTGTAATTTCTGTGGCGAGTGAGGTTTCTCCGTGATGTGTGTAATTTCTGTGGAGAGTGAGGTTTCTCCGTGATGTGTGTAATTTCTGTGGCGAGTGTCCAGTGTTTTTAATTTTATCTGAGGCGATATAATATTTGGTATATTTACTAATAAATAATTTGTTATAAACGAATTTAATCTAAATTTAAATCAAAACTATAAAATTGTCATGGCTTGACCAATCTACACGTTACCATGTGCTCGTGATGTTTGCTATATACCAGTAGAGGGCGTAATTTCACGTTGGTGCCATCACGATGCAAATGTCATTACATGAATATTCTAGAAAACTCGCCGAAAAAAAACGAAAAACGATGCGTGAATCAAGGACTTGTCAATTTAATAACGTTTCAAAAATGGTACATAAAGTAATACACACTAATGACATACTAGTATTTTGTATTTTGTTTCTTGGTCAGAGGGAAACCAACCGCGTCATGCTCCCCTTTTGACCAGCCACCTGTTTTTTCATTTTTTTTTTTTTTAGTTTTAGGGCATATGGATATCATAATTTAATGTTTTTAAAATAATAATATAAAAATTGCGATTCCCCACACTGGCAAACCGACACCAATGTTCGAGGTCACATTATCAAACATATATTTCACAAATAAGATGGAATTTTACTAAACACATGATATATTTATGCTCTTCTAATTTCACGGTGAGTTTCATTTAAATTCATTTTTTTCGTGGGTTTATACTTGTTTTGTTTGAAATAGCATTTTTTTTTTCTTTTTACAGCATTTCTGAACGATTTAGAATGTATAACGCAATATTTCACTCGAAATAAGACTGAAAACAGTGTTAAAGCGGGGGGGGTCGTCACCTACGCACGCGCGGGAATTGAGTCCCAAGCGATGATAACAACATACGCTAAAAATGCAAAGGCTCATGGGTAGACGCTTGTTTGTAAACAATGACACGCTAGTACGCTCATTGACGCTGCAGGTCGGCGTCTTCTACACCGATCTGTGCTGGAACAGCGCTTCCTGTGACGACACAACGCGATGACACGCTATGGCTATCTGACGCATGCGCAGGTGACGACTCCCCCGCTTCAACAGAGAAACTTCGCCCACAAAATCGATCCGTCCACGTCCATCATCTGCAATGTTGTTCATAACAGGGCTAGTCAGGAGATGTAATTTGAATTTGGACGTCAATGCCTGATGATATTCAACCATATTTACAACCATAATATGAATTATCATCATTACGTGGGTGAAACGAAAAAAACAACAACACAGCTATGAAGTACTAGTATGTTCCGGAGGATATTGAAACACTCCAGGGGAAATTGATAGGGAGATAGTGGTTTTTCATGACCAGTTTATTTCGGTGCTAACTTTTATCCATGTGTGCATTTGTTTTCTTGTGATTGGAGTGGTAATTTAGCGTGAACGCTTACCACGGCCTAAGAAATGCTAAGCACGGGCTAACGAAGTGTGCGTTCCTTAGCTGCTGCTAACCACAGTTTTGTCCCGTGTGTAAACGCAATTGGGTCTATCCGACATGCTACTAACTTCAGCATGTATGAGTACTAATAAATGAGAAAACACGGGTGGGGCTACTTTCTAATTTAATCACAAATGTGAACGCAGAATCGGATAATTGCCCCTCCTCCCCTCTGGCTACAAAAGGGAAGAAAAACAAATACCCACTGTCGTTAATTTCCAACAATAATTCCGGCTCTGATTGATATAAGAGTTATATTTGCTGAACGAATATTGGATTGAAATGGAATTTCAAAAACACACTCGATCCAACTGATGGATGAAAAAATAAATTACCCACTTCCAAAATGTGCAGTCTAAAACGGGTCTAAAACTCAATTTGTACTTTCCATCTGCGTTAGGACTATCATCTGATGAACACATCGCGACAGGAACATGATCGATTGCACACCAATGTATAGTATAATATCGAGTATGCCTTCGAAGATGTGTTCAATGTGACAGGTGGACGCTTATTTTTGTTTATTTTTCGACTAAAATGATTTAATCAATACCGCAATGCGTTTGCGAAATGCCGAAGGCTGTAATGCATGTTTGTATTTCGTGTTCCCATTATTTCATTGCATGTTCGCATTTCGTGTTCCCATTATTTCATTGCATGTTCGTATTTCGTGTTCCCATTATTTCATTGCATGTTCGTATTTCATGTTCCCATTATTTCATTGCATGTTCGTATTACGTGTTCCCATTATTTCATTGCATGTTCGTATTCCGTGTTCCCATTATTTCATTGCATGTTCGTATTTCGTGTTCCCATTATTTCATTGCATGTTCGCATTTCGTGTTCCCATTATTTCATTGCATGTTCGTATTTCATGTTCCCATTATTTCATTGCATGTTCGTATTACGTGTTCCCATTATTTCATTGCATGTTCGTATTCCGTGTTCCCATTATTTCATTGCATGTTCGTATTTCGTGTTCCCATTATTTCATTGCATGTTCGCATTTCGTGTTCCCATTATTTCATTGCATGTTCGGAGTTCGTGTTCCCATTATTTCATTGCATGTTCGTATTTCGTGTTCCCATTATTTCATTGCATGTTCGTAGTTCGTGTTCCCATTATTTCATTGCATGTTCGTATTTCGTGTTCCCATTATTTCATTGCATGTTCGTAGTTCGTGTTCCCATTATTTCATTGCATGTTCGTATTTCGTGTTCCCATTATTTCACTGCATGTTCGTATTTCGTGTTCTCATTATTTCATTGCATGTTCGTATTTCGTGTTCCCATTATTTCATTGCATGTTCGCATTTCGTGTTCCCATTATTTCATTGCATGTTCGCATTTCGTGTTCCCATTATTTCATTGCATGTTCGTAGTTCGTGTTCCCATTATTTCATTGCATGTTCGTAGTTCGTGTTCCCATTATTTCATTGCATGTTCGTAGTTCGTGTTCCCATTATTTCATTGCATGTTCGTATTTCGTGTTCCCATTATTTCATTGCATGTTCGTAGTTCGTGTTCCCATTATTTCATTGCATGTTCGTATTTCGTGTTCGCATTATTTCATTGCATGTTCGTATTTCGTGTTCGCATTATTTCATTGCATGTTTTCATCAGGAAATTGACTTGAGAATTCGCACCGTTTCATTACACATTTGTATTTCATCTCGTATTATTTCATCTCATAGTTGCATTGTTGTATATCGTAATTTCATCGCAGTGCGGATTACAGGTACGAATACACAGATTGAAACCATTAATAGGAGATGGATTTGTAAACAAAATTATGATTTAGTGCTTTTACACGAGAATTGGACATTGGGCACTCATATTAAATCGAATCACAAAAATAATGTTGGTGCGCATGTATCCCTTGGTACACTATCTTTGTACAAAATTTAAAGAGAAACGTTCATTGCATTCAAGAGAAAGTAGCATGGGTACCATGAACAACAAGATGGCCGCTAGTCGGCCATATTTGTTCGAATCACGAAAAAAAAATCCAATATGTATGATCATCATACCAACTTTAATCTTATCGGCCCAGTCATCTTCGAGAAACTGCCGTGGTCACGTTTAGGTATCAGAAATAGCAAATTTTACATCACAAATGGCCGCCAGTCGGCCATTTTTATCCGATCATAAAGTAACTTGACGCGCATATGCAAGACATTATGTATTGTATCGTCTTCATGTAAAGTTTGAATGAAATCCGTCAATGGGTGTCCGAGATATAGCTCCGGACGTACATACGGACGGAACGAACCCAAATTAATAGTCCCCGTTTTCGGACTTCGTCCGAACGGGGACTAATAATCAGTGTACCAAGCCGTTGTCATACGGTACAGCACAGGCAAATAGAATTCGGACAAACTTAAACACTTCAACGAAGCTTTTTTGACAGGCGGAAGTATTTCGATTTGTAAATGCAAATTTTGATTAACCTTTTTTAAAGCCCAGAAGAACAATTAGACAGGTACGAACGTTTCATGAACTTGGTGGAAGAGTTACCTGTGCATAAAACTCCATTTTTAATCATTTAATATTATGCTTTTTCAATAATTATTGATTGATTGATTTCTTTAAACCAAGTATTTTTAATTTACCCAACATTTAGATTCCAAAGTTATGCAGAAAAGCTCTGCTTTTGATGTGATAGAATAGTTTTCTTTCAGCTTAGTTTTGTTTTTACTTCAATACTAACAATTCTAAAATATCTACTGCATCCTTAAAGTGTTTATATAGTCTTGCACATTTTTAAGTGTTCTTAGCAGAGGCACTAAACACATTTTGAAACAAGCAGCCTATCGGCTGAGATAGCTCAGCTGTTAGCAATGCACATTTCAATTAAAGAACTGAAGACATCATTAGAAAATGAACAATATGAATAGTATCAAAGCAATCGGATTTACAGTTTTTAACAAGGAGTCGAAAATATCACTTTTTACCAAAAATGACAAAAATATTCACCAAAATTAGAGAACTGAATATATCATCACAAAATGAACAAATCTGAGAAAGGTCTACATGTAGTATCTATATACGTAATATCAAAGCAATTGAACTATTGGTTTTTAACAAGAAGTCGAAAATATCACTTTTTACCAAAAATTACAAAAATATTCACCAAAATTAGAGAATTGAAGATATCATTACGAAATGAACAAATCTGAGAGAGGTCCACATGTAGTACCTATATACATGTATGTAGTATCAAAGCAATTGGACTTGCGGTTTTTAACAAGAAGTCGAAAATATCACTTTTTACCAAAAATATTCACCAAAATTAGAGAATTAAAGATATCATTACAAAATGAACAAATCTGAGAGAGGTCCACATGTAGTACCTATATATGTAATATCAAAGCATTTACACTTGCGGTTTTTAACAAGAAGTCGAAAATATCACTTTTTACCAAAAATGACAAAAATATTCACCAAAATTAGAGAATTGAAGATATCAACATGAAATGAACAAACCTAAGAGAGGTCTACCCAAGGTACATATACACCAAGTATATCAAAGCATTCAGGCTTGTAGTTTTCAAGAAGAAGTCGAAAAAGTAAAACATTGACACGGACGCCGGACGACGCCGGACAATCACTCATATGATAAGCTCCACTCGACAAAGTCGACAGCGGAGCTAAAAAGCTCTCCTCCAAGTCCTATGTTAAATGTAATCTTAAATTTAGAATTAATTTTAATCATTTTTTCTTCATATGGCTCCAATATTCTAAGCTTTCGTTGTTTATTAATTTGAGTAAATGACAGTTTGCTATACATATACTGTAAAATACTTTATTTACGCTTGAATTTTATATTCACTATTTTGGTTAAAGGATGATACAGTGAAAATAAAATCCAATGAATATATGAAAATAAATTCCATACATAACACGTAAAAACGTCAGCAAAAATTAATTTTAGCTAAAATAAAGTATTTGCATTAATATTTCAAAATTTAAGCTGCTAATGTACAATTGCTGCTTGTCTAATACACATTGGCCAATAAACTTGTGACCTTTTTCAAAATAATATTCAGGGATTTTTTGTCTCCCTAAATGTAGGCACATATATTGACACAAATAACACACATAATGATCAAAAAAGTTTATTTATTCACCCAAAAGGGATCTCAAATACAGAAATAATTAATGTAACCAAAAACATACAAAAATTTTACTCAAAAATATCAACGACATTAAAAGCTTTCTCTACAAATTAGTACATCTATCACGCTATCAGTCATTTCTACCGGTTATTTTCAGAAATCTACATACACAATTACATTGTTTATATTCCAGTTTGTGCGATATAGTAATTACACAAAATTTGTTTAAAAAACTGACAGTTGGCATTCACAATGGTGTTATTACAGCAATTCTCAGAACAAATTCCCTCTACAATTTAGAGTACTGTGCTCAGAAGTATTGGGGCAGCAAGTTAGCAAACTTGCACACTAATTCACCAACTATTTTGGTTTTGACTTAAAGCTAATGAATTGATTAAAATTAGAATATTACCCTTAATTCTGTCACATTCAAATGCTTATCATCTCTAAAAACATTTTAAATTAGTTTGAGGTTTCACAGATTGAAAAGTTTGCAAAATAATTAGTGATGGTCAAATCTAGTTTTTGCCAACTTGCTGCCCTAATACTTCTGAGACAAGCTGTAAGAGTAGTAAAAATGCCAGTATAAGTGCTGCTTCTATGATCATCTATGTACATGAAGAGCTTGAAATTCCGCATTAAATGGGCACCCAGTTAATGCAAAATTTGATAAAATTTCTTCACAGTAAAATAATATAGGAAATATCTGTATTTTGTGAAAGACTCACTGTGCACTTAATGGACATTGAAAGCAATTACCTTTGATGTCTCTAAAGTTCAAGCTCAGAAAATACTGAAAAAAGCAATACATGTGTAGTGCCATTCCTTCATCCTTTTTTTTTCTTTTAAGTGAAAATAAACAATGGGTTTTGCATCATGTGATGCTGAGCTTTGACCAACTGTAAGCAGACTGATATAAATGAGCCTGTACAAGTTTGACATCTGTCCACATGTGAATAGCCACTCTAAAGATATTTACACAATGACACCAGGAGAGCTCCAACCTGTGAAGTTCCACATGTTAGGTCTTAAAAAAATCACCAGGACGTTCGCCATATCATAAAAATGACTTTTCAAATGCAAAGCAAAGCAAAGCAAAAGGTCTACTGTAAAATAACTAATTTTCACTGGGTTTAAATTTCATTGATTAAGCATTTCAGACATATTCAGTGGGTTTTAAATTCACGATTTTATCATTTAAATAATGTGTTCTATGCTAAATTTTACACTAGGTTTTAATTTAGCGCATTTTCCAGTCAGCGAAATAAACAAAATTAAAACCCAGTGAATAATAAACCCAATTACAGTATATAGCAGGTTATTCCCATGTGTATGCATTTGTATGACTCAGCTCAGTATTACATGGATTAACAAAAAAACATTTGTTATAAAGCAGATCTATATTATATTACAAACAACGTAATACAAAACATTTTTACTCCACAAAAATCTTTAGTGAACAGAGGATTACATTTTTCTCTTCTTCAAATAACACGCATGTTTAGTTATAGTTTTAAATAACCATGTATTCTTGAAGCTATTCATGTGCAGACATGGTTACTATGCTTGGATTCGGTTCAGCCAAAGAATAAATAAACATCTATATGCAAATAAAACACACAACTTTCCGAAGAGAGAAATAGATCTGGATTTAAACATGAATAAAACAACAATCCTTGCACACAATAAATTAATGAAAAATGTAAACCATACAATTAAATTAGAATAAGAAGTACAGCCCATTGCAAGTATGTATATACTGAATTCCTTTTACAAACTTTTTTTTTGATAATTTGTTGAACTACCTCAAAACAATTGATATTAGCCTGTTATTAATATTAGTCTGTTGACAGAGTTACCGATACAAGCAATATAAAAAAAAGCCCAGACACACCTTTAGACATTATAAAAAGCCAGACAAGTTTTTGCTCCCAGCAAATGATTGATTTGTTTCTACATAAATAGTAAACAGAGTTTGTTCCTGAGCTATAAGGAACATGAATTACAATGAATAATATGTGCAAGAAAAACCCTATGACAAGGCAGTTAGGTCATGATGCATTGCCACTGTGCAATCAATTTGAGAATTCATCAACATTAGGTAAAACACCAAGGATAATTTTCAATTTAAATACATAGTCACTTCAGTCATAAATCACTTCCTAAATATTAAAACTATTCTTAAAGTTCAATAAATTTAATCCACATAATAATAAGAAAAAAAAGTGTTTTTATCATAGCTGCATAAGACAGAAAAAGCAGGCAATAAAGTAATTTACAAGAGTTTCTATTTTTTTTTTTTTTGAGATACAAGTCATATTTACAGATTGAGATTAACTGTACAAATCTAAATAAATGTATGCATAGATGAAATGCCACACACTGGTCATCGAAGCTGAAGAATGGTGGGAAAATATATATTTGAGAAACTGTTTAAAAAGACTAATAAATGATAGCACCGTATTAGTTAATAATGTATATAAGCAGGAAAAACCAGAGACAGAGTCATCAGGAAGATAATGAAGAGGACTCCCATAGCAGAATTTGGAAAACTATTTTCAAAAAAGAGCATTCATAAAATTCACATGTTTTTGGTATGTTATTAAGTTCAATGATAGTGCCACCTTAGTAGGCACACAACTCCACAAGATACTACTATAGTCGTAACATTTATTAAATTCAAGTCAAGCACCACTTTTCAAATGCTAGGCCTAGAGTGTCTGCATGAGATAGTAAGCTTGGCATTCACGTAATAGTTGTGTCAAATACTGAAAAGGTTTTGGCAACAACAAAAAAATGCATTGAATGAGAACATACCGGTACTAAATGTTCAAAAAACGCAAAAATGAATCTGAAATAAATTTGGCATTTCACAGCTGTCATACAATTTGTAGAAATAAATGCTTATTAACGACATCCAAACTGTTTTTGTACCTTTGGGTAATTAAAAATATTTCTTCAAATTTGTTATGAGTAGACAGTTAAAAATACAATAGCAAGAAATGGTACTTAAAAGACATTAGCGTCAATTAGCTTATTATATACAGGTAATTGCTTAAATTCACTACTAATTCAGTCAATCAATATAACAAGAGGAGAACAAGGGTTAAGTGTTTATAGTACTACAGAAGGAATGTATTCCATCATGTTTGAACCGCCTTCAAAATAAGCCATCGTTGTTTGTTACCGGTAATTACGAATGAAACATTAATAAATGAAATATTTTAGAACATGGATCCTCGTAGCTGGCAGAGTCTGTTCTAAAAACTAGTGATATTTAAAAATAGATCATCACCAGTCATCACAGCTTATCTTTCTCATCCAGAAAGCTGCAAGAAAGCTTGCCTAGCTTTCATACATCAGCAAAAAAAAAGCTGTCTTCATTACAAAAGCTTTAACTTATCAAATAACATTAATATGAAAGCCTAATATGAGAGAAGATTTTGTGTAAACTGTACATACTGGTACAATATGTAATCAAAATATCACGCACGCAAAATACACATTTTTGCTTCATGACAATTGGAGACTGCTCTTTTAATCAATAAAATATGGTAGTTTCACAAGCTAGTCAATAACCATCCAGACTTCATGAGCAAATGAAACAAAACTCACAATAAAATAAACAGCAGGACCGATAAACGACCTGTTTGAGGTAGAGAAAATCCACATTTTTCCTTTCATAAGGACAATAATTCTACTTTACTCATGCATCAGACTAAAATGACTAATGATATGCTAAATTTTGTTCATTATTTCAAAGTCTCATAAGAAAATTTCACTAGGGAACACTCAATTAGAGCATCACACTGACATGTAAGAAATGTAATCCTTGGCAATGAATACCCCTTAAATACAGCACAGTGTAAGTGGATATGTAACTTAACATTTGACTAGCTTCAAGTCTGCTTTTAAAACTGTCGCACATCTAATTCATGTAATCTGCCTAAATATGTCTCATATTAGTAACATAGGTAAATACTACTAAGAATATGTTGAAATTATTGATGAAAATGATGCTCAAAATCAATAGTTTTTATGAAACGTCAAAGCCAGCTGGAAAGTTAAGTTATGCCTGGATTGTACTGTTTCAATTTAATGGTTGGATATTAGTACAAAATGAATGTGGTGTTCAAGCACAATATCAAAAGTTTTGAAACAAGAGAAACAAAGCCACTTGGGGAAGAAAAATTAGTAAAACAGTTGTGACTTTAGCAAAAATTCACATTCAGTTATTTGAGTTTTCAAAAAAAAAAGGTTTTTAATCTAACAAGGAAAATTAGAAAATGTTAAAAGTGTATAAACTGTAACGATATTACAATACAAATTATTTCAGATTTGGTCCATGAGTCATAGAAAATTTCCCTGATATTACCATATTAAAATATCAAAATGAACAGTATGGATATTATTAATTTTATTACCACCTTCATTTTTATACAAAATTTATACATGGTTCATTAGAATAGGAACAGCCAGGGTATTTTGTGGTCCAGTGACAGGGGTAAGTGTTGCCACTTGTACGGATGGACCTTTGCTAAGCATGTGATTGTTTTGAAGAGTAACATTCATGTATATCATCTGAGAGGTATGTCCACATATGATTTTAGATTGAAATGATGTTAAAAGCAGATAAACTAACATGACTCAAGGCTTTACTGGAAGTGGAGAATATTTTTATACTACATCTCGGAGGCATTTAGAATGCAGTTTTCTGGAAAATCTAAGTATTATTCTGACAAGATCACAAAAAGGTATGGAGATTTTTGAAGTATGTATAGAACCCATTATGGAATGATAACTTATAAATCATTGTATGTGAACTCAAAGACTAGCAAACACACTGCCCTCAACCAACCAACCTAAATTACATTGTACTGAAACATAGGAAAAATTCTTATAAAAATCCACGAGGCAAGTTACAGAAGGCAAATCATTCCTGTTTGACAATTTACATATTTCAGTTTGAAGCATTATGATGGATTTGCTAACTTAAATAACGTCAATAACCTCACGGTAAATCATTTACAATGTGAAACTATTAGTAACGAGCCTACAATTTGACGATGAAATCACACATAATCTGCAAATGTTGAATTACTACTTAAAATCAACTGTAATATTATTTTTGCCAGGGAGCCCTTGCCAATTAATGTGGAAATGTTACCTAATTTCTGTGATATAAGCTCTATTAAGTAATAGTTATACTTAGAGTATTCACAGGATGCAGGATGACCTGAATCGTGTTTGAGATGCAGAATGCATGTTCTTGATCTTAGCAAGACTTCTTGATGCAAGTTTGTTGACTACTTCTGGTCAGGAAGATGCAGTGACACACTCAATGTTCGCTGTATGCTTTAACTTTAGCTTCCATTTCCTATAGAAAAAAATAAATTAAAATCAACATCCTGGATGAAAAAAATAAATAAATAAACTGCTGCAGCATTGACTAATTGTATATCTACCCACAATAAACTTAATAAAAACAATTTCTTTATTTGCTATCGTACTAAGCCAGTCCCTGCAGCATAAATGAGGAAGGGATTTTCATGACTTGATGTCCATGAGCATGTTTGCCTATAAGTTGAATAAAACTTATCGCTAAGGATATCTTACAAAAAATCTTGTTATTTTTGAGAAAACAATCAGTCATGCAAATACCCATATTATGAAATCCATTCCCCCCAAGCAACAAATGATTGTTTTTAATCAATCTCTGCTACATATGGATATGCAAACACAGACAAACAAATCATTATGACCTCATTGTGGGAGTTATATTCAGAACATTTATTATTACCTTCATAATTGCATTAACACATTTTCTCAAATCAATATTCCAAGTAACATGTCTGTAAACACCTTCATATCAATGTACCATTTTCTCGTTTGCACACATTTCCATGTCTATTTTTCACATTCGTTGGGTTTTTACATCATCTAATTTTTTACTATAACTAACTAAATAATATACGACATATCTGAATTTGAAATTGGATGTAAAATTCTACCTGTAAAAAAGACTGACCTAAGACAACTTAAGTGTACCGGTATTACATCAAAAAATGTATAAGATCATGACAATATACAGTACTGTAAAATCTGTATTAGAAACCGCGGCTTCTATTAAAATGGTACAATGCAATAGAGGGGATGAGGCTTCTATTAGAGCATCTACACATATGAGAAATGACGAACTTTTGGTTCTCAATTATTCAAAAAGAATGGGTGCGACTTCTATTAGGGATGCGGCTTCTAATACAGATTTTACGGTAATCAGCTTTATTTCCTTACCTGAATTAGCTGTGTCTTATTATAGTCGTTGCGATGACAGTATATACATTGACTTAATGTGGAATGCAATTTTTCTAAAGTTTCTATATTGAAATGCTCGGACACTTCCACTGTGTAATCTAAAAGATTCTAGAGAAAGGTAAAAATAAAAACAGTTCAATTTATACTTTTTGCTGAACACCTAAAAGGTCGACCCCTACCCTGGGTGAGTGTGCCACTGACTCAATGGGAAGGCAAATTCCACTGGCCCAGATTCATTCACTAACGAATGCAGCGTTAGGGGAACCTTGTTTAAGGTACGCAGGTGCTTGTGTTTGACTGTACCTGGTTGACGCCGGATAGCTCATAAAAATTGCCATTTGATAGTGAGATGTCCGCATAGTCCTGTCATGCAATTCCAAACATTAATATGGCTTCTGTGGCACTATGTGTCAGCACTTGCAATTTGCAAGATGTTGATAATTAACTTTATGGACTAAATGCAGATTTTGCAGGTCATATGGCAAAAACACTTCTGCTATTTATTAGGAGTGGATTGTTATAGTATGTGCCAGCACACAATAAAATGTGTACCAGCAATAAGTCACGCCCCCTCTCACTTTTTCAAACTAGAGTTAGGTCTTTTTGTATCCAACAGTTACAGCCGTTCTGAGAATTATTCGGACAGTCAGTTAGCAATATATGTTGGAACTTTGCAAAACACTTGGGTCTTTTCCAATCTAGACTTGATGGCGCCATTGTATTGGCACGCCCACAATTGGAATCATTCCATTATCTTGCAAGATGCGGGTAAAACGCTGTTTTCAAAACGACACGCGTTGGTCATCATATACTCGACAGGTTATATGTTGTATGTGCATTCAAAGTGTTATTTTAAATTGTTATAACCATCTGAGTCCACCTGACATAGCGCAATTTACAAAACAACTCCCGAGTGTTGAGTAACCCAAGGTATTAATGAACTCGTCGTTAGCGGGAAGGCTCAAAGTAAAGTTTCTTAGCGGAACGCGCTGCAGTTTCGCGACAGTTTTGGGCCAAACTAAAAGTTGTTTTTACATTACTGGTGCTGTGAGTATGTCAGGGATACACAGACGGAAAAATTGATTATAATGGTTTGATGGATTTTGTCAAATCAAAAGTCTGTGCCTTCCTTGATCGAATCACTTTTTCAACTGCAGTTTGAAAATGACGGGGTATAACGACCGTTATTATGTCTAGTCCATTTTTGTAACAGGTACAACTGACTAAAATGAGCGAGGAGTTGACATTTTTTGACAGATTTAAGCAACATCCAACTTGTGATTTTCAAAATTACTGAAAATAATTACAATATAATTATAAAAAATAAAGAATGGTTGCTGTGAACGCACGCTAGATAATACTTACAATTCACCAAGCAGACAACCCCTATGAAATAGTAATCCCAAACCACGCGCCTGTCACTCAAGTGTCAAGTGGCGCCGACAAGTCTAGATTGGGCAAAGACCAAAGTGTTTTGCAAAGTTGCAAGTCATTTTGCTAACTGACTGTCCGAATAATTCTCAGAATGGCTGTAGTTGTAGGTACATGATCAAGTCTCACAACATAAACACAAAATTGTGTACTGTCAAGATCAAAACAAATTAACTACTAATTTCAGCTGTGAGAGAGCAATACACCAGTAATGAGGAAGGAGGGTTCCAAGTGTATGCCTTAAATCTATGAATTGAATATACATGTAGGACCATAGGTGTTATTTTTTATGGACTGTATATGGATTTGCAGCAGCTAGTACAACAGAAGTGCCCAAGCTTGCATGTGTTTCATTTATCTAGGTTATTAATCTTATTTCAAACATTTATTTAAACGTTTACAGTGCAGATTAATAATCCTGTGCTTGATGTCACAACATCAACATCATAAAAGGAATACGTTTGTCAAACAGGTGGGCGTGATATTTAAATACCGTACTTCCCCCGAGTATAAGCCCAGGGGCCTGAACATGTAAAATCGGAAAAATTAGGGGGTGGGCGTATACACGAGAACCACCTAAGAAAAGATAATTTTTTGGGGGGTTTGAAATTGTAACCCTCTTCCCAACCTCGAAAAATCATCACATTTTTCGTTCACAGCGCGGGTCTCGGAGAAATATGTCTTTTTGATTTCCACGACACTTTTTACAATGAAGAAACAAATATGTTCATAAAAATACACATGTTTTATTACAATACGGTTTACATACCATCTGAATTTACGGTGCAAAAATGGGTAGTGTCTGTGGGAAAACTGTCGAAGGCAAGATCTTTATCATTATCTTCATTGTGGAATGTGTTTGATCGCTCGCAAACTCTCGATACAAAGCAATTTCCGCCATGGTGTTTTTCATCATGATTTGACCTGAACAACTTCCTTTGACCTAACAGGTCATGTCTTTCGTTAACCAATCAAAATGCTGTGTCGTACAGAGGAAGGTTTCCGATTATTGACGAAGTAATTTTTTCAACGCAATGCAGAAGTGAATTACTGCGATGTTAAAATGTGATCTGATTTTGCCAAAAAACGGTGATTCGCAATTTTCGAAAATTAAACTACGGGTGGAGGAAGTATTTAAACGTTTCATGGTTGCCAACAAGTCATGTCGAAGAATAGTTTGCTCGTTCACATCCCATTCACGAAGGTCTCAATGGACACGATTATTCGGAATAGTAAAACGATGTTCAATGACCATTTTTGGCGTTTCTAAAACCACTACTCAAAAGGAATATGGATTAATTACTTCAGTATTGCAACATCGGGACTCATTGTGAGTAAATAACAGAATAGAAAAGGTGCGAACCATGTTCCGTACGTTCGCCAGCCATCCACTCTGAAATTAATGGAGTTGTCTCGTAAAAGCAGGAACCAAACGACCGTACCGATCACGATTTTTATGCAATGAAATACACTTTTTACTTGCATATTTTAATAAATGTCGTTGGGGATGCCCTCAACTTGTTAAATGTCAAAAAACAGAGGTGGGCTTATACTCGGGGAGGGGCTTATACTCTGGAAAGTATGATAATAACACATGTTTGTGAAGGCAATATCATGATATGTTGCCTGCCCAAGGAATGGTGGTCATGACCATAATACTGATGAAGCCAAAGCAGTTATTATGCGCAGTAGTTTCAGTGACGTCATTCATGTGATATACCCATGTAATATCCACTTTGCAGGCAATATACCATGTAATAACCATTTTTATTCAATGTCATGTGACTGTTCTCAACCAATCACAGCATGCATAACAACAGTGATAATGACAATTATTGCATAGCTCAATCATCTGGTTTCTCATAAATTTACAAGGCTGGACAATATGAGGTATTTGATGAGGAAAACAATTGCAAGCTCATTGAAAGTGTTATGAGGCTGGGCAATACATGAAAAAATACAGTCAGAGCCCTGTTTTATTGTTGCTGAAGTCTTCTTCCTCATTTGGTACTGAAAAATACTTTATTTTTCTTTGGAATTAATTTTCGCTGGAATGATTCAGTGAAAATAAAATCCAACTCGTCAAAAATCAGTAAAAACAAATTCATTACAAATCACCAATTCCAGCTATTAAAAGTAAAGTATTTTACAGTAGTTGACTAAAACAAAATAATGGGTGGATTTGTACAGTACATATAAGTGAGTCAGATTTTATCAGCATACTGAGTGTACAGATATTAGTGAAACAAAAATTATTATATTTTAGTAGAAGACAAACCTTCAGTCTCCCTTTGTCCACTATAAGTGGTGGTTCAGGTTCTTGTAGTATTTCTATTGCTTTTTGTGTTTGTGTGTCAGCAGCTTTACGCCTGGTAAGCCTTCTAATAGGTAAAGTTTCCTCTGTGGAAAGATACAAGTTTGGTTTTAAATACTGTAAACTATACAATTTTCACTGCTAGAAATGTCTGCAATTTCAAAATTAAATGACATTCGTGAATACAAAATTTCACACAAGTCACTGACACAATGCCATTGGACCCAAGAAGAAATTTTCACTCCTATAAAATTTCAAAATTTTCACTGACTTATGAAATTCCTAAAAAAAATGCCTCCTGCAAAGTTGTTTACAATGGTATGCATAAAGCAACTCAGTGACCTAATTAGCATAATTTTGCATATCATTTGCATACAATATTATAGCAATTATATTAGCAAAAATGTTTTATGTCATGAATTGCAATACACACACACTCACATGTATTCACTATAATTTTTTTCATTTCAATTGAAACATGTCAAAATAAAACCAAAAACATTTTTTTGGCATCAGGACAGTACATCACTACATCGCATGTACAGTCATCTGTGGACCTTCAAATAATATTCAGGAGATATCTCTACGTCATAACCTCATGCTTCCGTCCCTTTTCCGTATTTCACAACCAATGCGTCATCCCCTGTCAATTGCAATTTACGTTTTGTGTAAGTCAATTAAAACTCATTGATGGTGCTGAACGTTGTGTTTGTATATTCGAAGCCCACACATAAGCGGTTCTACTAGATATATACCCAAGCTAACAAGTCACACCAACCTAGCGACTGCTCGGATAGCAAAAGATTTGTACACACTCACACCATGTCATACTTTGTAATATGAAATGACAATTATGGTTCCCAAAGAACTCTGGATGGCAGTCAAAGGGTTAATGATGCAATAACTTACTTCCTCAAGCAAGAAAAAGAAAAAAAATTAAATCTGTTTACTTTACAGAAAGTATGAAAAGAACATACGTTTTTTATTTGTCTCTTTGTCACTGTAATTCTCTTCTCCATTGTGGCTCTCATTTTCGTCATCAATGTCTTTAGTTAGACTCAGTACTATAGTGGAAGACTGCAAAAGCATAGACTGAATTAGGTGACATGTGACAAAATAAATTGAAATATGCAATATTAATCAGATAACTACTCAACAATAATAGATCAGACGATCCTCAGTAGCTAGTATTGCGGGTTGATAATATGCAAATAACACAAGGATTGTCACGACAATACACCTGGTCAGTTCCGTGATGTTTATTCAAAGTTTTCTTGAAGAAGCCCTATTTCTAGGGCGAAACAATGGAATAAATATCACAGAACTGACCAGGTCCTGGTGTATTGTCGTGACAATCATTGTGTTATTTGCAAATCAATTAACTACATGTAAGAATTAATAAATTATTTTTTTGAAGTATTACATGTACATGTATGTGATTTTCTTATACATCCATTATTATCATTGATATTAAGATATAGACAATTTTCCAGTTGTTTTTAGAATTAAGTCTGAAAAATTGCAAAACATTTTAAAGGGCGGCAGTCGTTGCTACACGTCCTGTTCGATATGGGACTCATAGCAACGTATACAAAGCGAGTAAAATACATTGTTTATTTACATGAAATTCGAACATGTGCTGCGCGACGACCACCACCCTTTAACTTTGTTCTTGCATCGGTTTATCAGGTGGATATTTGTGAGCTATGTTTTTGCATGCCATTTTGATTGTAAGTGTAATCAACTCATGGTGTATTTACCACACAATTGACTTTTTTCTCCAATTTGTTACTGTAAACTGGGATGAACGATTAAGATACCGGTAATAGTATTGACAGGAATTCAAATATTATTAAAATGTCAACAAAATTTATCGAGTTTCAAGTGTGATAATCTTTTGTTATTCAATGTAAAGTTCTCTCCCATATGCACTCAATATCAGCTCAGTAGCACAAAATATGAATTCGGTGCCAGTTTTCTCTAATATAAAACACACTTACCAAAATGTAAAACACAGCAGTAAGAAGCTTATCAAACTTACGTTTCGACTCTTATGTGCCTCCTGTTTATCTTTCAAAGGCGACTTTTCTTCAGCGTGTGATGTTTCACTTTCCTCTATCATAGGTCGATGCTGAATCCTTACTTTCCTCTGACTTGAAGGAGTACTCTTACAAAATGGAGTATCAATGTTAGAATCACAACTATTCTCGGCTCTATCTTCGCTACTCTCAACTTCCACAGGCATATCATTTTCTGAAAGTTCAGAGCGTAAAACCGGCCCACTTTCGCAGTCACTAACCCTAACATCCTCATTGGTTGAATTATCCTTCTCACTACTTTTCTCAACACAGTCAGTTTTATCTTGGAGAGACACTTTTGGTTTTGTCCTTGGTTTTGAAAGTAAACCTTTTGACCATCTACAACCACGCCGCTTGCGTTTACGGCGTTTAGGAGTAGAGTCAGAAAACAAATTTGCAGTAGAATCTCCCTCGGTATTCTCAGGATTGGATTCTATACTTCGTGCTCTTTTTGATGACGATGCATTTGAGGTAGAAGCAGTTACAGGTTTTTCTAGAGGCTTGACATGATAGAATTGTGGAGCACTCCTTGACTGTGTTTCACCTAACAAGCAAAGACAAAGACAAAGAATGAATCAACTATTGGTGGGTTTCAGGCGAGTACGATTGTTCTGTTGAATTCCTGATTCCCATATTGACAGCGTTTGCACATATTTCATGACCTAGGATCAACAAACCCGGAAGGTAGGACAGGTTTTGAATGTTCAAACAGGACGCGGTACACTTCTCCCCATGTTTTCAACTGTTTTGAATATACCACTGACTTCTTTCGGGGTTGTACGGCTATTCTTTTTTATATTTTTGTCCTACCCTTGCCAGTACACTGGCGACAGTACACTGTCGCATCAACCTTCTCTGCATGTCGTTCGATACTTCCGCTGCACTGTCTTCATGCATACTTTGAAGTATACTCGTAATATTAACCTCATAGTATCGGTAAGCATTATGATAGTAAGCTCAAACTGATAAATAGATTAAGTAGATTTGAAAAAATAAGTGCATTTTCTACAAGATTATAATTATAATATTATCTTTCATTTTTCTGATAAATTCAAATATAAACAGGTAAAATTGATGTTCAAGTAGTCGTATATCTGTGTACAATACATGTTTTGCAGACACAACATGTTCAAGACTGTGAAATGAGTTCCATACACATCAACACTGTAGATTACAGCATGTAATGTACTATATCAGATCTAAGTAGTTCATTGATGTATAAAATAATTGAACATACCTCTTCTCTTTCTAGACTCTTCGATATCAAGACACAACTTGCCAAACTCTGGATTGAAATCACTGTCAACAATAGCGTGGGCAATATCTTTCATTTCACAGGCACGGTGACGAATCACTTTGTCTGAGATTTAATTAAACAGAATAAAACATAATTTGAAAACCGTAATTAAAAGTAAACACTTTGAATGTAGATTTAAATTGTCCATAGTGGCAGTTTAAATAAAGTTATGTGCATCAGTAAAAATACACTATGTATGGTCTTCAACCGATTAAAATTGGATTTAGCTTAGAAAAAATTATTATTACAGAAAGACTGCATTCACAAGTCCAATATGTACTGATAATTTAAAAGACTATTTAGTATATCTCAAATATATGAGACTATGGTCGCTGAGGATGGCAGGCACTCTTTTTAGGGAATCAAAAATTCAACTTTTCAATCCCAGGATAGGAAGTTATGGGAGATCTAAACTTGCTAGTCTATCCCAGATTGTGTTGTGTTGTCTACCATACACATATACTTGAACACTTTATACCCCATATTAAGTTCACTTGAAGTCTGTGGCATAGCATGGTGTCACCCAACTATGTATTAATTGATTTGCCATCTGGTTGTAGCGTGAGGAAACCAGGTCAACTCAAGTAAACTTATGTGGAAATGTCTCTGTAGGTCCCTGCAGTACAAAGGACTAATTATCAGAGCAAATGAGACATGTTGTGCATATGTAAATCCATTGTCTTTACACCAATTATAAACAAGATAAAAACACATTTTGCTTATTTTTAGGTAGTTTTTGGTACATTTATTGAAAATTTTGGACAAATTTGACATAAATTCCTACTGGGCATGATCAATATTTTTTTTGGGGGGGGGGGGGGTCAGGTTTTAATCTGTGATGATGACAAAAGTTAACATTGGCACACATAGAGAGTACAAAATCCCTAACAGGAAGTAAAAATCCACAATAGAAAACTTCCACTAATAATGGCTTTTAAAATCATTGTACTAAAGATAGGTACAAGCACATTGAGTAAAACTTCATCACATTCAATGTCAGAACTGTGAGCCCTGTGTTTTACCTGAAGGATCTCTATCTGGATTGTATTCTAGTGCATTAGCACAAATCAAGTCTATATCAGCAAGGAATTCTTTGATATTGCAATATTGGTGTAAATCTATCTTCTTCATCATTGTTGACATATCCATTGGATTGGAAATGACATCCAGGTAATCTGGCACCTGTAGAAATAAATCAGGATACTATTGTATTTAACTGAAACATCACTGCATGGTTCTCAACAGAATATATATAAATGGGGCAGAATAGATGATTTCACTGCAGGATCATGGGTGGATTGGACATCCGCATCAAAAATTGAATTAATTGATGTTATAGTTTAATGTCAAAATGCATATCTTTCAGAGAGGAATATGGTGTTACGATATTCTTATTTCATCAAAATTGACCATCAACAAATGTGCATAGAAAAAAATAGTTTCACTATAGTCGATTCTGACACAATGTGATGCCACTACGATGTTATGGCCCTTCTTTGTTCTGTTTTCACATTTTGTTCCATGCATAACGCAAGATCTCAGTGAGAGAAAATTATGTACCATCAGTTTAGAATTTATGAGCTGTGTTCCCAGATTCTGTTTTCTCAGATTCAATTGTAGTTTCTCAGTGAAATTTTGTCTTTTGAGAAACTTTTCATGCATTTTGTATGCAGAAAAAACATTTCAAAGGGAAAATGGGCATTTTTTCACAGTATTTTCAAGATTCAAACAAATTAAAAGGAACAGTGTTCATGAGACAATTACCCATCAATGTACTTTGTTCTCCTTGTAGTAGAGATAGTGTCTTGAGATGAATAATCATGAACTGTGTTTTAAAATAATGGTGATAGCAAACTCAACACAGAAGTAATATGTTGAAGTATGATTTTTTGGCATTAATTTTGTTGAAAAAGAGGCATGATTTTTTTTGAAAGACGAACTGAGCATTTAATAACTCACTGTTAAAACACAGTTTACCCATTCACGCTAATAACAAGAAACATAGGCGTCAGTGGCTACAACAACCCTAAATTACACTTTGATGTTAGGAAATATTTAAACGTTCCCAAAATGATGTCAAAACTATGGTTACATAGGTCAGGGAATAATTGATGAAATAACAGAAGCAAATGAAATATTATTTGAGAAGCAAAAAAACAAGTCTTGAAATCTGGTGACTATTTGTATCTACCGGTACGTTCTATTCACATAACCATACATGTATGTCGCTGATAGCTACCCACAACCTGATGTAATAAAATAAGAGGGCACTCTACAAAACAAAAACTATTAAAGATGACAAACCTCTTCCAAATCAACAGGTCTGATAAATAACTTAAACTTCTTATCAGATGCAAGTCTTGTTAGAATACTTCTCAGGAAGAGTCTCAATTCTCTCATTGTCACTTCCTCTTGTTGTTCAAGTTTTTTGATTTCTTCTTCCGTTAACTGTCTTGGTTCCGGCGCCTGTGCCACAGGAAGCTCTTCTAATAATCTGGCAGCTGTGTCGAACAACAAAATGAATGCCAATCTGATTAAAATCTATAGAAAAAATTACCTCTAGTGCCCAGAATGAGAGATGGGAGACATTCTCTCCTAACTCTCAAGAAACAATTTTCTGGGAGGTACATGCCCCTGCCACTGTTAGCCAACTAAACGGCATTATTAACAACTACAACTTTAGAAAAACAGAGTTGCCAACCTGCATGTTTCCTTCTTCGTGGAGCTTTGGATGCTTGATGTATTATCAAATCTTCAAAAAATTCCTGTCTTTCTTCAGTTGTCGGAGATCTTATATGAAGCACTTCACCTCCGACCGGATTAAATAACTGCTGTAACTACAATGACAAAATATACACAGTGATTCTTCTCTTAGCGGCCGCCTTTATAACATCTCCCAATAGCAAATTCTCAATATCGTCTAAGATGACCAATGTCTGCCACACATCAAACTATTTTATACATGATACAGAGTAACATAGTCATCTTGTACATTTTGAAAGTTTAATACAATATTTAAAACCTGTCTATCTTTCTCTCACTGATTTGACTATGTAGTGTAATGTACTGTACTTGTCTGCTGTTTTGTTTTGTTCTTGTGAATTGTATTACATTTTGTACTAGTAATCTCAAGCAATATTTTAAACATGTTTATGAGGTTTTTCAGAATATCATAAACCCTGGCCTTTTTGTGAAACCTGATGGTTACTGAAAAAAAAGCCATGACAAAATACGCTTGCATTGATGTATCCAGTAGGTTGCAAATGTACCAATCATCATGCCTCCCTTCCATTACACTGCCCTCATTTTAAAACAAGAGCTGATTGGTTATTTGATTCTAAAACAAGAGCTGATTGGTTTATATTTGATTCTAGAACAAGAGCTGATTGGTTATTTGATTCTAAAACAAGAGCTGATTGGTTATTTGATTCTAAAACAAGAGCTGATTGGTTATTTGATTCTAAAACAAGAGCTGATTGGTTATTTGATTCTAAAACAAGAGCTGATTGGTTATTTGATTCTAAAACAAGAGCTGATTGGTTATTTGATTCTAAAACAAGAGCTGATTGGTTATTTGATTCTAAAACAAGAGCTGATTGGTTATTTGATTCTAAAACAAGAGCTGATTGGTTATTTGATTCTAAAACAAGAGCTGATTGGTTATTTGATTCTAAAACAAGAGCTGATTGGTTATTTGATTCTAAAACAAGAGCTGATTGGTTATTTGATTCTAAAACAAGAGCTGATTGGTTATTTGCTTTAATGATGTTGATTCATGAATGTTCAAATTAGCTCCCAAATACAGACAGTGCGACAAAGCCTGACTCGGTTGCGTGATTTGTGCCCTCCGTGGGGCTCCAAACCCAACACATTCCTGACAGAACGATGTAGTTTTTTACTTCCGACAATTTTTTGTTTATACCATTCAAATTGCAGGAACCATCAAAGAGTAACCATTCACGACAGAGTTTATTAGCGCCAAATATTTATCATCTTGTTGAAAACATTATGTGATGGAATTTGCAGTATTGATCTTGCCGACAAGACATTCATACATCACACCTACCGGTACAGAATCTAGTGAAAAAATACTCTGGCAAGTGAGAATGACCTGCTTAGTCAAATCCAAAACTTTCAGCAAATTAGTCAGCAAGTATGATATACTGTAGAACATGTTGGAACAGCAGCATGCAATTCTAGCGGATTTGACTCTTGGCATGAATTAACAGAATCTTAATTTAGCTAAAGTGTCAATTAACTCCCTGTGAAAATTAGCTACATCTTGAATTAGCGAAAAAACAGATTAGCTAAATTAGCTAAAATGACATGCTAGCTAAAAAGACATGTTTTACAGTATTGCAGCACCAATACTTCCAAGACTTTCTGCAAGAACCACATTGAAATACGCACTGCTACAAACTTTTACTATATTCATACAACTCAAAATTAAAGTGGATAAAAGTAATAAAATAAGCCTACCTGAGTGTCAAGATGCATATGTAGTTGTTCACTTGTAGCTAATAGTAGTATTGACAATGAAGGAGGTAGGTCTTGTAATAACGTTAAGAAAGTAGCCCTGAGTGTATCACTTACAATATTCCACCACTGCCCGATATGAGGCATGTATATAATAGACGGTGTAGCACCTCTTGCTTCACGGAACACCTAGTAAAGATATGATAGCTATATGAATCAGACATCACAGTTTGATCTTTTCTTGAGCTTTATTTGGATATTGAGGACCAGTACACTGTAAATGCATTCATTATTGACTGGTTTTTAATTTTGCTATTGATGGTGTAGCACCTCTGGCTTCACAAATTACTTAGTATATATACACGTTCACAAATACATACCAGTAGTAGCTATGTGAATAAGATGTCAGTTTGATCATTTCTTAAGGTTTATTTTGGTATTTGGGACCAGTGTAAATGCATTACCGTACTTGACCACGTAAGCGCCCGGGCCTCAACTCATAAAATCATGATTTTTTAGGGGTGGGCAAGGCACCCTCCCGACGCAAAAGAGTGCAAATGAAAACTTTGATTCATCATGTGACAGATTGAGGGGGATTTTACGTCTTTGAGGTAAAATCAAATTAGGAAACTACTTGCATCTTCATTGATTTTACAATGAAGAAACAGAAATGATCACAAAAAATGTGCACATTTTCGTACCATCAGAATTTACGAAATTAGAAAATTTTAAAGTCTGTTGGAACACATTATCATTATCTCCACTGACAAATGTGTTGAATCGTACGCAAACTCTTGATGAAAATCATTTTCCGCAATGATGCTTGTGCATGAATTGACCTGCAACAGTGTCATTTGACCTAATGGATAAAGTCTGTTATTAACCAATCAGAATGCTGTGGTCTATGCATTCAAAACATATTCACATAAAAATGACTACCAAGATTCGTTAAGCAATTATCAAAGACCAAGTTTTAAATTAGTTGCATTTTGAAGGGGTGGGCGCTTTGCCGAATGTGACCCTGAATATAAATATTGCACAAAAGTTGGGCGCTTGACCAGGCATGGCCGCTAATGCCGTTGAGTATGGTAATTAACATGTTTTTTAATTTTGCAAAATTGTTCAATGTTTTTTTTTTTGACAGTCACATTCAAATTCCTGGCTAATTCCCTATTAGGGACTGCTGTATGAAATATTTGCAAGAATTGTGAGGAACGTGTACAAACTGTTCAGTCTCAATCATTCTCAAGATTACACAATAGTCAGTGGAGGAGTTCAGTATATAAATACAAAATAGGAATGAAACTAAGGTTTTTCGTGGGATTTCGTGATAAAGACAGTGATTCTTACTTGAACACATGATTCTTCTGGAGAGGTAACATTCACAGAGTACAGCGCCGGCAAATCTAAACAATGCACATGGAACCTTTCCAGGTGATGTAGTATAGCTGGTGCTAGATGTGAACTTTGACCCAGACCAGGCTCCCCAGCTATCAGTAATCGAGGTCGATGCATTGAAGAAAACTGGCATGCAGAGCTGGTGGGGGAAAAAAGATGTAAGTAAGCGTAAGGGACGACGTCAAAAGATTGATGTCGGATAAAAAACTTAATTCCTTTAGTTTTTTTCCAAACCCTCTACCCCCCCACTGAAACTTAATTGATAAATATTGGTCATGGCGTCAGACTATATTCACCATTAAGTACAAATTGATAATCGGACAGTAGTATGGCATAGCAGTTGGTTGTCGGGTGGGTGTAAAAAGATTTTACAAATGCACCTCATTTGACGCACAGATTTACACTCGAGGGGGCTACATGCCATGTTAGAACCAGTAAAAAACAATCTGCTTAATTTATTTTCCATACTAAAGCATGGGAATTTATTTTTAGTTTTAAAAAATTATTAAAATCCTATGAACATTTGTTTTGAATTTTGGGGGGAAATTCTAACAACCAGAAATATGAATATTTCTCTGGGCCTTATTGTAACTTATTAATTTATTTTCCTGAACCTCATACGAAAGCTTAACCTGACAATTTTGTTTAAAACACTCAAACTAAACATTTTTTTCATACATGTATACTAGTTTGTGCATAATTTGAAAGTGGCTCTTACTTCGCAAAATTGAGGAATGTGCTACGTGGTATGGCCACTGTAGAGTCTTGAGTAAACAGACTGCGCTTTCTCGGTTTTACTCTAGAATTCTCATAGATACAATGGCCATCTTCTTCATCACTGTAACAGTCATCATTCAATAAATTAACTGCACCACTGGAAGAGCCTATCAACAAACATACACAACCAATTAATTACATGGGCAGTGTCATTGGAAAGCAAGACATTGCATAGAACTGTGTGAGGTTTGAAGAGCTGGTTGATACAAGTGATGTCATTGGAAAGCAAGACATTGCATAGAACTGTGTGAGGTTTGAAGAGCTGGTTGATACAAGTGATGTCATATGCTAATACTTAGCTGATTAGTTAGCATATTAATAATGTTTATAAATAATATATTTAGAAACACATCACATTCAAAATCAGAAAATAATAAAGTTTGTATCTGCATGTTCAATACCAGATTCTGTAGAACAGGAAATTTTCGTGTAAAGTTATTTTTCATGGATGAGTCAATAGTAGCTAAAAAGCCTTTCCAAGCTATTTGTATGTCTAAACGAAAGTATCAGAAATTGTTGTTTTTGTAAACAATGAGAAAAGGCTTCATTTACATGGTTATAACAATAAAACAACAGACTCCATAGTACTATGTAGATATATGCAAATGATCAAGAGCTTCCAGCATCAAAATCTTAGCATCAACCAACAGTTTGCATATACAAATCGGTGATTTTGAAAATTCGCTGCATTCTTTAGAATTGTTCATCCAACAACTTATACCGGTAATGTTACACAGCAATTCATACGAACAAAAAACATAATATTGCCAGATAACTGAATAATTTGCATTCTAAATCAAACTGCATACATCGTGTTATCATCATGTTTTTCCTTGGTTTACAACAAGATCTTCGCTACAGAGATCATGCCAGGTCAGCTCCGGATGCATCTCATGGTTGAATATGATCTCAGCATATATCACTCCGTTGTGAGTACATGCAATCAAGGATGACACTGATCGAAATTTCAATAAGCAAAACTAATAATAATTTCATGAAGCATAAACGCGATGCGAGACAAATGGTCTTAAATATTATATTTACTGTTAGCATTCCAATAGACAGCGTCAGTGTAGCTGCAATCGCAATGAGCATGGTGTGCAACAATACAGCGCCCTCAACATCAAAACAAGGAAATTTGCTAGTCATACAAAATATTCCAGTATTCTTATTTTCATGCTAATTGTTTGACAGCAAAAATGAAACTTGGCAAATAATTTCTACAATACTATTATTTTATAGTAACAGTAATTTTTACAAACCTTTTTCATCACAGTTTGAATTTGAAGCTGGAAACAACTTGGTTAATGTCTCCAATGCCATTTTATACGTGTACTGAAGAAGTGGTTGAATGACCAAGGACAAGGCACGCCCTGGTGAAGTCACAGACCTCTGCGATGAAGGAACAATGTTCTGCATAGCTTGATAAAAATCTCTGGCTATGAGTTGAATAGAGTCTAAGTCGAGCTGCAGTTTTTGAGTTGATGTATATATCTGTGGATATCGTCGCCTGAGAGCCAACAAGGCAGCCTCTGTGCATAACGCTTTAATGTCAGCACCAGCATATCCTGGATAAAATGAATTAAAGAAAGCTTAGAAAGAACTTATGCATGAAATACCCATGCAGGAAAATAATTCCATCAATATAGCAATGTATCATTTAATCAGTGTATAACCCATGGTCATCCGTACTGTATTATAAGCAAATTGCCTCACAATATGTTTAGTAAAGTACAGACAGTTTACAATAAACTTTTATGGACCATTACTTACGAAAAGTATCTTTGACATGCTGAGACAGTTACCCGGTACTACCATAAAATTAGAATTAGAAACCGCATCCCTAATAGAAGTCGCGCCCATTTTTTTTTTGAGTAATTGAGTATCAAAAATTCACCATTTCTCATATGTGTAGATACTCTAATAGAAGCTGCATCCCCCCGTGTTGCATTGTATCATTGTACCCCGTAATAAAAGCCACAGCTTCTAATACAGATTTTACAGTAAATTATTTTGAGGAAACTTTTATAGGCTTGTGTCGCAACAATGGTACAGGACTCTTAAGTTTTAGTCTATACTAAATAAAACAATTTGTTAAAATTAAACTACAACGTTCCATTCTCATTGTGAATATGGATTGATTATTGTACAGTACTTGAACAGAAACCTCAAGGGGAAAGTCGAGGCGTGATGTTTCGTTTTATTTGTTTCAATCCATAGTGATTGTTGTGATCATGAATGTGTCGCCACATTTTTGTAATGTATTATTTTAATACGAGTTGTGAAATAAATAAATAATAATATTAACAAAAACATTGAGATTAGTGTCTTAAACAAGCAGCCTCTCGGCTGAGATAGCTCCGTTGTTAGCAATGCACATTTTAATTAAGAACAGAAGATATCATTAGAAAATGAACAATATGCATAGTATCAATGCAATGGGACTTGCTGTTTTCAACAAGAATTCAAAAATATAATTTTTAACCATAAATGATTGTGGTTTTTAACAAGAAGAAAATATCACTTTTTACCAAAAATGACAAAAATATTTACCAAAATTAGAGAATTAAAGATATCATCATGAAATGAATAAATTTGAGAGTGGTTCATATGTAGTATCTATATATGTAATATTAAAGCAATTGGACTTGCGGCTTTTAACAAGAAGTCGAAAATATTACTTTTTACCAAATATGACAAAAATATTCACCAAAATTAGAGAATTGAAGATATCATTAAAAAATGAACAAATCTGAGAGAGATACACATGTAGTACCTATATATGTAATATCAAAGCAATTGGACTTGCGGTTTTTAACAAGAAGTCGAAAATATCACTTTTTACCAAAAATGACAATAATATTCACCAAAATTAGAGAATTGAAGATATGATCATGAAATGAACAAATCTGAGAGAGGTCTACCCAAGGTACATATTCACCAAGTATCAAAGCATTCAGGCTTCTAGTTTTCAAGAAGAAGTCGAAAAAGTAAAACATTGACACGGACGCCGCACACCGGACGACGCCGGACAATCACTCACATGATAAGCTCCACTCGACAAAGTCGACAGCGGAGCTAAAAAGAAGCCTATTGGCTGATAAAGTTCAGCTCTTAGAGATGCACAATGTGATTCAAAGAATTGAAGTGGATAACGACAGGAAACTCGGAATAAATTTGTTATGTCTAGTTAAAAGACATGACAGAACAAGATTTACAATTTGGCAGGCATTGCATTGTTTTCTAAAAAATACATGCATCATTCAAGTTAATGTAAATGCATTAATTATTCATTGGGTTTTAATCCGTATTTTTGCTGATAAGTATAATCCGCTAATTTAAATCCATGTGAACATGTTGAATAACAATAAAACTCATCGTTTCTCTGACAAATTCTTAATTAATATGCTCAAAACATCAAAATAGGGAAATTAAATGTCAGTGAAAATAAATGGTTTTACAGTACAAGTGAGACAGACAAATTGACAAAGGACTTACCCACACACATCTCAGCAACCTCTTGTAGGAATGATTCTGACAATTTAGGTTCCCAGTCTTTTGTATGAATCTTCAAAATACTATACCTTGCCTGTAAAGTGTAGTGATACATGAAGACAATGTTAATGGAATTAGGGGAAATATTGTTCATGCCAAAAATAAAGTTACCGACCAAAATCATAGTTAGTAATTGAGAGTATATGGTCAGAATCATCATGGACATGTTTGTATCAAATTTAAACAAAAACCGACAAATTCTGTCCAAGAAACCACATTTTCCAAAAAACAAGATGGATGCCAGTCAAACAAACTGAACATGTATTCCTATATTTAGGATGCATGTGCCAAATATGAATGAAAATGGACCCTAAGCCTTGGAGATATAATAGTAGTATTGGCAAAAAGCAAGATGGCCGCCAGCCTGCAGAAGTTTCATTAAAATGTGATTAGAACCAAAAAATTATGAATTATTATGCAAATTAGTTGATTAATATGCACACATTTTTACCCAAAATTAATTAGGTCTCTGCATTGTTCTAGAGCATCTATAGTACTTGAAATATCAAAAGCTAAAAATTGATTAACTATGCAAATTAGGTAATTAATATTTCACATATCTGTCTGTGCATGGTCCTATGTATCTATCCAAGTTTCATTGAAATGTGATGATTAGTACCTAGGATATCAGTGGAAAAGCCCAAAATTGGCTAATCATTATGCAAATTAAGTTCATTATATGCATGGATTTTTATCCAAAACCTAATCAAATCTGTGTATCAGCTCAGAGCATCTATGCACTAAGTTTCATTAAAAACCAACATACAGTTCTTGAGATATCAGTGGAACAGACAGACACACACATACATACATAATACATACAAACAGACAGGCTCTTATTGTGTGCAAAGCACACAGGGGGTAAAAAGGCTGATATTTTATTTGCACCTAACTCAGGCCTATAGCTTTACCAATAATGTACTGATTAATGAAGATATACATGTTGGGAGTCGGAGTAATAATACAACAACTACAAGAAGGTCTATGTACAACTGGCATGTCATTGAAGCTGCACATATGGCTATGACAAAGCACGAGATAATAATGATGGTATAAACACAACTGATTCTCTCATTGATATTAAACATGCCTGGGTAAATATTAGATAATTAAAAAACTCACCTCAGCAGAAGGCAAAGGGAATAAGAACTCCCTGTCAAATCTACCTGGTCGTCTTAAGGCAGGATCAATAGAGTCTATCCTATTTGTGGCACCAATAACCACAATCTCACCTCGGTTATCCAAACCGTCCATTAAAGCTAACAACGTGGACACAATAGAACTATGAATCTGGTCTTGACGACTAGACCGCACAGGTGCTAGTCCATCAATCTCATCAAAGAATATGATAGCAGGACGCATTGTGTAGGCCTGTTTATAGGAATAAAGAATAAGTATCTTATTACATATCATATATGGTTACATGTATGTTCCTCTAGGTTGTTACAATTATTATTACTACTTAACATATACATTTGTAATACCACTATATTTTCACATATCAGTAATAAATATGGGTATCTAGTTACAAAGCATTACTACATGACCATGTCAGGAAGAGGGTATGGTGGGTGTTTGTACCCTGAAAATTGAGTTCAGAGAAAAAATGAAAAATTTGTAACCATCACAAAAATCTCCAGCCACTAAATTCTGCCATTTACAAGTAAGAAAAGTCAAACACAACTAGGAGGTTTCATTCACTTACACAGATTACGAGCCGTGAAGGAAATATTATGTAAGTAATTTTGTGAAAGGTGATAAAGTTAACTGGTGTTTAACAAATATTTGACCTACCTGATCAAAGAGTAATCTTAGCTGTCTTTCGGATTCTCCAACCCATTTACTAAGGCAATCTGCACCTTTTCTCATGAAGAAGGCAACTCTCTTTTCACCTTGACTGCATTCATTAGCTAAAGCTCTTGCCACTAGGGTCTTTCCTGTTCCAGGAGGCCCATGAAAAAGAACACCTCTCGGTGGCGCTATTTTGAATTTTTCAAACACTTCTGGATAAAGCAACGGAAACACAACCATCTCTTTTAGTGCCAGGATGTGCCTAACCAGACCTCCGACACCCTCAAAGGTGACCTGCAAGAAAGAAAGTGTGTTTAGTGTTTAAGTTTCGGATGAAATCACTTGTAGTAGAGTGATTGATTAATTATGTTCAGTAAAAAACTATTATCATATTTATGTTCACAGCTAAGATTTCAAATGAAAAAATTGCTGCTTTTGGAAGTTCCAGGAACACTGTGCCACATTGATTGAAGTTGTAGAGAAGTGGAGGGAACGTTGAAGAAAAGTGGACGGAACATTGAAGAAGAGTGGAGGGAACATTGAAGAAGAGTGGGGATAAGGTTGAAAAAGAGTGGAAATAAAGGTTGAAAAAGAGTGGGGATAAAGGTTGAAAAAGAGTGGGGATAAAGGTTGAAAAAGAGTGGGGATAAGATTGAAAAAGAGTGGAGATAAGATTGAAAAAGAGTGGGGATAAGGTTGAAAAAGAGTGGGGATAAGGTTGAAAAAGAGTGGGGATAAGGTTGAAAAAGAGTGGGGATAAGGTTGAAAAAGAGTGGGGATAAGGTTGAAAAAGAGTGGAGATAAGGTTGAAAAAGAGTGGAGATAAGGTTGAAAAAGAGTGGGGATAAGGTTGAAAAAGAGTGGAGATAAGGTTGAAAAAGAGTGGGGATAAGGTTGAAAAAGAGTGGAGATAAGGTTGAAAAAGAGTGGGGATAAGGTTGAAAAAGAGTGGGGATAAGGTTGAAAAAGAGTGGGGATAAGGTTGAAAAAGAGTGGGGATAAGGTTGAAAAAGAGTGGGGATAAGGTTGAAAAAGAGTGGGGATAAGGTTGAAAAAGAGTGGGGATAAGGTTGAAAAAGAGTGGGGATAAGGTTGAAAAAGAGTGGGGATAAGGTTGAAAAAGAGTGGGGATAAGGTTGAAAAAGAGTGGGGATAAGGTTGAAGAAGAGTGGGGATAGGGTTGAAAAAGAGTGGAGATAAGGTTGAAAAAGAGTGGAGATAAGGTTGAAAAAGAGTGGGGATAAGGTTGAAAAAGAGTGGAGATAAGGTTGAAAAAGAGTGGGGATAAGGTTGAAAAGGAGTGGGGATAAGGTTGAAAAGGAGTGGGGATAAGGTTGAAAAGGAGTGGGGATAAGGTTGAAAAAGAGTGGAGATAAGGTTGAAAAAGAGTGGGGATAAAGTTGAAAAAGAGTGGGGATAAAGTTGAAAAAGAGTGGGGATAAGGTTGAAAAAGAAGGGGGTTAAGGTTGAAAAAGAAGGGGGTTAAGGTTGAAAGGGAGTAAGGAAAAAGTTGAAAGGGAGTGGGGAGAAAGTTGAAAGGGAGTGGGGAGAAAGTTGAAAGGGAGTGGGGAGAAAGTTGAAAGGGGAGAAAGTTGAAAGGGAGAGGGGAGAAAGTTGAAAGGGAGTGGGGAGAAGGTTGAAGGAAGTAGAGAGAAGGTTGAAGGAAGTAGAGAGAAAGTTGAAGGAAGTAGAGAGAAAGTTGAAGGAAGTAGAGAGAAAGTTGAAGAAAGTAGAGAGAAAGTTGAAGGAAGTGAAGAGAAAGTTGAAGGAAGTGAAGAGAAAGTTGAAGGAAGTGAAGAGAAAGTTGAAGGGAGCGGGGAGAAAGTTGGAAGGGAGCGGGGAGAAAGTTGAAAGGGAGTGGGGAGAAGGTTGAAGGGAGTAGAGAGAAAGTTGAAGGGAGCGGGGAGAAAGTTGTATATGAACGTCACAGCTGTGGTCATGTGATACTTAAAGAAAAGAAAGAGAATGGTGAAAGAAACTACATGGAGGTGGAGGTCAGTAAAAGTCTATAATGTTTCTGAATGTTGTGTCATGTTGAAGTAAGTAGAGTGGATATCGGAGAAATGCAATGTGATGTAGAAGGAACATTGTGCCATGTTGAAGGAACGCTACGACATTTTGAAAAATAGTAGTTGAAATTGAAGGAATGCAATGTAATATTGATAGAAAATGAAGTGAAGGTGATAGAACACTCCGTGAAGATGTATGACATGTAACAGAAGAAATAGTTTTTTTTTTTGTAACTTACTGATCTATCAATATTCATAGGATCTATGTCTGCTAGACTTGTTCCAATTCTAGTACGGTCTTTCAGTGGCCCACTTGCTGCAATATCTTCTGGTAATAGGTTCATAGGCAGACATCTGATTGCAACAAATATTAAACAAATTATTACAATATTAGCGGATGCACGTTTTACAAAGGATCATAAAGTTGTTTGCCAGGTTGGGAAAACAAATACTGAAGGAACGTGAGCAACTTTTTCTGAAGAAACCATTTCTAGCCATTTTCATAATATTATATTATAATATGACCAGTGTGAATCTAGCCATCTGATTGGCTGAAGCCATAGTTTACAAATGTATATCTGACAATATACGACTTGGGCCCTGTTTAATGAACAATTAATAAAACAAAAACTGGAATAAACTGGATTGAAATATGATAAATATTGTTGTCTGCAAGTCACTAGTGGCATTTTCAGAACATAGTAATTATGTCAGACGACAAGCCTCAGATCAATTTTGATCTCAATTTCAAATGGGACCAGCTGGATGAAATTGACGCTACTGATGAAGAACTTCTTTAAGCTACACAATTAAATGGGAGCAGCAGAACGCCAGGGGTAATAACAAGCCAAATCAACAGATGCCGGTGTCTGCCGAAGGGCAAAGATTCCCAGAATTTTCTGAAGAAATGGTCGAAAACTTGGCAGCCTCCACAAAATGGGGTGTCAAATTACTTAAATATAAGTGTGATAAAAGTCAAAATTAAAAAAATAACATATCGTAACTATAGTTTGTACCAGCGAACGCCGCCATTTACGTTGTTTTTTAACAATGCGTTGAACGTTTGACCCAATGATGACCCAATTTCCGTACTAAAATTATGGTTTTTTTTTTTTATAGTGTGGTGTTTTGAACGGAAAATCGACCCAGCCTTCGAAATGGTGGAAGTGCAAGAGCTGGCAAAAATATTGAAGCATTTTTATGCCGAGGTCAGGGTTAGAGACGGGAAAGAATACAGCATAAGAAGCTACGCTGGAATTCAAGCAGCAATCCATCGCCACATAACCAATGTTCCATTCAATCACCCCATTAACAATATCAAAGATCAGGAATTCCAAACTGCCAATAATGTATTTATAGGGAAAGTAAAAAGTTTGAAGAGGGAGGGGAAAGATAAAATCCAACACAAAACGGTTATCAGTGTGGGAGACACTGTCTGACCATGACCCGGTGTCTCTTTTACGTTTGGTGTGGTTTTATATGAGTTTTTCTTTTGCCGAAGGGAACGGGAGGGTCTTCGGGATTTACACAAAGAGAGTTTTGTTTTAATGAAAGATGACAGGGGACAGGATTATATCACTTTGGCCTTTTTGGAAGCAACCAAAAACCACCCCAGGGATTTGAAGGATGACTTTGAATCAGAGAAACGGATGTACAAAACAGACTTCCCACTTTGTTCTGTTACGGCCATTCTAAATTATACAAATAAGCTTCACCCAAGCAATAATGCTTTTTTCCAGCGGCCTATTAGTAACTTTACAGGTAGGAAAACAACTTGGTATACAAATGCTCCTTTGGGTCACAATACTTTGGGGGAAATGATGAAAAAAATATCAGTGGCCGCTGAGTTGAGCATGCTGTACACTCACCACTGTGTGAGAGCAACCACTATAAAATAATTGAACGACGCTGGAATACCAACACGGGTAATCATGAATTTAAGTGGCCATCGGAAGGGAGTATCAGGAGTTACTGTTGCGACAGTTCTAGTGAACAAAAACGTCAGTGTAGTGACATTTTAATGTCAAAAGTTAGTGTTCCTACCGTTGATGAGTGTGGTAACAAAGACCTTCTGATGGCCCCCAGTTCCAGCGTCGTTCGGCCGTTAACATTGAGCATAGCTAAAGTACAGTGTCAGAGAAATATCTCCACAAGTGAAATGGTATGCTCAAGCTCAGTTGCCACAGAAAACCTGTTCAAAAACTGCAATTTCGGAGGCTCTGTATATGTGTATACTAGCAATTACATTTCTCCAAAACCAAACTAAAATCCTCGAAAACGACAACTTGAAAAATTTCAAACCACCATGTTCAAATTTACCACTATTAACATTTGTTAATGTATTAATCGCGATATTTATAATGTTGATTCATGTGTATATTTTTTTCTGTTTTATATTTGTATATATATATATTATATATATTGACGATGTATTTTAAGTAATAAACTTGAACATTTGCAATTTTATAATAATCTGTTTTATCATTTTATCTTGGAATTACATGCCTGTGCAAACATGTCTCGGAGTGATCTCTATTTCACGGGGGCGGACATCCAGGCATTTTCACCGCATGGCAACCATCACAGTGAAAACAAAGGCTGAAAACTCTCAGAAAACGGTACTTTGGAATAGTTGTTGAGACTCCCTTGAACAGTGTAACAAGATTACCCCTACGTGTGTAACGCATATAAATTTGATAGTTTGGGATTACTTCAAAGTTTGAGTTTCTGTTGTTTTCTCAAATTTTCACCGGCTCTTCCCTCGGCGTTCAGTGTTCCTCAGCAGCGCGCGCAGAGCCCATAGCCCAATACGTGGTACAGTGGTGCGCGTCTTAGCAAAGTGGAACGTCTTGTGACATAGCTCCACCCCCGAGGATTGAAAGAGTGTATGACGAGGCCCCAGAACGTGGTTATTCATCGCTCCCCACACTTTGTTTCGGAAAGATGCCGTATTTCCATTAAATATTTAACGTTGTCATATTATAATGAGGTTATAAACGGTACGCTCGGGTATTTGGTAGCGGATATAAGACCTCTCAGGGGAAAATTTGCATTTCCCTCCAAATATGCTAATTTTCCTCTGAGAGGTCTTATATCCGCTACCAAATACCCTTGCATGCAGTTTATAACTTCTAAATAAGATATGACTTGACATATACCCTTTGCTTTCCCAATCAATAACACAAAGGTCATTTTAGATCCCTATTATATGTGATATAAATATGCTAATGCAGAACATGTCTTTTTTATAATTGAAATTATTAAACTTATAAATGCCCTTTAAGAATTTTAGTGACGCATACATACTTACCTCAGCCTGTTCCTCGACATACTCTTAGATTTTCTACGTTCAAATCTTCGTTCGTCATCACCGGAATCTGATGAGCTTGTTGACGAGCTGTTATGTGTTGCATGACGTCTTCTAGAATTGTTAAAACAAAAATAAACATATCACTTACATAGGGTACATCAACAAAGCAAACACCTGTATCATCATTACAAATAAAGGTGTTATAACTCATGACATTAGATACAGCTACAGAAACATAATAAGAGGTGTTCACACAGTGAAAGATTCAAATGTACTGAAATAAGGAGAGTTCAGAAACAAAAATTATCTCCCAAGTTCCGAGCTTCACTTTGCTTCCTACATGCTTGTAGAATTTCCCCAAGGCTTCTAGATTCACATTCACAAGCTCCTAGTCGTAGCTTTACTTGTTAAGGAAACCACTTGGCTCCTAACACGCTTTTAATATTTTCCCCATACTCCTATTCCTTGATTTATTTGCCAAAAAGCCATATTGGCTCCCAACATTGGCATCATACAGTACTTGCTTTAAGATTTTTCCTAAGGCACCAGTTCACACTTGTTAATGAGCTCAATTGATGCCCTACATGTTTCTAGTCTTTACTTGTCAATGAGCCAACTTGCTTCCCTATATGCCTCAAAATTTGTTCAAGGTTTCAGTCTTCACTTGTCAATGAGCTCACTTGGTTCCCTACATGCTTCAAAAAATGTCTAAGACTCCAGTCTTAACTCGCCAATGAGCTGATTAGGCTCCCTGTCCTGCCAGAAATTTATTTCGGAATGTTCATCTTCATAGTATGATGCTTGAAAAGTTTATTGTGCATCATTGCAGTTGAATAGCTCTGCTGTCCTACAAGAACATTGTGGTAGCCAAGTCAACTAATGCACACCCACAATGTTTGGTTTTGACTGTTGAGAAGATGTCAACTTAACTTCAAACAAATTGTTCCTAAAAATAACTGGCAGTGTACAAGAAGAATTTGAAAATATAATTTTTTACCAGAAATTACAAAATGGTATCTGCACAAAATCAACAAATCTGATTGAGGTCCACCAAATGTACCTAAATATAATATAGCAAAGCAATTGAGCAGGTAATTTTCAAGAAATATTTAGAAAAATGTCAAACAATATTTGCCAAAAAGAGAAAATTGAAGATACCATCACGAAATGAACAAATCTGACAGAGGTCCAACTGAAGGTACATGTACCTACATACCAAGAATCAAATCAATTGAGCTGGTAGTTTTTAAGGAAGTCAAAAATAGAATTCTTTACGGAAAATGAAAAAAATATAAACTTTTTAAGATAATGCAACAAAATGAACAAATCAGACGAAGGTATCAAGTATCAAATCAATTGAGCTGGTAGTTTTCAAGAAGTCGAAAATGCAATTGCTGACAGACGATGATGGACAATCACTGCTCTGTAATCTATAATGACAGTGGAACTAACAAAAATGGCCATACAACTTGTATTAACAGATATTGGTTGGTTTTTGACAATTATGTATATAATTGTTGGGATATATAAAGAGTAAAATTAATATACAAGGTAATATGTACACAACTTCAATAATTCTGGTGTGGACCATGAAAATAGTTTAGCAGAACTAGTCTAGTTCATGGCCCTATCACTTAAAATTGAATGAAAAGAAAGTGGTATGGTAACATAAATGAGTAAGTACATAATCAGAAAAATACATGAGTAAATTAAATATCTACCGTACTCAGCCGCGTTAGCGCCCATGCCCGGGCAAGCGCCCACCCCCCACTTTTGCGCAATTTTTATATTTGGGGTTACATTCGGCAAAGCGCCCACCCCTTCAGAATGTAACTAATTTAAAACTTGGTCTTGCGTAACGAATCTTGGTAATCGTTTTTATATGATACAGCGTGGATATCAACCGCTGTGAACATGTTGTTTTTATTGTGAATGCGTAGAACAAGGTAACCGTGTGTAAACTACGCTTCGACAATGACCTGCTAATACAAGTAAATATTTCATGCCATATTCAGTTTACCTATCAAAAATGGCGAGTTACTAGTTTTTTGAAAAAAACCATGGCATTTATTCGCTAAAATCAATTTGTACAGATCGTACTTCGACATCGATAATTCACTTCCGCATTGTGTTACCGGAAAGTCTTCGTGAATTTCCGAAGAATTGCGTCAGTACAACACAGCATTCTGATTGGTTAATAACCAACTTGACCCATTAGGTCAAAGGACACTGCTGCAGGTAAAATCTGCAAATGCATCATGGCGAAAAGCGATTTTCATCGAGAGTTTGCGTACGATCCAACACCTTCATCAGTGGAGATAATATGACAATTTTGACTTCGACTGTGTTCCAACAGACTCAAATGTTTTTAATTTCGTAAATTCTGGTGGTACGTAATCAATATTGTAATAAAATGTGCATATTTTTTTTGATCATTTCTGTTTCTTTGTGAAAATCAATGACGACTTAACTAATTTTGTAATTTGATTTTTCCTCAAAGACGTAATTTGTCACTTGATGAATAACATTTTTCATTTGCACTATTTTTCGAGGGAGGTGCTCGGGTAAGCGCCCACCCCTAAAAAATCATGATTTTCTGAGTTGAGGCCCCTGGGCGCTAACGCGGTCGAGTACGGTAAGTAAAAACTAAATAGCAGTAAGTGGTATGTAATAAAAGGCAACTGGCAGATTGCTAACCAAGTAATAATAAATAAATAACTATTATTGCTATAACTTTGATTTCCTATTTTTCCTTTTTAGAAAGTAATTGTCATACAATATAATATGATAAAATTTGCACGTGTGGCTTGATGTCTCACCAGGACCACCACCGCGACGCCCGATGTGTGGAGATGGTCGAGTACAACATGGCCGATTTTTTTTTCTCCCCCCTCCCCATAGGACGTCAGTTAGCAACGTCCTTCATGTTTGTAGTCAACCACCTTCCGAGAGCTGGACATCGCCACGGGAACCGCGGCAATGGTGCAGGCGAAACATCATGTTGCCAACACAGTGCACTGCATCATTTAGACAACAGAATGCTCACTGTGATACAAGCAAGTTTTTCAGTTGTGTTTTAAATTGGTTTCTATTGCGTAAGCCTTTTACTTAAACAGTAAAGGAATTCCAATATTTGACCGCTGAATATGTGAAGTTATGTTGGGAACGTGGTAAAATTCATTTTACGGGACTGACAAGTTTCCACTGGAAATGGCCGTTGTTGGGTAACGATGGGAATGCTGATCAATATAATAACTGATATCATGGGCAAAGCGATTATTCTTAAGGTCAAATATGAACAAACAAGTGTGAAGTTTGCAGAGTTTGTGAATGTCAAGGACGCCAAGCTGTCGAAAGAGAGGTGCAGAGTGCGTATATAAATCGGAGAAGGTGATATGTCGTACAAGCTTTTTTTGTAAACGTAGAATTAGTTCAAGTTTAAGTGAGGTAAGTATGACCCATATTTCAATACAATAAGTTAGGTGTGAGAGAATAAATACGTGATATAATACCCACTTTAGAACTGATAATTTTACTTATTTTCTCAATACGAGATTTCTATGTCAGGAATGGGTCGATGGTTACACCCAAATATGTTGTAACCAAAGCACCCTCTACCCATGTACCATCTATACCTAACCTATTTTACTTTCCACATTAATACGGCGTTGGGTGGTTTCAAAATCATATAATTTAATGGTAAAAGTATGGTATTAATAATGACAGTAGTACACAGTTATCTGTAGATAAGCTTCAAGCATTCTGAGAACATACATTATTTTAATGTTTTTATCTTTTCTCCGAATTGCTGAATTGTTTTGATGGTTTTGTAGTAGTATCATTTTTTTGGTCAACAGTAAGCCAAACTTAGTTTACAACAATGCTAAAAAAATTCATTGAAGACTAAGGAAATCCCCAGCACCTGGTAATTCCACAAAGACTGACAGCAATTTCTAGCATCTCTGTAAATTGTTTTTCATCAGTATTTCAGCTGAATATGAAATTCCGATATCATATTGCAAAGACAAACAAATAACAGCAGACTCCTTTAAATAGGGTACAAACTAGTATGCACAAATCATAGAGAGTAATAAGAAAATATCAATGTGTAAAAGTCCTGCCTAGATATAAATACTACAAAAATACTACCCACCTTCTGAAAGGGCTCCTGATAGGCGTGAGAGATCCTTGATAATGATTTCTATGGCGCCGTGACGGTGAATCAAACAAAGTACACTTTTTTGGCTTCCTAATGGGACCTAACATGATAAAAGACAATGTCAAACGTAAATTAAAACAAGTTATTCATACATACATGTATTTTCTCTGAATGGTTTGATTACAAGCCATCTTGAGAATCACTGCTTACACAACAAATCAGTTCAAAACTGGCAAAAATTGGATGTTTTCTACAAACTTAGGGATGCTTTAGTGTGATGTGCAGTCGATTTACTAGTAGGAGTGATTTCTCTGTTAATTTTATACAACTTATAGAGAAAAATATACAAAATGACAATAATTGTACTTTTAGGTAGTCCAAAATATGTTATGCCCCCAAAATATGTTATGACATAGGAGGTGGCGGAAATGAGCAAATAAAAAAAATTATCCTAGAGCAAAATGATACTGGCAGAAGATTAAATTACAGAAACAGGATATTGTTTTTATCTTTAACACAATTAGTAAAGTTAGTAAATGATACACAGCAATATTACAATATGCATCCTCACAAAAAAATATTGAAATACTGAAACTATACTGCATTGAAGGTTGAGATGTTTAATCACCAAATTAAACATACTTTTCATTGTTGTAACCAATCAAGGCCACAAATTAAATATCACATCTATACATGATTTCAAGATTCTGTTGGATGAAATTTCTCGCGAAACATAGTACAATGTATATTCAAAGCATATATAGAGTACTGTAAAATCTGTATTAGAAGCCGCAGCTTCTATTAAAATGGTACAATGCAACAGAGGGAATGTGGCTTCTATTAGAGAAATGATGAATTTTTGGTTCTCAATTATTCAAAAAAAATGGGTGCGACTTCTATTAGAGATGTGGCTTCTAATACAGATTTTACGGTACTACTAATTAACACGCAAGCACACGTGGGTGTGTCTGGACACGTGCAGGGAAACGGCAGGAGATAAGTGACGCATGGTTCAGCGGCAACATTCCTTGTACTGTATAATGTTTGTTTATGCTTAAAATTTGAAATAAAGTCACGAATTCTATTCTACTTTTTATGACCAACGCTCAGACCACCGGGTCCACCATGTTGTTTACTAATGGAACTATCGTTTCAAATGAAACATCTTTGAAATTCAAATTACTATGCACTGCTTTTTTCTAAACCTTAAAAAGTTTCTCAGTGACATTTTGGCCATCTTAGATTCATTTCACATTCAAATACACTAGATTAAAGGTATTATTTTGATGTGAATTAACATGTAAGATAATATTATGATCATTTCCAGAATGAGCACTGCAATGATGATTACAATAATGCAACAATGTATCAGTTTATATAAAAATAAGTGTTCGAACCCAATGGTTACTGGCTTGAGAATTACCTTCACCTACATCAGCCTGGCATAGGGGCTGAACATGTTAAGTCTGAGGTTCAGTATACACTTAAAGTTTTGGTTTAAAAAAAAAAACCTCTCCACCAAAGCAGTATTTTTTTTTTTTTTTTAGAGTAAATGCGAGTTTATTTTCAATGAGCTTCTTTGGTCTCATCATTTTTCTTTTTCAGATGTACCATTTTTGATGCAACATTACCAAATTTGTTAGCACTGTAATGGTACCTAGAAAATTTTAATTATTGGAGATGTGCTGCACCACTTGACCCCCAGCACTCACCTTTTCACTGATGCCATTCACTAGGGTAGAACCAAGGTCGGCACTTTGCCAGATAAATATTCTCCTCTAAACTGATTTACATGTATATCTACGATTGGTTATATAGTTTGCACTGATTCTGCAGAAAATTACTATGCGAGTTGCAGGTAATGCTCGCACCAATTACCGCTGAGTTTCAACACTAGTTTTTTATATAAACATTCACGCAGTGCTCAGTGGAAAAACAATCATATAATTACATGTATTATTTTATACTCAATGTAACCCCCATTTTTGACTGTGAATCGGGTAGTCATTTTGCTCGGCTTAGGTGATACTGGCAGTTAAGCAGGGTAAAATATAATTTATTGGTATCCATACACATAAAATATCTCTAAGGCACAACAGTCAAGGATGTATATTCAATTTGCGAAAATATTGGTAAAATTGGTTCACAGATGACTGGAAATTATACACTTGTCTATTGCAAGACTAAATCTGCTAAAAGATCCTGGAAGTAAGGTACTATAATAACATACAGAATATCCACAAAATGATTTAAAGTAGTCTGTCTTTTATCACGCATGTTTTGGCACTCGGCATCATGCATTGTTGTTTGAAAGACTATTTTATAATAGTTTAAATATTACCTTCATGCTCCACAGCAAATCTCTGAGGAGCTCGCTTTTTCTCACGTAAAAAATATGTTCGTCTCCTCTGGTTTCCTAAACCTATTTCCACAAAAAAAAAAAAAAAAAAAAAAATTTTAATTGTGACAATGTCTGATAAACTGCCAGGGTTAAAGTTATCTTACTACTAGTTGTATCGCAATTATTAGTCATGAGAATGAATCAAATGAATTTGATATTCCAAGGTACTTGCATATGAAATATCAAATCAATATCTGACTAGGTGTTTAAAAAGAAGTCAAACATGAACAAACATTCAACAAAATTAGAGAATTTAAAGTTACCATCACAAAATAAAATCTAAAAGATTATCAAAATAATCATTTTTCAAGCAGATGTCGAAATATATACAGGTCTCAAAATAAACATTTCGCTTGACGAGGTCAACAGCAAAGCTAAAAATGCAAAATAGAAATGAAATTGTGCAGTCACAAATAATTCCCAAATTCTGAGACAGTATGAGTGTTTTGTAAATTATTCTGACTGCGGTGCAGCATAGGATATTATTTTTTCAACTTAATTATTATTATACAGGTCTCAAAATAAACATTTTTTTCGTGGGAGGCTGAGTGGGCTACTAATTACAAAAGATGGGAGCTGGACGCTGGACATGATTAGTTATTTAACATAACAGTGAATAGACATTTTTAATTATTTGAAAAATTGTAAGTAGTCCAGTGAGTAGTCCATTTTCAACAATAGTAGCCCTGGCAAAGGAATTAGTAGTGTCTATGCTTTGGGCTACTGCTAATTTTTAGCCCTTCTACATGTATAAATGTTTATTAAAACCGTATTAAATACTAAATACAAAAACCATACAGTACCATCAGTGTCAGATGAAGACGTTTCATCTTCAGAGTCTGATTCCGAATCGGAATCAGAATCAGAATCATCTCTAGTCTTAATTGGAACACCATACTCGTTTCTTTCTTTGGGAGGTGGACGGGGTCTCTTTACCCTGGTATACAGGTCTAATCCAAGATATTCCTATTTAAAAAAAAAAAACAGTTCTTAATTATTTGAATACTGTAGAAAGAGAAACTAATCACTGGGTTTAATTTTTATTCCAGGTTTTCACTGGGTTTTAAATTAGCATCTATACTATCACTGAAATGAGCTGTAATGAAATAGCTAACAATTAAGCCCTATGTAGTAAACACTAGACACTTTCATGGAGTTAACAACAGGAAAAAAGTGTAGTGTAAAAGGTAACACTACTTAGCATTGAGTATACATAGATTAACGATTGTTTAAAGCGCGTCGTCGCGCTGCGCATGTGCCACATTTGTGTTGATAAACATTTTCCCATAATGCAATGCACTCTTCAAATGGAAATCACAAGTATGAGGTTTGATCTGGGCACGATTTGCACTGATTACTGCCGGTGACTCCTTCGATACCTTGAACATGAAAATTACTTATTTAAAGCTTGGAAAGGTCTCAGTTCGTACTCGTTGATTTGCGCAACAGTCAAAGTCACCATCTTTGTTTATATGAGACCCATATATCCATACGACTTCCGCGCTTTAAATACTGTAATTAATTTTCACTGAAAAAGTAGGTTTTTTGTATGAGATTTATTTTCACTGGTTTTTAATGAGTTTAATATTATTAATCTCTAGTCAAGTCTTATAGCATTGTATAAGTGTATAAATGTTTCTAAAAAATAATAATACAGCAGCATACATGTACAGTATCTAAGCAAAATTTGAAAAGCAAAATATTAGCTGTGTTCCTCAATAAATACTACAATACTGTATTAATCTCTCTTATAGAATAATATAACATGAATTGCATAAAAGTTCCCAAATAGAGCAGTATAAGCAAAACAAGCCATGCATGGCACAGTCCCTGTTAGTTATCAAAATTTATAATATATAGTTTTGTTTATAGTAATATAGTTGGAGCATAAACATGTCAGAAGTATGAATCCAGAAGATGATGCTTGATTATGATGACTTTTTAAAATTAAAATGATTGACATCTTGTATCTGATCGTCAAACGAGTACTTGTCCATATTGAGGAAACGGCATTAATTAAAGCAAAATGCCCACCAGTCGGCCATTTTGAATACATCTATATATCTATAACATGATTGTAAAACGAATATATAAATTTTGAACATAATCAGTCAAAGCATGTCAGAGATATGGCACTAAAACTGCATTCATTAAAACAAAATAGCCGCCAGCCGGTCATTTTAAATCGGATCTGAAAAATAAAATGACGAGCATCAAGGTCCCATAATATCCAACGTATGCACTAAGTTTAAACAAAATACATCCATAAATGCTTGATTTTGATGATTTTTTAGCATAAAGTTTAAATTTAATCAGCCTAGGCAAGTCAGAGAAACAGAATTAAGTGAGAACAATCATAATCACATTTACCTGCTCCTCTTCCCTTCGCCTCTTTTCCTGTTCTCGTGTTTTGAGTTCAAACTCACTCAATGAGCTGTCTCCCGAGTCTGTATCTCCATTCTCAACATCATTATTATCCTCTCCACCAACATCCTCCTCCTCCTCCTCCTCCTCCTCCGTATCCTTGTGTTGTTCGCGAGACTCATCCTCTCGATCAGAGTTCCTGAAGTTCATATCCAGATCACCACTTATGACATTACCTATCAAACAAAACACAGTAAAACCTATTTAACTACAATTTGTTGTAAACCAAACCCCGACATGAATTAAATACAAACAAAAAATCAAAGAAAGCTTAGAAAGAACTCCCATGTGCCGAGAGTATTGGAGACACATTAAATATAATTCGAAATTACTTAGCTGAAAACTAATTATGCAAATCAGAAAATTAATATGAACAGATTTGAGTGTAAAACTAATGAGGTCTGCGCAATGTAACAGAAAATCTATGTTTCCAAGTTTAATTGAAATGTGATTAGAACCAAAAAATTATGAATTATTATGCTTATTATGGAATTAATATGAACAGATTTTTACCCCAAACTAATTAGGTTTGTACATTGTCCTAGAGCATCTTTGTACTAAGTTTGATTGAAATGGAATAATTAGTAGTATAGATATCAGTGTGAAAGCTTAAAATTGGTTAATTATGCAAATTAGGTAATTAACAAGTACAGATTTTAACCCACAATTATCCAGGTCTGTCTATTGTCCTACAGTATCCATGTACAAACATTCATTGATATGTGATGATTAGGACCTGAGATATCAGTGTGAAAGTTGGTTAATTATGCAAATTAATTAATGTGATTAATATGCACAATTATTTATCCTAAAACTAATCAGGTCTCTGCATAGTCCTAAAGGATCTATGTACCAAGTTTCATTGAAATGCGATGATTAGTACTTGAGATACCCGTGGAAAAGCTGAAAATTAACTAATTATGCAAATTAGGTGATTAATATGCACAAATATTTATCAGAAACAATTAATCTCTGCATAGACCTTGAGTATGTAAGTACCAAGTTTCATTGAAATGTAATGCTCACTACTTATATCAAATGCTGAAAATTAATTAATTATGCAAATTAGGTAATTAATATGTACTGATATCACCATAAAAACTATTAGGTCTGAGCAGTGTCATATGACATCTATGTACCAAGTTTCATTGAAATGTGATGATTAGTACTTATATAAAATGCTGAAAATTAATTAATTATGCAAATTAGGTAATTAATATGTACTGATATTACCATGAAAACTATCAGGTCTGTGCAGTGTCATATGACATCTATGTACCAAGTTTCATTGAAATGTGATGATAATAGTACTTGAGATATCAGTGGGAAAACCGTAAATTGACTAATCATTATGCAAATTAGGTAATTAGTATCCACGGATTATTACTAAAAACTAATCAAAACCTAGCATTAGTTCAGACATAGACCCTCTTTTAGAGGGTCTATGGTTCAGAGCATGTATGTACAAAGTTTCATCAAAATCCAATGAGTGGTTGTTTAGATATCAGTGGAACAATCATGGAACAGCTAAAAATCAGCTAATTATCATGCAAATTAGGTAATTAATATGCACGGATTTTTACCAAAAACTAATCAAATCTGCGCATATGTTCAGAGCATCTATGTACCAAATTTCATCAAAATCCAATGAGTGGTTGTTTAGATATCAGTGGAACAATCATGGAACAGCTAAAAATCAGCTAATTATCATGCAAATTAGGTAATTAATATGCACGGATTTTTACCAAAAACTAATCAAATCTGCGCATATGTTCAGAGCATCTATGTACCAAGTTTCATCAAAATCCAATGAGTGGTTCTTTAGATATCAGTGGAACAGTCATAGAACAGCTAAAAATTAGCTAATTATCATGCAAATTAGGTAATTAACAAGCATGGATTTTTACCAAAACCTAATCAAATCTGCGCATTGGCCCAGAGCATCTATGCACCAAGTTTCATCAAAAACCGATGTATGGTTCTTGAGATAGCAGTGGAACAGTCGGACACACATACATACACACACACAGACACACACAGACACACTAACTGCAAAGACTCCCATTATGTGCTTCGCACATGGGAGTCAAAAACTACTTCCTGTTTAGAAGAAACCCAAAATGGCGACCAAACCACATGACCAATCATAATAAATTTCTCAAACCTAAATCGGCTTCATATGTCGAAGCTAAGTACAAAATATGAGAGCATTTTACTTGGCGGTTCTGAAGAAATGACAAAAACAATCATCAAAATTAGATAATTGAAGATATTACCATGAAATTAACAATCTGAAATAGGTCAACATGTAGTCCCTATATATGTAATATAAAAGCAATTGGAAATATCGAAAGTCGAAAATATCACTTTTTACTAAAAATGACGAAAATTGAAGATATCATCATGAAATGAACAAATCTAATAGAGGTCTACCCAGGGTACATATACAAAACATATCTTGGCATTCAGGCTTGTAGTTTTCAAGAAGTCAAAAAAGTAAAACATTGACACGAACGACGCCTGACAATCACTCAGCGGAGCTAAAAATACATCGTATAATATATACAAATGTTGTTTTTATTGAAAGTATTTTCCAAATACAATATACAGTACCTAGTAAACTAGTATTGTATGTACTGTATATAGCCTTTCTCCGTCGACTACTTCGTCTCACACAGTCAGCATCACCATTCATGTACAGATGTCCTTCTGTCTTTCCTGTTTTTTGACGCGAACTGCACCTAGAATGAAGAACAATATGAACACACTGTTAAGGAGAAGTTTTTATTCTAATCTGTGTAGTCTGAAATAAGTCTGGGCCATAAACTGACCAGAGGGTAAAACCCATTAAACAAGCAACTTTTGTTATCTGGCTGAAACATTAAAAGATAGGTTTCAAGCTATTAAGAAGCTGAAGTTACCAAATTGAGATATTAAAAACGTCAGAGAAAATGTTGCTTGCAAGTATAGGCGAGATGAGATGACTGTGGATTTATATATTCAAAATGTTAGCTATGCATGTACATGTATGTCAGGAGTCAACACAAACCAAACAAACACACACATAGTCCTGAAGTGTTGACTATGATAATCTAGTTTTATCTGGTTTTGCAACCCAAGTAGTTACTACATGCAGGTATGATATGTTTGAGAGCCAAGAGGTAAGAAAATTTATTTTCCGGATTAATGATGACAGGATATCAATCTTGAAATAAAAGGATATCAGGCGTTGAAATAAACTGATTGTGAAAACCACCATCTCCCTATCAATTTTCAATGGTGTTTGTTATGAGTTTGCTTTTAACTTAAAGTCCCCCTCAAATTTGTGATCAAATAATTCATTGTGTTAAAGTATAGAATGCTCATATTGGATTAAAAAAAATTATCATTTTAATATTTCACATATTTTCTTCACACAAAATCTGATTGAAATTGGTTTTTAAAGAAAAACATTGCCCACAAAATCAACCATCAATATAAAAAGCAACGAGTATTGAGAGATATTGCTCTGGAACAGCATTAATTAAAACAAAATCAGCCATTTTGAATACATGTATAATGAATATATAAAATTTGAACATATATTGTAGTCAGTCAAAGCATGTCAGAGATATGGCTCTAGAAGCCCATTAATTAAAACAAAATGGCCACTAGTCAGCCATTCTGATCTAAAAAATAATAACGGGCATCAGGAACCTGTAATGTCTAATGTACAATGTATGTACCAAGTTTGAACAAAATCTATCCAGAAATTCCAGAAATGATTGATATTTGATGATTTTTTTAGCACAATAATGGCCACCATTTGGCCATTATTAATTGGATCGTCAAACCAATATATCTGTATATCTATGACATGATGTGTAATGAATATTATAAATTTGTACATAATCAGTCACAGCAAGTCAGAGATATGGCACTAGAACCACATTTATTAAAACAAAATAGCTGCCAGTCGGCCATTTTGAATCTTATCTGAAAACAAAATGATGTGCATCAAGATCCTATTTATTGTCCAACGTATATACCAAGTTTGAACAAAATCCATCTGTAAACAGTTGAGAAATGCTTGATTTTGATAATTTTTAGAACAAAAATGGCTTCCATTTGGCCATCTTGAATCAGATCGTGTAACAAATTGACGTGCACATGTATAATATCATGTATAATGCATTTCTAAGATACAGGTGTTTGAAGGACACATAGACGGAAGAACAGAGGTCAAAACATAAGTCCCTGTTTTCGGACTGCGTTCGACCGGGGACTAATTAACCAAAAATACTTCACTTCTTATTCAAATCCCTCCTTTTCCAAGTGAATTATGAGTTACTTTTAACCCTTTCCCGGTCAAGTCTGTGAAAAATCGCGTGATTTCACCGTCTGAACTAGCATATGCAATTCTATGTGGAAGCAAATTGTAACCAATCTATTTACATAACAATAAATATTCAAATTGTGGGGAGATGCAGTCTTGTGGACATCTGTTCGTTCAGTATAAATATAGCCTAAGAAAGTGAGATAAAGCCCAGACTCGCTGGGTGCCTCCTTTCCGACACGTACGTAAATATGCCGTCTTTTACAGATAGTAAGTGTTTTATGAAGGCAAGAAGAAAACTGAAGAAAATGCGTCAATAAGTGTTAAGTTTGACATTGACACGACAGATTTTTCACCAGCAAAGCGTGAGAAAAGAAAGAAATCCCAGTGTTCTCCCCAGGCCTCTAAAGCGACACGGTACCGTGACGCTTGGACACTCGCCGTGATGCTTGCCCTTTGTCCGTGACGCTTGGTCACTTGCCCGTGATGCTTATTGCTTTGTTTACAAGTGTCAGTCTCGTCTTGCACGAATTTAAAACAATAACATGTATTGATCGAAAGGTAATCCAGCTTTTGTTAGCCATACAAAGACAGTGATAAAAACAGAAGTCTGCAAGAAGTTGCAAAGTCTTTCAAGGTTGCAGAGCCTCCAAATCCAAAAAAATACTAGAGTAGCAATGATTTGCCCATTGCATGCAACAGCAACAATGTGACAAAACAAGTCACGGCGTACGTCGGGAAGATCAACCCCGATTTGCTGCACTCCGATTTTTTATCACTCAATCGCCGGTGACATTAATTACCCCAAAATTTAAAAAAAAAACAAGTCGCATTGGAAAGAAAACTGTAAATAATTCAACAGCAGACTAGGTTAAGAAAAAACGAACCCTGACCTCTGGAAATACCCCATTCATAGGGTGCCTTAGTACCAAAGAACGCCGCCCTAAGGCGACATAATGCACATTGCAACATTGTGACCGATGCATGCTGGGTTACAGGGATTCTGATCGAGGTAACAAAGATGGCGGCGTAGAGTGCAGAGTTTTTTCGCGATGTTTAATTTAAAAACATCTCGTTGGCGATTTTGACGTAATGCCTATGATAATCGTCAATGAATTGTTTTAATAAACAATTTGTGTATTTTACACCAAAAAGTCAGATACCGATGATCGCAATAGCAGCAGTGAATACCCGTCCAACGCAATGCCGTCAGCTGACAATGTTACGGTGATCGTAGCGTTACTCACAAGGTATATTGCAGTGTTTCAGCCAGAGCGCGGGCTTGCGTCATTTGACGCAAAAAAATAAACATTGTCCCTCAAAAATAAAGGTTTGGGTTCACAGGGACGCACTGATACCATTATCCGGAAGCCTGGTTGTGAAGCGTTAGTTTTTTTTTATATATATATAAACATCAGGTTGCATGTGGGAATGTTTTGATTCTGACTTCATTATTGTTTATATTGCCGCACGAGTAAGTGATTTTTATGACAGTTTCGCATTATGCCTTGTCTATTTCGTCTGCTACTATGGCAACGTGGCGACAATCAATTAGGTCTAAAATAAATTGTTGCTATTTTTTCTTTGAGGCCGCGTGCCGAACTGATTGATACAAAGTTTCATTTCCATGGTGCCTCTGTGGCAGTTCAACATAGTTGGAAGTCGAAACACATGAACACAGGGGAATTTACATTAACCGTCACTACGTCCATCGTGTCAATCGTCATAAGAATGTCAAGCCAAAAACGAATCACAAGTTTTTTTGGAGGACATGGTACGGCAGCTACTACGAGTACGGCAGACACTGGTGAAGATGTCAACATCACCGAAACACAAGCTGAATCAAACCAGAGCATACAACACGATGATACGAACGAACCGGTCCACAAGAAACAGAAAGTCCGAAACTTCAGTAATGGGTGGCTACAAAAACCACAATATTCACAGTGGTTGATCCGTCACAATGAGAAAGGAATGATTTGTAAATGGTGTCAAGACACCGGGAAATCAAATCCGTTTACAGACGCGCGTAGCGGAGGATGCTTCAATTTTCGGACGTCCACTCTGGAGAGACATTTGCAGTGCTCTGATCACAAAAAAGTCATTCAAGAAATTGTTTTACGCCGTAATTTTCAAAAAGCCACGTCACGTGTTCTGAGCGACAAAGAAGAATCAATTATATCGGCAATGCGTAGTGTATATTGGCTTGCAAAGGAAGACATACTGCGTAAGTCAAGCAAGTGTTCAAAACGTAATAAAAAAGACGCCGCCACCGGTGCGCGTGGCCCAATCAATTGACTAGCTGTCAGCTAACTTGTCAAACGAAAACATCGACGCGCCAAACTGAAAAGGTTGACGCGCCAAAATAAAAATGATAAACCACGCCCACTGCTTCTGAGCACATCAAACTCGTCAGCTGACTACTAAACATGGCCGGTAACGTGAGTAACACGGGCAGAAAATTTAAACAAGGTGTTGAAACATCGGGGCATTCGTAAAATATGGCAGCGATCCGTTCATTGTAGATCAAGCAAGGGCAACAGAGGTTTTTACCATCAGCTAGGTGATGGTGACTTGGAGCTGATCGAAACTTTGAAAAGATTACAACCATCTATAACGTATCGTGCTATTGCAGACCATATCAATGAGCATGGTGAAGTTGTAAAAAATGTTTCGATCACTACTATTTCGCGGACAGTTCGAACCCGATTGTCGGGCGGCCGAGGGACTTACAAAACACTAACACCGGTAGCCTTGGAGAAATTCACGGACGCTAACATAGCATATTGCGATGAATATGTAAACTTAAGAAAACACTGAATATAACGCGCTAGCCAGAATTGATCTTCCCTTGCGATACTGGAAGCATTACGAGAAATCAAACCATCCGATGTGCTGGGATATTACCGAGCTGTTGGGTTCTTAAATATCAAAGCTGACGCTTATGAACTAAAAAAATGTTCCTGGTCACAATGTATAGATGACAAAAATAATTAATGTCAGCAATGTATTTTTCACAAAACGGCTGCAATCCAAACTGCCACATATGGGGACTAAATAACAATATATTGAAATATTTTGAACTAATAACTTTATTGATCTTGGTGTAAAAATGCACTGTTGTACAACACTTTACAATGTATTTTGTTTATGCTTTGTCATATTTGTAAGTTTATTGTGTTATTGCTCTGCCAGCAAACAATTCTCTTTGGGTTTCAAATTGACAATTTTAGTTTCAACTGAAAACATACTTATTCATTTTTTTCAAAACGCTCTTATCATAACTATTTGCCATCAGCACAAATATGTTACCCCTAAAGTTACAAAATAATAGCAAATAACACGAACTCTCAATTATGTTAACTTTATGCAAACAAAATGTCCATTCCCTGCCAACAATTTTAGTAACAAACTCACCAATTACTGTAACTATGAGATACAACTACGTATACGTAAAGTTGTGTCCAAAATTTAGAAAAAATATATTTTCTTGTGTCAGCTCAATTTATTTGGTTTTTTTTTCATCAATTTAGATGAATCAACGAGAAAAACTCAAAAATAATAAACATAATGATACTATATTTTACCATGAAAACAAAATATAGTCAGTATTCACAAGTCACCTAACATCCGAGCGGATTCATATAATTTTAATAAATTATTAGTTTCATCTCCTGGATCATCTTGTATCCCAGTGTGCTGGTTATTGTCAACTCAATGCCAGTAGTGGTACTGTTTTCCGACGCTTGTTTAGTTTCCTTATTTACAGTATTTGAACTGCCAAATTTCCTATGGTTGTCAATATTTGTAGGCTGAAAGGGGACGATAAGTCATTCTCGTCGTCTCATCATGAATAAAACTTTGGTTGTGCGACACTTGATAATTATCTGACACAGTTCTACGAGTTGTTACACTATTATTTCCAAATAACTGAGGATTATATACAGGAGGCACGCTTTCCTGGTTCATGCCTGGGTAAACAGTTACATCTGGAGGTGGTTGTATACCAAAATAATATGGCATACTAGGATAATATCTAGGCGGGACATTGAATAGATGGATGCCGATAAATATTTCCTTGTGTTCATCTAACTGTTTACTGCTCCCTGATGTTGGCAATGATAATAACGCGTCGACACTGAAACTACTCTGTTTCGATAAATGTTTGTTTTTAACCGCATTTCCTGCATCTGGCAGTGGAGGTGAATGTTTCACTGTCAGTTTGGTTGCTGTCATTGTGGCGTTCTGGTTGGGTGGGTCACTATTACTGGCGCGCTGTTTGGCAATCACTGAAATTTGCTGTTGCATATTTGACAGTACATCAAACATCGGTGTAGAAATTAGTCGAAAAGACTCTCCCAAACAGCTCAATTCTTTTTCAAGTTTAGACACAGTCAATGAAAGATTTCTGATTTCCAGTTCTTTATCGATTGTCATTTTTTCCACTGGGCTTAAGTATTTAAACTGGCACGAGTCGTGGTCCCTATCATCGTTTTGCTGCTCGTCGTGACGTGGTCGTTTTTTCTTACGTTTACCGCGTGTCGATGCTTGATTCGCGGTGTTCCCGAAATTTCCATATTCAAGGCAAACATCCGACGTAACTTGCCTGCAAACACCTTCATTTTCATCTTCAGCGAAACACACTTTGATCGGAGTACGCAGTTTGGACGATTCGTAAAGTAACAGTCTTTTATGTCCTGTAGGGATTCCCGGTAAAAAAGTCCTTTAGGTCTTCCGCTGTTAAGCGTGCAATTGCCCGTAAACTGGTATATCCAGCCCTTCGTAAGGCAGAAACATACTTTAAAAGTTCAGAGTCAATATTTTGGGGCCATGATTCCAGTTGATTTTCTCTGGTTGGCGTTTGAAACGGCCGTAAATCTCTGCTAGACTTCATTTTGTCTGGCACCGCACGTGAACAGGTTGTTTTGAAGCAGTGGGCGTGGTTTATCATTTTTATTTTGGCGCGTCAACCTTTTCAGTTTGGCGCGTCGATGTTTTCGTTTGACAAGCTAGCTGACAGCTAGTCAATTGATTGGGCCACGCGCACCGATGGCGGCGTCTTTTTTATTACGTTTTGAACACTTGCTTGACTTCCGCAGTATCCACTCGAAAATATTCATCATTATTACAATTATTACAACTTCAAGGAATAAACACGCTGGGAAAATTGAAATCTGGTGAATATGCGACATACACTACCCAACAAACTGCAGACGAAATGCAGGATGCCATGGCCACTGTAATTCGTAAAAATATTGAAGATCAGTTGCATGGTAGTGAGTTTGTCAGCGTGTTGACGGACGAAAGTACGGACATATCAGTAACCAAAAAACTGGTTGTATACGTGAGACTTATGGATTCGGACTTTCTGCCAAGAACTCGTTATTTGGGAAATGTTTCAGTAAAGGATGGAACTGCATTGGTAATCACTGAAACGCTGAAACAGATGTTACTAGATCAGGAAAAAATAGAAGCAAGACAACTACTTGGTTTCGGCAGTGATGGGGCGAGTGTCATGCATGGACGGCTTAACGGAGTTGCAGCGAGATTGCGACGTGAAGTAAATCCTTTTTTGTTGAGCGTTCATTGTGTGGCGCACCGCCTCGCTCTCTGTACAAGTCAGGCAGCCAACTCAGTAAACTATATGAAGAAATATCAACAAGTGTTGATGGACATTTACTATTATTTTAAACGTTCATCCGTACGTGTCGAAGCTGTGAAGGATATACAAAAGGTGTTAGATGACCCACAATTGAAATATAAAAAGTCCACGAAGTGAGATGTTTTTCGTTCTATAGTGCATTAGAAACAATTTATAGAACGTATGGCTCTCTCATTACTTACTTCGAATCAGTATCACGACAAAACCCGATAGCAAAGGGAATAATGAACAAAATGACCGACTTTCAGTTCGTTGCAACAATGCACTTGTTGATGGATGTGATGCCCGTTATGACACAATTGAGTTTGGTTTTTCAAAAGGCTGACATCGACATCGCAATGGTTCAAGTGTCCGTTAACAGTGCCATTGCGAAAATTAAATCGATCGCATCGGAAGGTGGACAATTTGTAAACCAGTTGAATGCACTACGTGACAAAGGATCGAAGTTCAAGTATTTCGACCATTCGATCAACGCATCACCCCAAGCTGTGAAGCAATTCGAAAACACGACAAAGAGCTTTAACGATAATATTTTGATGAATTTAAATGAAAGATTTCCGACGGAGACTAGTGATGTTATAACCTCATTCGCTATTCTAGCTATGCGACCACTAAGTTTCTTATCAAGTGACGATCTCAGTGAATACTGAAATCAATGAAATGGACACGTTAATTAATCACTTTGGTACAGATCGCGAGTCAGATGATGGTACGGTGTTTACGGCTATAATTGACGGCGATGAGACCAAGCATGAATGGTCAGTTGTAAAGCCATTAGTAGTGCAACAGAAATATCCACGTGATAAGATGTCAACCTTATGGAAGATAATATACGAATATCATAAAGAACAATTTACAAATCTACTTAAATTGGCGGGTTTAGCACTTATACTTCCAGTTCAAACAGCAGATTGCGAACGTGGGTTCTCGATTCAGAATCGTATAAAAACCAAAACGCGTAATAGACTGCAACCTCATAGAGTGGACACGCTGTCTCTGATCTCTGGCGAGGGGCCCAGTATTGAAGATTTTCAATTCAATGAAGCCCTTGCTTTATGGAAATCAAGTAAACCAAGGAGAGCATTTCATACGAAATGAATGTTATTATCTATACCCGTATATCTCATTAATGAATATTGATATTGATTGGCTTTGCTGATGTGTATTATGTACATTGTCAATCATGGAAATAAAAATTAAAGGTAAACATACTTTTTTGAGTGAAATGCAATTTATTATGAAAATTTAACAATGGGTGTCCCTAAAAAAAATCGTGTGTCCCCACTTTTTGGCTGACATGGGTCACTGTGTCCCACGTTTCGAAATCCTGGCTGAAACACTGATATTGCAATGAAAAATCGCCGACTATTAGTGCCAAACTGCCATTGTAGAATTTTTTTCTAATTATTGATTTATTAATTTCAACATATTTCGATATCTCGCCGACTTTATAAATTTAACCAAAAAATGTTTTCCCAGACGTTTATATGAACCGACAGTGACATGGGCACTAAAACTTGTACACAATGATGAACCAGTTACATCCATGGAAAACATATTCACTGACTGGCTATAAAAGAAGTCTTTCAATTTTCTTTCCTTTTTATGCTGTTCTATTTCAAACTTTATTTGACTTGATACAAAAACATGAAATACAATGCAGTAAAATGATATAAAATTTATCAGATATAAAAATATCTTGTCTTTAATTAATTGTAGATTGACAATATTTGTTGGGAAAAACTGCTTATTATGCAAATACAATTATGCAAATTAGATGTATTGTTATGCAAATTGGCCGTGATGCTTGACATAAAGTCTGGGGAGAACACTGAATCCAAAGCAAAGGAAACATTTGACGTCGGTGAGTTACCAGCCAAACGTACCACGGACACCAGTGATAATAGTCCACTCAAGAAAAGGCGTAAAAATAAAAAGAACAAACACAAGTCGAAGACTGACTCCTCTGTCAATGAACATGCGATTACAGAAGAAAGCCGTTCAAAGGACTGCAGGGGCAAACCAGGGGGCAAACCAGGAGGCAAACGTAAATCTAAGACGAACCGTAAAGTGGTTGAATCACCAGTTGCCGACGAAGCAAATGCCGAAGAAACGGGAGTTGGTCACGCCATCGAAGATGTGATACAATTTTTGCAAGACAATGTTTGCGAATCGAAACCGTCGACATCCGCCACAACTGCCAACACAGAAAAGCAGGGGCCTGAACATATCGGCCCAGCAAGTACGAAAACAAAACGTCGATGTCGCCAAAGAAACGGTACAAGAAAATGTATGCGATACAGAACAATCAACACTTGCGAGTTTCCCCACAAGACAAACTATTAAAAAACGTGTTGTGTATAGACAATATATTTACTATTCCAGTTTTTGAACACGAATCTGGACCAACTTTCGAACTGCCTTCATATGCTCGCAAGGTGGAATATTTCTACAAATTTATCCCACCAGAACTGATAGAACTGGCTTCCATCGAGACTAATAAATACGCCAAATATCAGCAAAAATACATTGCAAAAAAATTAAACACCCGCTGGCGTAATACAAATTTCAGTGAAATGCAAGCATTCTTTGGTGTGATGATATGTATGGGGGTGTTGATCACAAATCAGCAATCGACGATTATTTGTCGAGTGACCCCTTACTGCAGAATATGGGAATTGCATCAGTAATGACTCAGGCCAGATTTCAAATGCTAATGCGTTGTTTTCATTTAGCGGCGGGATCCTGACACTGAACGTCGTCATCAACGATCAGAGGCTGACCCGTTGTATAAAATCAACTTGTGGCTGAAACCCATACTCGAAAATTGTCGGCGATACTACCAGATAGGACAGGAAATTTCGATTGATGAGGGTATGATTAGATTCAAGGGACGGTCCAAGTTTAAGCAGAGATTGCCCCACAAACCCGATCGTGATGGCTTCAAAATATGGCAGGTGTGCGACTCGACAATGTCTTACATTGCAAACTTTGAACTGTATTTGGGGGTGAAATATAAAACTACAAATGAGAGAAGAAAGAAAGAAACTGGGACAATCAAGAAGACAACACACCGGTTGCTACAGCCCTTCACAGAAAAAAACCATATTCTTTTCTGTGATTCGCTTTTTACACAGCCCTTGAAAGTGTACATGGTCGGTAGTTTTAGCAGACGAAATCAGAAAATCTTGCCGCCGCAATTAATTCCTGAGGGGAAAAGCAAGAAGCTGAAATTGAAAATTGGTGAAATGAAAGCAGCAACTAGACCGAACGACACTATCAATATTACTGCATACCAGGATGACAGCGCACAAATATTCATTTTAAATAGTCTATCCCCCACTGGCTACGGCGGCAGAAGCAGTAGATTACGAGAGACACGTGCCTGTATCGTTACAATGTTACAGACATCACATGGGTGGCGTGGATCGTTCTAACCAAAGGCGAAAATACGGGCAGAAATAATTACAAAGTTTTTATTACAAAGTGTTTTACAGTAGTTGATTTTTCGGCAGATTTTATTTAATATTCGTTATTTAAATATTTTGGCGTCATTTTTCGGGCATTTCAATCATTCCTGACGCCTAAAATAGAATTTAAGTTTTTATTCAAGAGTACGTTTTTTGTGACTAGCGTGAGTGCGCAAACTTCGTTTCAGTTCGAGTTGTTGTCACTGTAAATAATGTTAAATTAGTCTTCAAATGCTCAGTTTATCTTTTGAAAACAGCTATTTTTGATTTGAAAAAAAAAATCATGCCGTTTTCCCGTAAAAACCCAAGCCAAATGATCGTACTACAATATCGGCAAATCTCTTCCACGTTGCGTTAAATAACATTAACATATTTGAATGAGCTATGGTAATTTGAACACGTTGGCGTCATCCAGCATTTTTATTGGTTAATTAGAGATTTGACCTATTAGGTCAACCATGCAAGACAAGGAACATGGCGGTTACTCGACAGCATCAAGCGTTAATTTGCGACCGGAATTATTTGCTTACAACGAAACGAAGTTGAATTCTATTTGCATTTCATTACAATTCAACAAATTTGTTTTTTTGAACGTTATTATAATCACTACTGAGTAATAATCAACAATTGTGAAACGCAGCATGACTGCATTGCGCAACCGTGATCATTTGTTGCTTGGCAGTTGTGATCGTTTATACTTTGTTTAGAATATAATTTCGTCACCAATAAAATTAGGAAAACAAAGTGTATTTCACGTACCAGGTTCGTTAAAGTGATTTTTTGGAGAAAAATTACCTTGGGTGACATTGTAAGTTTTAGGCGGTTAAATTAGCAGGTCACAGTGCATTTTACTTGTCTCAGTATTGACTGTCTCGCCGTACTTCAGACGGGACTTCACACTTTCCATTGTGAAATATAGATGCTAATAGGTGTTTTTGAAGACAATGGCACAGTATTGTAGGTGAATTTACAAGCTCTATGAATTTTGTATGCGAGACAATGGCATCGTAAACACACACAATGCCTTTAGACCTACCATAATACGACCGAGACGTATGCTCACCGGATGCGTCCCCGGGACTCACCAGTTGAAAGATTCATGCACCCCACAGAAAAACTATACTTCCCGGACGCGGAATTCCGCGTTAACGCAATCCCTGATAGAGTATTCAATTGGATTCAGTCTCGTTTGCAAACAACTTATTTTATATTGATACATGTATAGTTTTTATATGGACGACGCCTGACATGAACCCCTAGGTACACCTGAAACTGCATCGGGTACAGGTTTCCAAACACTTCTCTCCTCTTCACAAGATTTCATATCTGGTTTTTATGCTTGTATAATTTGTTAAGTGACTTATAGATGCAGGGCACTTGAAAGTAACACCAAACAATCTTAAAAATAAGGTCAACAATTAACAAAATTACTCTCACCATTAATAGTGATGCAAGTCAAATTTGGAATGATAGCAATCATTATTACCTTATATTCTGTGATGGTCTAGTGTCATCATCATTATGTTTTTTTGGCCTTCCTCTTCCTCTGATGCTCAGATCTTTGGAAGGTCTCTCCTGAAAATGTGCAAGACAACAAAAGAGGTGAAACTAAAGAATTAAACACATAATATTGAACAACTTGACAATTTAAAAAGAGAACAGGTCATGACATGACAGTCCCAGTCCTTTTTAATCTAAGAGTATATTTGTGATATCAAGGCTTGAAATTAACAACCGGAATTGGTCGTCTATCTGATAAAGGAGTTATCACTCAATTCAAAATTGTGTATAAAATCATAGCCCGAAAGCTTTTGCAAACACAGCATGATCAGGACCAATATGGCAAATAGCGCCCTCACTGCTTAATGGTGAAAATACACGATTTTCATGTATTTTGGCCTTAAAGTACATGTACATTCAACAATCTTGAACAAGGTCATGAAACAAATGCATACGCATGAAGTTTTAATTTCATTATTTTTTTACTGATACAACCCCTATAAGTTGTTTTAAATAAATTATAGAGTCATTATATTTTGAAGTTAGCATTTTGTCGATGCCAGCAACTGGGACTAAAGTCTGGGAAATGGTGTCATCAGAATAAATCAGTAGTTTTGGAAGGGACAGTCAACTCTGCAATAATCACCAAACCAAGATACCAAACATAACCCAGGTTAATAAGTGCTACTGCTGTGGCTTCAAGATGTACACCAGGTAAGGAATGCACTGTATGCATGGATAGCTACTGAGTGACTCATAAAAACAGAAATAATAATAATGAAATAATTAACAGCCACCCAAATAAAAACACAAGATAATTTCACATTATGTAAGAGCCCATCCTAATGTGTGAAGGCTAATAGAAGCAAAACTCTTTAACAAAATGTCTGGTAAGAGGTGTAAAAATCATTCAGATCAATGAAAAAATACACATAAATGAAATTCATGGAAAACAATGGCTGTACCAGGTCACTTTATTTGGATAATTCAACCAAATATGCACCGATAAGATATCGGAAATTGTCAGCAGTAAAATAATTTTATCTTCCGTGAATAATCAGAAACCCCCTTAAAAATAATACATGACATAATGACATTGTTATAAAGCCATGTTGAATATGGTCAGATGCTATGATCCTAATTTGGTTAGACTATTAGTTGATACTAAGAAGAGGGGAACCCAGGAAAATATGGTTTCACAATTTATTACAGGTTCTAATCATATATTTGGTCCCAACGGGAATTTACGACATACTGGACAGAAAATCTTATTTATTTTATTTTTTTGATAAAAAAAAAACATGCCGTTTTTGTTGGACTACACATGTACACTTTTCAACTGTTAGTGTGATGCTTAATTTAGAACCACATGAAGGCATTTTACCCTTGCCCGACATCTAAATTAGAATAACATTTAAAGCTTGAACTTCACAGAGGCATTGCAGGAAAAAGCCCTGGTTCTACTGAGTTTGCCTTAATGCCTTCAATACAGATCTATATATTAATACATGTTTCAGGCTTCTGCCCAGTTCATTTGAGTGCTGGTCACTAATTAATATTCATGAGCTTATTTATTAAGACATGAGGCAATTAATAGTCAATTTTTCTCCCTAGTACATATGTAGCTACAATTTAACTACTTTAATTTAACTTTTATTTTTAATATTTCAATGTATAAATTAATCTGCTTTAATGAAAATGAAGAATAGATAAACTGTATTTCCACAATCACATTCAAAATATGTATCTTGAGATATTGACCTCTGACCTGGCAGCCACTTTTTTTTCTAAGCATGTCGTTCATTTGTTACTGTTCTGTTTTTGTTTTTTACAACGGAATGTTGGTAAATCACAATTATAGTGAAAAATAATTATACCTTGGATCGCTGACTCAACATAGGTTCTGGATTGAATTTTATGAACAAGTCATGAGGCCAAAAACTTAACAAAGCTTACTACAATTGAGTACAAGTGTAAATTAAACACTTTGTGCATCCCTGTTGGCAATGTGAATAAGTTTTTTGTTCAACTCAACAAATCCTACACAGAATTAAATTGCAACGGTAAACTTTTCTTTTGTTTATTTATCACAGTCTTCCCTTCTAAAATCTTCATGTATGACTTATTCCAATCCGGTTTGTTTGTTAAAACTAACAGAATGTCAATCGAAAGAGACCAAAACAAAAACACATTAGGCCATCGTTACATGTAAACATTGTATTTGAAAAGTGGTGCCTGTTTCATTTAAGTTCTATTCTGAATTAATTTTCAATATGTTATTGTTTTCTAAAACCAACCACGACAATAGAATGATGGTCCAGTGACCAACATCTTGTGTGTATCATAAACAAATAGAATATTACCAGTTGGCAACTTTTGGAGAGGGGCTGGATTTGTTTGGTCCAGAAATGCCAAACACGTGTACTGATCCAACTTATAATCAGTGCAAGTTTTTAGAAGAGAAACGTATATGCACCCATTTAAATATGTGCTATGCTGAAATAAAGAACACCAACACAATCTGAGGACAAAAACTGTGACATCTAAGGTGTTTGGCAAGCTGATACAGTGCCTATCAATTGCACTCAAAAATGTCGTCAAGGTCATCACAGTTGAAGTGATGAAAATTCTTTTTGTTTGCTAACAATGTTGCAAAATGTCCAACTGAGCAACAAATTCATATTATCGCACGTGAGGGATATTTTTTTAACAATGATATAGTTACCTAAACCCGTCGTCGTTTATTTGGAGTGCCTTGGCAGCGGAAATTGCGCCATCACTGGGCACAAACATAGAACCAATCAAGTTCCGAAAGCTAAATTCACAAAACATGTAATTGTGATAATACAACAAAAAAGTAACAAATCGTACTTATATGTGAATTTTAAATGGACAGACTTTGAACCTTGACCAAAATACGCTCGCCGAACACTTTATCGGCCGAACATGGTAACTTACAGGAGGCACTGGGAACAATAACAATGAAATTTAGTTCCCTATAATATACACTTACATTGATTGGATTTGAATATTGGTCAGATCTGCGAGTTCGTCTCTGTCTAAGAGACAGGAATTCAACTTCATCTTCCGGCTCGAGGCCACCACTGTGTCGAGTTTTGACCATTTTCGATACTTTCTAATCAGAACTGCCCTCAATGGTAGCCACCATATTGGATTTGCGGAACCACTTGACACAGTATTATTGTGCACGATCAAACATACTCCCGCGTACTCATAGCAATAGGAAACCTCTTCTAATAACAACGTAATCAGAAGTTACTTAATGATATGAATAAAAAATTATAGTTCGTAGTCATGCACAAAATTTAATATTGTCAACACGTGCCACAATACTATTTTTAACTTTTTTGCGCGTATTAATTTTAAACGACAGATAACAGTGAGAAGGTTATGAAACCCATGGCGCGAAATATGTTTTAGAATGTTGCATTGATAAAAGAAAAAAAGCTTGGAAGATACCATTATTTATGAAAAATAGCATATGTAACTCGCGCTTTAGTCAAGATTATTTGACCCTACAGCTCGATAATTCATTTTCTCTCAAATTCGTTCTACTCACAATAAATTTTATCTCCAGACAAATAAATCGAATGTGACCTCTGACACGTATCCTCTATCCCAAACAAATTACTCTGATAGTGTTTTTCACCATATTTGAAGTCAGAAATAGCATATTTCAATAGACTACATCAAATTTCATTATAATTTAATTTTATACAATAATATAGTTTAAATAATAATAAACAACAACAATGAAATATATAATCGCGGACGTGGTTAACCCGCTGACCCGGGGAATACCGCAAGGTCGCTCCGATGCGATGTGTAGCAGTCGATTGAATCACCAGAGCGGACAAGACCAATAATGACTGAAATATGCCCTATTCCACCGGTGTAAGTAAACAAAACGAGTATTAGTTTGATTGTTTGTTTAAGGCCCTATTTGTCTGCTCACCCACTAACACAGCAACTTTCTGCTTTGTTTTGTTTATATAGAGAATTATTATCAACGTTTTTACTTGTCTGCTGTTTTTCTACTGTGCATTTTATTTCACGGCGACCGTAGTGTTCGGCGCATTCAGGTACGTAATATTCGGTCAGCAAATCGATTAAGAAGTGTGCATATTTGCAGTAAATTAAAGACAAGCATACTGTTTGTTTATCTCGCTTTAGATTCTTTTAGGCGTTCCGCTTATACCTTGTGTCACGGAAATCATGCCTAACAACTCAATTTGACCTCATTGTTTACAAACAAAGGTATTGACAGGCAAGATTTCAGGGATCTGGATTATTGTCATATTAACACTCTTCATCGTTATATTCTAATGCCTGTCTACAATTAGGGAATTCAGTGCTGAATTGTATATTTTACTTAATCATAATAATTGTTTATGCAACACAAGAAATAGCCATAATAATAATATTTATTAGACACATAAAATTCTTAGGAAAGGAAAAAAAAAAGGTCTTACAAGAAGAAATTTAAAAACTATAATCTAAAAAAAAAAGCATATTCTAAAAATGTAAAACAAATCAAAAACAAATATGAATAAACAATAAAGACAATTTGCAACCAATGGTGAATATAGAACATAGAATGAACACAAATTGTAACCTAATACACTGATAGTTGTTGCTGTTTTGTTTCATAGCTGTTTTTTAAGGAGACAGCTAAGGCTGGTGCTAGAGTATGGTTTCCCATAATCAATATGTACATGTGGCATTTTAGCTAGATGTGTACAGATTTGATTTCGCCAGTCAAAGTTTGTTTATCCATGGACATACTAACATGTGTTAATACGTCCATGGTTTATCTGACCACTGACTCACTATTATACCACTAGAAACCTGTATTTCCTATTGATAAAGCGTTATGACTTTGGGAAATCAAATGCAAAGTTTTTTGTCTGTTAAGCTATGTCATGATATAAGAAGGCAAAATCTATTGTTTTAAATTTGAAATTGATGCAAGTTGTTGTTACACAAACACAGATTGCTGGATCCAGCATCTTGGCATGCTGATTCAAATCATTCAATTCAACAGAGGTCAAATACAGGTTTTTCTATCACGATCACGCTGGGTTCAATGGGATGGCCATGGAAGGCTGGCGTCATTGACAATCATTGAATAGACTATTTTCATTCCGAAATCTGGCGTTATGTCGGAAATCAAACGTAAAAAAGGGACAAACAAAGGTCAACGCAACAAACATGAAAATATTTGTTTTAATATTTCCACGCTCAATAATGTGCTATACACATTTGATGGTGGTTAATTTTGATGAAGTGAGGGTATTTTAGCGACTTATTCCCTTCTGAAATATCAGCATTGAAGTATGAAAATAATTCAGTTTTTGCCACACCCATTCAGTCTGCATCTTTTATGCAGTATGCATGATATTTTAGCAGTGAAAATTAGTTCCTTAAAAAATTTAGATAACATTACCGGACTATTGAGGAGAGCACCTATGAACCCATGCACAATCACCAACAAACAATGAAATTTCTTTTTGAAGGGTTATGTATTAACTACGTAATATAAACTTATGATTTTCTCATTAAGAAGATCACTGACGGTCTTACTAAAATAATGTGTGACACTGTACTGTATATGATATTGGTTTATAATTTGAAACAGAGTCACGAATTCTAGCAGCTATCCACACTTTTCATGATCGGCGCCCTGGCTTTTGTATATTTTGACTTCTTCTTAAAATTTTTTAGCTGTATTGGTTTTATACTAACTACAAACGTTAATGTTAAAGGTGGTTCTCTGTCAGTTTTTGTTCATTTTGTGAGGATACCTTCAGTTTTTTGTAAAAATTGCTATTTTCAATTTTTTTTTTGAAAAAGCAAGCCTAACTGCTTTCATACTTTGTATGTAGACCCCTTGGGTGGACCTTAGTCAGATTTGTTCATGTTGTAACATACTTCCTATTCTCTAATTTTTGTCAATTTTTTTCATTTTTAGCGAAAAAAAAAACTTTCTTACATTTTTTTTTTTAAACAACACAAGTCTGATATTGTACATCATTGTCTGAATTATTTTTTATCAGTTTTTACAAACAAATCAAAAAACATCTTTAACTCTTTTTTTTTACAGGCTTCAAAAATTTGATGGCACCATTCCATTTCATTATGAAAGTTTTGATGACAAGTTTTATCAGTTAGTACCATTTAATCAATCTGCGTGGACCAGTCAGCCTTTTCTCAGTAAGTTATTTTATTTCCTATAATTACATTTGCAGAGATATTTTACATTAGTGCCAATAGGGTGAGTATGAAAACAGCTACCGTATTTATCCGGGTAAGAGCCCAGGGTCCTGAACATGGAAAATTATCCCCTGCAAAAAAAGCGAAAATTCACTTTTAACTTCGGCAGGGAATAGAACGGCAAATAAAAACATGCAACAGAAATAAATGAACAATATGCAACATTAGAAGTAAAACAAAAATAATTTATTGCTTATAATGTGACAAATAAACCAGAAATAATAAAAATCGACAGTGAGGAATCATTTGAATTAGGATTTTCCTGCTGACAAACACGCCTGATACGCGTGAACTCAAAATGAACTAAAATGTCAATGGGTTAACTGCGTAAAATTATTTTCGGTCTCGACAAATTACGGATCAACTGTCATACAAGATCAATAATAATTCACAAATTTACACAGTAAAAATTATAAAAATTCATAGCTGTTTGAAAAAAATTCTCTTTATTTGTACATTCATTGCCATCTTCGTCGACCATAAAGTCCAAGTCTGTGTCACTGTAGCCGTCAAACAAAATCCCTACAGCTGCGTCCTGAAGTTTGTCAATATCGTCCCACACAATTTGGACTTAGCACTTTTAATCGACGGATTTTGCAGTCAGCTTAGCACTTTTCATTCATGTCTAATCACAATAAAGAGACAAGAAAAATTGGGTCGCTCTGCTGCGATGGCACACAATGCTTTTGTTTACAGTCTGGCAATCATCTTTGAACTTTATGCATCTGCTTTACTGATTGGCTAAGTATGACATCACTACTAGTGTTTCATCATAAAGTTCAAATCGTGACATTGCTTTCTTATCAGACTCAACTCTCTTCAATCATGTTGAAAGTTATCATTCAGCAAGTTCCGGCGGTTGGAATGTCTCACTATATGGATATCGCGGTGGACTTGAAATAGGAAGTTTTTTTTTTATCCAACGACAGAAGAATAATTTTCATGACAGAAATGCAATAGCGGTGATGAAAGATGGTTAAAAAAGTTGGCAGTCTTCGGCGTGACATTGAGTGCGACACTTGCTTCGCGGATCTCTTTATACAAGTTGCTTGAATCATTTCTAAGGAAGCACAAACCACACGACCGGCCGTCCCTTTTTAGGGCCATGACATATTTCAAAAAAAGAACTATCGTTTCTGCTTTAATATACATTTTTATAGACTTGCTGACTGTTATGATTCTGAAAAAAGTCTTGAAAAATAAATGTAAATCATCGGTGAACACGCTGCCCTGAAGGCAGAAAGCGAGATTATCTGTTTTGCTGTCACAGCTATTTCGTGTTCACCCCTTGTTTTATGCAATTAACAATTATTTTTAAAGAATGTTTATAAACATCACAAGAACTGTAAGAAAGTCAACTGTTAATACAACCACAGTCAACAAATAGAAAATAGGTTTTTGTTATATTTTGTGTAAAAAAAGACTCCCTGGGCGTATACGTGGATATGACCTCAACTTCTTTATTGTGTTCACAAGTGGGGGGGGTGTGTTTGCCTGGGCATAGGCTCTTACTCGGATGAATGTTATTACTGTAAGTTTTCCGTTTTTGCAATTTGATGTTAATGGTGTTCCTGAAGACAAAATTTCGTGGATGTTGCTCACTTGCTGAGACCCAACATCTTTTAGGACCCCAGGATTATTTTCGCTGCTACATAATTGCATGATTATTACTGACTTTTTCTCTGCTGTGCTTTCACATAAAGGGTCATTGTTCTCATGCACTACATGTTCAAATTGTATTTTACATTTTGTGTCACCAATAGCAAACATGATGTGTTGCTATGACTACTGATCCTTAATGAACATAATATGTACTTCATGTATCTTACAGGCGACATAATAGCGCTGGAATCTACATACTTTATCAGCACATGGGTGTATATTGCATACTTAGATAGTTGGTTGTGGGACTACGCTTTGACCGTGACAGTCATTCATTGTGCCATAGTTTGTGCTGGTAAGTAAAGAGGTAATATTTTTACTGACACGAATATACAGCCATGGGCAGAATAGCATGTACTTTGCAAGTCTGGAGATATGTGTAACATACAAGTTAACAATACTGGGACTGTTTTTTTGTTTTGTTATTTTGTTATTTACTGCCACATCTCATTTAGGTGGCAGCACTTCCTGAGGTAACTGCTCGGTCGCCAACCTCTGTGTGTGTATATTAGACAAGCCTTGACCGATACATTCAAACTTCACACATACATCATACATAATATTATACATATGCAGAATGATTTGTTTTATGATCTGATTCAAGATAGACTAATGACTGCCATTTTTGTGCTGAAAAATTATTGAAACCCAATCTTGGCTGTTTACAGATGGATTTTGTTCAAACTAGCTACATACATTGGAAATTGTGGGACCTTGATGCACATCCTTATATTTTTCAGATTTTTATATTTTAGAGCCATATCTCTGACATGCTTTGACTGATTGTGTTCAAATTTTATATATTCATTTTAGATCATGTCATAGATATACAGATATATTGGTTTGACTGATCTGATTCAAATTTACTGAGTGGTGGTCATTTTGTTTTAATTAATGCGGTTCCAATGTCTCTCAATATGGATGATCAGATACAAGATGACTGAATTTTAATAATTTTAATGTTAAAAAAAATCATCATAAGCATCAGCTTCTGGATCCATATCTCTGACATGTTTAAGTTCAAACTATATTAGCATAAACAAAACTGCCATGCATGCTTCATAGAAATTACTGTGTTGAGCACCATAGTTGATGCAGACACAACAAACAATTGGTACGCGTACATGACAAGTTTTTTTTATTTATACTACAAACATTCACATCATTCCGATTCCAGTTGAATCTTTACTGTAATCCCTTGATTATTAACATGTGCACCTTTTAAATGTTATCTCTTTTCATAAAAAGGCACTTACATTAAACAAAAATATGATTTATTTTACCTAGAATTAATTTTTGCTGAACAGACATTTTGGCTGTTTTATTATTAGTAGTTTATTTTCACTGATTTTTGATGAGTTGTGTAAAATATAGGAAAACAGGTATTTTCACTGAATTTTATTTTCACTGATTGAGAGAGACGAACATATTTGCTCTCTTTGTGACATAGATGAAATTGAAAATGAGTTTCACTTTCTCCTTGTTTGCCCATATTACCATGAATTGCGAACATACCGGTAATACTTACCCAATACATTTTATAATACCTTGTCTTTTGATAAATTTATAGAACTTGTTACTTCTCAAAACTCTGACATTTTACAACCACTAGCTGCATACATCTTTCATGCATTGAAACTTAGGAACGAGATATGTGATTTTATTTAAATATTCTGTAAAGTATTTTTATTTTTCGAATATTCTTCTTGTATGTGTTAATACTTGAATTTGTAAATAAAGACCATATATACACAATTTTCACTGATTTATCTTTTCAGGGTAAATAAATTACTTCACAGTAGTTAAATACAGAGAAGCTTCACATTTCTCCAATAATTTGTTATGTCTAGCGAAAAACATTCAAATGGTTTACAAAATCTTATGTTTCTAAGTTATGTCATATGTTTGTTTTTTTATATTGCAGTAAATGTAACCTTTCCATTGATATGGGAATGGTGGGTGTGTGTTTGTATTGGACTCATATTTATGATGGTGGTGGGAGAGTCTATCAAAGCGTGTGTCAGACAACGGAAGAAGGGCAAGTTTGACCTAAAGAAGAATGAATCTAAGGCTTGAAGACTTAAAGGTTGTTATATACTCTTAATTATGTGATTGGCATAATTAGACCATGATGCATTGCATGGACCATGATGCATTGCATTATTTTGACAAACAGTGCTGCTGTGCAATTGAAGTACTTCTTTAATTAAGATTTATGTAAGCCATCAAAATAATTTCTTGATGGCTGTGAGATTTTTAGTACTTATATACCAAATTGACACGATTTATTTAAACTAGAATTTTTAACTAGTAATTTATTTGCCTATACTGTGCATATACTGCAAACAGAATGAACACAATTTATAATAGTCAGACTTTTTTTAATTAAAAAACAAGTAAAATTTAAAAATAACTTATGATTTCTCCCATACACAAAAATTAGACTAGTTGGCAAGAGTCTCTATAATCTGATCCTTAATTTATGCAAATTTCACTAGTCTTCAATCCTCTGTCAGTCATTAATAAATACATGTATGCCTAAATTTGCTAATTTTCAAAAAATTTAATCCGGCAAACTGCAATAACAAACTTCCAAAGACAATGAGGCTGAATACAATAATAATTTGAATTCACTGACTTTCAAAGACAATGAGGTGGACTACTATAATAATTTGAATTCACTAGCTTTCAAAGACAATAATGCTGACTACAATAATAATTCAAATTCACTGACTTTCAAAGACAATGAGGCTGATTACAATAATAACTTGAATTCACTAACTTTCAAAGACAATGAGGTGGACTACAGTAATTTGAATTTACTAACTTTCAAAGACAATTAGGCTAACTACAATAATTTGAATTTACTGACTTTCAAAGACAATAATGCTGAATAGAATAATAATTTGAATTCACTAACTTTCAAAGACAATGATGCTGAATACAATAATAATTTGAATTTATTGACTTTCAAAGACAATGAGGCTGACTATAATAATAATTTGAATTTATTAACTTTCAAAGACAATGAGGTGGACTACAGTAACTTGAATTTACTAACTTTCAAAGACAATTAGGCTAACTACAATAATTTGAATTTACTGACTTTCAAAGACAATAATGCTGAATAGAATAATAATTTGAATTCACTAACTTTCAAAGACAATGATGCTGAATACAATAATAATTTGAATTCACTAACTTTCAAAGACAATGAGGCTGACTACAATAATAATTTGAATTTACTAACTTTCAAAGACAATAATGCTGACTACAATAATAATTCGAATTCACTGACTTTCAAAGACAATGAGGTGGACTACAGTAATAATTTGAATTTACTAACTTTCAAAGACATAATTTGAATTCACTGACTTTCAAAGACAATAATGCTGAATGCAATAATAATTTTAATTTACTGACTTTCAAAGACAATAATGCTGACTACAATAATTGAATTCACTAACTTTCAAAGACAATGAGGTGGACTACAGTAATAATTTGAATTTACTAATTTTCAAAGACAATGATGCTGAATACAATAATAATTTGAATTTACTGACTTTCAAAGACAATGAGGCTGACTACAATAATAACTTGAATTCACTGACTTTCAAAGACAATAATGCTGACTACAATAATAATTTGAATTCACTAACTTTCAAAGACAATGATGCTGAATACAATAATAATTTGAATTCACTAACTTTCAAAGACAATGAGGCTGACTACAATAATAATTTGAATTTACTAACTTTCAAAGACAATAATGCTGACTACAATAATAATTCGAATTCACTGACTTTCAAAGACAATGAGGTGGACTACAGTAATAATTTGAATTTACTAACTTTCAAAGACATAATTTGAATTCACTGACTTTCAAAGACAATAATGCTGAATGCAATAATAATTTTAATTTACTGACTTTCAAAGACAATAATGCTGACTACAATAATTGAATTCACTAACTTTCAAAGACAATGAGGTGGACTACAGTAATAATTTGAATTTACTAATTTTCAAAGACAATGATGCTGAATACAATAATAATTTGAATTTACTGACTTTCAAAGACAATGAGGCTGACTACAATAATAACTTGAATTCACTGACTTTCAAAGACAATAATGCTGACTACAATAATAATTTGAATTTACTGACTTTCAAAGACAATGATGCTGACTACAATAATAACTTTAATTCACTGACTTTCAAAGACAATGATGCTGAATACAATAATAATTTGAATTCACTAACTTTCAAAGACATCGAGGCTGACTACAGTAATAACTTAAATTCACTGACTTTCAATGACAATGATGCTGAATACAATAATAATTTGAATTCACTAACTTTCAAAGACAATAATGCTGACTACAATAATAATTCGAATTCACTGACTTTCAAAGACAATGAGGTGGACTACAGTAATAATTTGAATTTACTAACTTTCAAAGACATAATTTGAATTCACTGACTTTCAAAGACAATAATGCTGAATGCAATAATAATTTTAATTTACTGACTTTCAAAGACAATAATGCTGACTACAATAATTGAATTCACTAACTTTCAAAGACAATGAGGTGGACTACAGTAATAATTTGAATTTACTAATTTTCAAAGACAATGATGCTGAATACAATAATAATTTGAATTTACTGACTTTCAAAGACAATGAGGCTGACTACAATAATAACTTTAATTCACTGACTTTCAAAGACAATGATGCTGAATACAATAATAATTTGAATTCACTAACTTTCAAAGACATCGAGGCTGACTACAGTAATAACTTAAATTCACTGACTTTCAATGACAATGATGCTGAATACAATAATAATTTGAATTCACTAACTTTCAAAGACAATAATGCTGACTACAATAATAATTCGAATTCACTGACTTTCAAAGACAATGAGGTGGACTACAGTAATAATTTGAATTTACTAACTTTCAAAGACATAATTTGAATTCACTGACTTTCAAAGACAATAATGCTGAATGCAATAATAATTTTAATTTACTGACTTTCAAAGACAATAATGCTGACTACAATAATTGAATTCACTAACTTTCAAAGACAATGAGGTGGACTACAGTAATAATTTGAATTTACTAATTTTCAAAGACAATGATGCTGAATACAATAATAATTTGAATTTACTGACTTTCAAAGACAATGAGGCTGACTACAATAATAACTTGAATTCACTGACTTTCAAAGACAATAATGCTGACTACAATAATAATTTGAATTTACTGACTTTCAAAGACAATGATGCTGACTACAATAATAACTTTAATTCACTGACTTTCAAAGACAATGATGCTGAATACAATAATAATTTGAATTCACTAACTTTCAAAGACATCGAGGCTGACTACAGTAATAACTTAAATTCACTGACTTTCAATGACAATGATGCTGAATACAATAATAATTTGAATTCACTAACTTTCAAAGACATCGAGGCTGACTACAATAATAACTTGAATTCACTGACTTTCAAAGACAATGATGCTGAATACAATAATAATTTGAATTCACTGACTTTCAAAGACAATGGTGCAAGAATAACTTGAATTCACTGACTTTCAAAGACAATGAGGTGGACTACTATAATAATTTGAATTCACTAGCTTTCAAAGACAATAATGCTGACTACAATAATAATTCAAATTCACTGACTTTCAAAGACAATGAGGCTGATTACAATAATAACTTGAATTCACTAACTTTCAAAGACAATGAGGTGGACTACAGTAATTTGAATTTACTAACTTTCAAAGACAATTAGGCTAACTACAATAATTTGAATTTACTGACTTTCAAAGACAATAATGCTGAATAGAATAATAATTTGAATTCACTAACTTTCAAAGACAATGATGCTGAATACAATAATAATTTGAATTTATTGACTTTCAAAGACAATGAGGCTGACTATAATAATAATTTGAATTTATTAACTTTCAAAGACAATGAGGTGGACTACAGTAACTTGAATTTACTAACTTTCAAAGACAATTAGGCTAACTACAATAATTTGAATTTACTGACTTTCAAAGACAATAATGCTGAATAGAATAATAATTTGAATTCACTAACTTTCAAAGACAATGATGCTGAATACAATAATAATTTGAATTCACTAACTTTCAAAGACAATGAGGCTGACTACAATAATAATTTGAATTTACTAACTTTCAAAGACAATAATGCTGACTACAATAATAATTCGAATTCACTGACTTTCAAAGACAATGAGGTGGACTACAGTAATAATTTGAATTTACTAACTTTCAAAGACATAATTTGAATTCACTGACTTTCAAAGACAATGATGCTGAATACAATAATAATTTGAATTTACTGACTTTCAAAGACAATGAGGCTGACTACAATAATAACTTGAATTCACTGACTTTCAAAGACAATAATGCTGACTACAATAATAATTTGAATTTACTGACTTTCAAAGACAATGATGCTGACTACAATAATAACTTTAATTCACTGACTTTCAAAGACAATGATGCTGAATACAATAATAATTTGAATTCAAAGACAATAATGCTGACTACAATAATTGAATTCACTAACTTTCAAAGACAATGAGGTGGACTACAGTAATAATTTGAATTTACTAATTTTCAAAGACAATGATGCTGAATACAATAATAATTTGAATTTACTGACTTTCAAAGACAATGAGGCTGACTACAATAATAACTTGAATTCACTGACTTTCAAAGACAATAATGCTGACTACAATAATAATTTGAATTTACTGACTTTCAAAGACAATGATGCTGACTACAATAATAACTTTAATTCACTGACTTTCAAAGACAATGATGCTGAATACAATAATAATTTGAATTCACTAACTTTCAAAGACATCGAGGCTGACTACAGTAATAACTTAAATTCACTGACTTTCAATGACAATGATGCTGAATACAATAATAATTTGAATTCACTAACTTTCAAAGACAATAATGCTGACTACAATAATAATTCGAATTCACTGACTTTCAAAGACAATGAGGTGGACTACAGTAATAATTTGAATTTACTAACTTTCAAAGACATAATTTGAATTCACTGACTTTCAAAGACAATAATGCTGAATGCAATAATAATTTTAATTTACTGACTTTCAAAGACAATAATGCTGACTACAATAATTGAATTCACTAACTTTCAAAGACAATGAGGTGGACTACAGTAATAATTTGAATTTACTAATTTTCAAAGACAATGATGCTGAATACAATAATAATTTGAATTTACTGACTTTCAAAGACAATGAGGCTGACTACAATAATAACTTGAATTCACTGACTTTCAAAGACAATAATGCTGACTACAATAATAATTTGAATTTACTGACTTTCAAAGACAATGATGCTGACTACAATAATAACTTTAATTCACTGACTTTCAAAGACAATGATGCTGAATACAATAATAATTTGAATTCACTAACTTTCAAAGACATCGAGGCTGACTACAGTAATAACTTAAATTCACTGACTTTCAATGACAATGATGCTGAATACAATAATAATTTGAATTCACTAACTTTCAAAGACATCGAGGCTGACTACAATAATAACTTGAATTCACTGACTTTCAAAGACAATGATGCTGAATACAATAATAATTTGAATTCACTGACTTTCACTGACAATGAGGCTGACTACAATAATAATTTGAATTTACTGACTTTCAAAGACAATGAAGCTGACTACAATAATAATTTGAATTTACTGACTTTCAAAGACAATGATGCTGAATACAATAATAATTTGAATTCACTGACTTTCAAAGACAATGATGCTGAATACAATAATAACTTGAATTCACTGACTTTCAAAGACAATGAGGCTGACTACAATAATAATTTGAATTTACTGACTTTCAAAGACAATGATGCTGACTACAATAATAATTTGAATTTACTGACTTCCAAAGACAATGAGGCTGACTACAATAATAATTTGAACTCACTGACTTTCAAAGACAATGATGCTGAATACAATAATAATTTGAATTCACTAACTTTCAAAGACAATACGGTTGTCTACAACAATAACTTGAATTTACTAATTTTCAAATTCCAATGAAAAGAGGAACAGATTAATTGTTTGTTCATTTTTTCGTATTTTTCAATTTATGTATTAGCAGGACAAATGGTTATTTTTGTGACACTGAATAAAATACAAGTAAAAATGTTTGGTATACAGGATATCCAGTCACACATCAACACACATGCAGTTGGACAATTTAATGTGTATTGGGAAAAAAAATGTCTATCAATACTGTAAAGGGGGTAATTATTCACTGGGTTTTAATTTAGCTTATTTCGCTGACTGGAAAAATGCGTTAAATTAAAACACAGTGAATATGTAAAATTTAGCATAGAACACATTATCTAAATGACGAAACCGTGAATTTAAAACCCACTGAATATGCCTGAAATGGTAAATCAGTGAAATTTAAACCCAGTGAAAATTAATCATTTACATATTCAAGTTTCTGATCACTGTGAACAGTGCGTGAAACTTGTGCCACAAAAGTCAGCTGATTTGATTTTGAACTTGAATTTGTTTATTTTCATTGCTCAGTGCCGAAAAAGCTGATCTTTTAGAGGGAATTTAGCATTGAAATATTCTTACTTCATCAAAATTTACTATCATCAAGTGTGTATAGCACATAATTGAAGTGGGAAAATACACCGCATACTTTGGCAGTTGTCAAATCCCATACAGTGTGTCAACGCTATTACGATGCTATGATCTTTGTTTGTTTTTTCATTCAACTTGACCAATAATGCAGGATTTTGCAGCAAATGGAAAGTGATGTATTTGCACACCATTATCTCAAGTATAAGCTATATACTGTATGTGACATATTACAGTAGCATGTTTTCATTTTATACGATCATGTTCTCAAAGGCTCAGTGTTGCATGTTTTGAAAATACCCCAAAATTGTCATAAACGCTACTTGTATTTCTATGAACATACTATGAATGTCATTACAAATTTAGGTGTAAAATTTTGCACATTTTTGATTATTTTTTAATAATTTCATTATTAATTTTTTGAGTAGATGTACAATATTTCACATTAGCTACATGTATTGTTCAAAAAAAATATAGAAAAATTGCACAGGTTTATTTTCTGAAAGAGCAAAAGTTGAAATTAGAAAAATTACAGAATGTTTGTTTTATCAGATTTGTCATGCATTAGTACCTACACAACAGTCTGGTATCAGATGCTCGTAATTCAAAATATATTGCAACATATAATATAGCTCATTGTTTTTTATTGTAGAACTAAAAAAAAAATGCTACCTTATTAAGGTTCCATTAAAACTGATTTATTTCTTGAATTTTACAATATGGTTTTATTTCACGCTCTGTTTACAAAACCTGGATAAAAAATCTATGCTCCCTAAACTAGTTTTGTACAAAACAAGTTGTGATTTATTTCGGGTTTCTATTTTCTATTTCTTGTATCTGGAAATTGAATTTTCTTACTTACAGTTACATATGTTCAGTAGTTATAAGATGGATACTGATGGTTGTCACAAATTATTAAGACATGAGGTTGATAATGAATACTGTGAAAACCTAAAATGAGCATAGCTTCTATTCAAATGATACAATGCAGCTGATAGAATGTGGCTTCTAACAGCGCATCTACACTTATGAGAAATGAGAAATTTTGGGTTCTAAATTTTCCCCCAAAAATACAGATTTTACAGTACCATATGTTTTTTCCAAAATAATGCTTTAACTCCTATGGAAATTGTTTACATTTTTGGCAGTTATTCTTCAAAAAAATATTTCATACTTGGAAAATTCAAGAAAAGTTGATCAATAAGTATGTGATTTTTGAAACAGAAAATTGTTCGCTCTATTGATGTTTTAAAACATGTCTGAAATCAAACACCAAATGTACTGAGAACAAAATTAATTGGTCAAATTGAGGCAGTCTAATTTTCAAGTTTTTCATCTACTAAATGTGAACAGTGCATTATGGGAAATGTCGGAAAATATTTCACCATTGGGAAAGCAATTGCAAACACTAAGATAAAACGAAAATGTTGTCATTTTTGATAACAATATTTTTATTATTTCTATATAAAAGGAATAGACACTTAATTTCAAACATGGTCCAGACTTCCTTAAATAAATAGATTTAAAAATAGTTCTCCAGTGGTTATTTAAAAGTAATGTATTTGTGCTTTTGTAAAATATTTTTCTAAATTTATCACACAAGTAGTATTTTATTTAAAAAAATATTTCAGAATGTCCTGATGAGACATTTGTAGACACTGGATGCAAGATGTCAGGCTAGGGGTGATAATGTCACTTTTTTTTTAATCAAACTATTAGTAACTTTGTAAAATTTATAAATTTAATTTTTTTACCTATGTGTGAGAGTTATTTGAAACTGTTATTGTGATTGAGTATGTATCAATAAGCGTCACTTTCGAATGTTTGGATTTTATTAACAGAAAATACTGTAAATGAATTTTATTTTGCAGTATTTGTGAAAATTGGAAAATATCTCTATTTTCTTGAAGAAAGACACGGTGTCACACCAACTTCGCAAAATGTTGTGCGCAGGAACGCCATTAAATCATTGGATTGCCAAAACGGAAATTCTTAATAGTGACAATTATACAGTTTAAATTACATTAAACCATACATCCTTTGTGGAAATAATCCGAACATCCGAAAATTTTAAATACTTGGGTTTGTTTTTAGAATAATTTTGCCATGAAGTATGCTATTTAAACTGTACAGTCAATGCCATAGTTATAATGTTGTCTATAATTAGTGCCAAATAGATCTGTATTGTCAAAAAATAACTGCAGTCGGATAAGCAATTTATGGTTTCCAATGACTGAGCAAGATTTACTTAATATATGAATGACATTTTCTATATTTGTAACCTATTTATATATAATGTTGTGTCTAGTTATTGTCAGTGTTATGGTAATTGTCTTACATGTCTGGGCAGGGTAACCTTCAGCAACTTCATGAGACAAGGGGAAAGTGATGAAAATTGTGGTTCCTTAATAATGGAGTCAGACATTTTATCCCTGTCAGATTGAAGTCATTAAACAGTGAATGTTTTTATTGGCAGTTACGCTGATAAGTAGTGTGTTCAAATTTTATATAAATTCACCAGAAAAACTTATGTGTTGTACAGTAAATGTTATTTAGTAAAGCCAAATAAAATAAATCCTGTTTTACATACCCCTATTTTTTAGAATTATGTAAAAGTTTAGTTTATGCAAGAATGAGCTCAACATTATGTTAATTAGCTGTGGGCATTCCACAAATGTTATAGTTTTGGGTTTCATGTATTTCCTTTGATGTAGTAAATGACCAGCTGTTTGAAGGAAATCATGGAAACTAATGATTTCTAACTAAATTTTCACACCTCTACTTATAAACTATGAATACATTGGCTCATTGGGAAACAAATAATTTAAAATGTTACCAGAAACAACAAATTTTTATTGTTTTTTGGGTTAAACTTTTTAAAGGGGAACTTTCCTAGCCCAGGGATTGCACCAAAGAATCATGGGACACTTTTGTTTATGTTATTTACAAAGTTAATCTATCTTATGTTATCCATTGTAATTTTAATCCAGATAGTAAATTTGTTGTGAGATTAGGCTTAACTGGAAGTGCCTGTTAATGACAATGGAAAGGGGTACATGCAATCTCCACATGTGATATTTCAAGTGTAAAGTCCACATACAGATTTCTGGGTTACAATACAAAAAGATAGATTGAATCAAAGACACAAAAACACTTTGTTGCAATATATGGTTTGTTAAAATCACTTTTTTTCAGACTGCATCCCATTTCCTATAGTGCTTGTAAAGTTAGATCTTTTTTATTCAGTCTGTTTTGTAATTTACATGTATACGTCACTTGCAATGATACAATATTTAATTTAAAAATCAACTTTTTCATAATTTAAAATTTTGATCAAGAATGTGATATCATAAATATGATATACAGAAAGATATGAAGGGTAATTCTGCATAAGGATATCTTAAATAAAGTATATTTATGTGTAGAAAGTACAGTAGTCAGTTTGTCTGATTTGTACATGTGTGGGATTTCAGTTGTAAGATGTGTATAACATTAATTTTTATCTGTATATAAATATCACCAGCTGCAATATTTCACACTAAACGTGATGATATGCACAATAAACAACATGCGTCTGTGTGTGTGTTTCTGAACAGTATGCAGAACATAAATTACCAATTGTGTTACTACTTATGACAAGGGTCTATTTCAAGTTACTAACATCAGCAACCAAGTTACTGTCAGTAAATACAGAAATTACCAATTGTGTTACTACTTATGACAAGGGTCTATTTCAAGCTACTAACATCAGCAACCAAGTTACTGTCAGTAAATACAGAAATTACCAATTGTGTTACTACTTATGACAAGGGTCTATTTCAAGTTACTAACATCAGCAACCAAGTTACTGTCAGTAAATACAGAAATTACCAATTGTGTTACTACTTATGACAAGGGTCTATTTCAAGCTACTAACATCAGCAACCAAGTTACTGTCAGTATATAGAAAAAATATCAATCAAGTTACTACCAATGACAAAGGTCTATTTCAAGTTACTGACATCAGCAACCAAGTTACTCTCAGTATATACAAAAATTACCAACCAAAGTTATTACTACTGACAAGGGTGTATTTCAAGTTACCAACATAAGCAACCAGTGTATACAGAAATTACCAATCAAGTTACTACCGATGACAAGGGTCTATTTCAAGTTACTGACATAAGCAACCAAGTTACTCTCAGTTTATACAGACATTACCAATCAAGTTACTACCGATGACAAGAGTGTCATGATTTACTTTTATTTGTCTAAAGATCAGTCACTGGTTCTAGTGGACAGCTGGTTTATATCATTTAATACATTTCCATAATCTGTCAACGTTTAAGCTTGTGCGAGGTCTTGGACGGAATTTGACTCAGTGATTTGTCACTAAATAAGATATAACCGTCGCCATCCGGACCGCTATTTCTGACAGTTTGTATTTGTAGTTTATTAATATAGCGGACGATTAATCAAACTATATGACGGGTCCAGTACCGGGGTCCAGTATTTCGTATGATTGAAGGCTACGCCTTATAGACTTTATACTCCCCTGTAATTGGTTAAAGGGGAACCGCTCAATCCCATGCATTGCACCAAAGAATCATGGGACACTATTGTTTATGTTGTTTACAAAGTTAATCTATCTTTTGTTATCCATTGTAATTTTAATCTAGAAAGTAAATTTGTTGTGAGATTAGGCTTAACTGGAAGTGCCCCTTTAAGGTTTTGAAAGTGAATAAAGGAGTTTAGTTGGTCTTGGCGAGAACACCACGAGAGACGCAGTTTTGGGTCAGCCTTGAGATAGTCTTGAGGACTTTTCCCCAGGGCTCTGTGTCTTATAGAGTACTGGACTGGCCGACTATAGACGAGAGTTCAAACGTATTTCGTTGTGTGTGTCTATTTGACTGTAAAGTTTAAGTGACTTTTCCGATCCCGTACCTCAAGCAGACGTGATAGAGACACAACGATAAATTCCCCCGTGACAAGAGTATATTTCAAGTTACCAACATAAGCAACCAAGTGTGTCAATGTATACATGAATTAACAATCGAGTTATACGATTTACCAAACGAAGTCGCAATTACGTTCATTGTTACTAAAATACGCAGCACATCAAGCACCTTCCATAGTGAAAATAACTGGCGATTTTTGTTACTTTTGTCACGTCTTGCCCATTATGTTGAAACTTTGATTTTATGGAGTGTAGATAGGCCGAACATGTAAATTTTCTTTACATCTGCATTCTTTACAAGAGAAGGGAATAAAGGCTATGTCCAAAGAAACGTTGGTGTATTCATAAAGGATGTATAAACAAGGTATATCCAAAGAAACGTTGGTGTATTCATAAAGGATGTATAAACAAGGTATATCCAAAGAAACGTTGATGTATTCATAAAGGGTGTATAAACAAGGTATATCCAAAGAAACGTTGGTGTATTCATAAAAGGTGTATAAACAAGGTATTATCATGATTTATATTTCAGTCAGTTTGACAGTGGTTGCCATGACATATACTGATAAAGGTTAATGACAAGACCAGATGGCGAGCTGGTCGAAATCAACCAAAAACATCTTATGACTCTGCAGTTTTTAAGATACAATACAGTAGCTGTAATTCTAAACCAGTGTTGTTTGCGATTTTAACTAAGGTGGTATCTTTGTGGAATGTTAGTGCGAGACTATTACCCCATCAATATTAGTTAGTGTTGACAATATATAGTAGTGTTTTTCTAGACAGCTTGACGAGTAATTAATTGATTATGATGTGTAAAACTTTCATGTGATTGGTTGTTTGTTTAAAGGCAAGGCCTTGGAGCCTCTTATACTGATTGTAATTGGTTAAGGAGTGACAAGAAATAAAGATTGATTTAATGCTGTCTCGGGTGTAAACCAGGGACTTGGCAGAGAATCGTTTGGGAACATGAACGAAGCTTGTGTGTGTTTTTGTCAGCCTAGCGTGGAAACGACCGAATCCCGGTTACCTAAGTGAAAGGTTTTTAACCATCAAAAATACCTATCACACGTGGTGGAGAATCCGGGCATTGTGTTCAACACAAAAATCATCCTGTGAAGAAAAGTGAAATGACGAAGAGGTGTCTTTCTTGTGAACCGAACTAACTGGCTCGATGGCAGAGACGAAACCGCGCTTGACGACTAACGGTTTTACCCGAACGACACCGATGAACAACGCTGAAGAGATGAAGATTTCAGAACCCCTTCGGAAGGACCAGTATCGTATAGGACTGAATAATTAAGAATTGAGCGACATTAAAGACAAGAAGAAGATGAAAGAACGACCCGGACTAACGCGACGACAAGAGAAGAGACGCTTATAGACTTTGATTAGAACTTTAGCTATCTGTGTATTGCTTAGAGAACTGCTCGCTGGACACTGTAACTGACACTGTGTAACTCAAGGACGTTGAACTCTTTTCCAGAACCCTAACCCTATTGCTCAGTAATGTAATGTATTGCTTGCTTTTCTATCTTTTTTCTTACCGTTTTTTTTTTTTTTTGTGGTATTGAATTGTATGTATGCCCAGAGACACAGAGATGAATAGTAAGAATAGCGGATATTTTGGTATCGAAAAGATTATTAAGGGGAGACTGAGGAACGGTAGAAAAGAGTATCTTATTAAATGGGTGGGGTACCCGAAAGATCAAAATTCTTGGGAATGTTATGAGAATTTAAACGAACAGGCGAGATTATTTTTAGAAGACCATCCGATACCCCTTATGGGGTCGACAAAAGCGAATAAAAGAAGGCGGGAAAAGTTGATTAATGGTTTAGAAGTATATTAAAAAGAGATTAGTGTGTGACAAGACGAGTGTTATTTAGGCCCTGGGACGCACATCATTCATTACTAACGATAATACTTAACGAATTCATTCATACGAGATCATTTCTCAAAGAGCGTGGAAAGAATCCATGATAAAGCCTAAGTTTAAATTACATGGAGGTGTGATGTCCGCACTATAGCTACGTACGGGTTTGGTGTTGGGGGTCACACTTTCATGAAGACGCCGGGCGGTGACGCCGTGGACAATTTGATGAGAACATAGGAAACGCTTTAGGTGGGTACTTAATTCTACCATTCGACCACGCAAATTGAGAATTGGCCACGGATTTTTCATTTATCATATGTCATACCCCTTTCTTTTCATTTCATTACTAATTTATAGTGCGTCTCCCGAGAAATTGATGTCAAGATGAGAATAGCGTTGATATTTATTAGTGTATTACTGGTCGTACGATGGAAACCGTCTGTGCAGATGAGAGATTATGTTCTGCGCCCCAATTATGGAGTATTGTTTGAACGGGTAGCAAACATCGATAACAGCTTAACGTACTGGCATCATACGTTCGCAATACCTTATTTAGATATTCCTATGATGAGTGTGAATGGGTCATTATGTTCGAACGAAACAGTTCACCTCATTCCGAAGTTTTGTGAGGAATACGGGGAAACCTTGAAGTTAGTCGAGCAACAAAATAAGTTCTATATGTATCATATTTCGAGAGATGAGCGAGCGATCCGTGTGTTATTTCCAAAGATAGAGAAAAAGAATTTGGGAAATGAACGACAGAAAAGGGGATTATTAGACTTTGTAGGGAAGGTATCGAAATCTTTATTCGGAACGGCCACGTCGAACGACGTAAATATTTTGAGACGACATGTAGCGGCATTGGAAAGTTCCGACGAGGTTATGACAGATCAAATTGTTGCATACGAAGATGATTTAAATTCATATGTTTTCACAACGAATAAAAGAATAGAGAATGCTCTGAATGGGATTAAGGAAAATCATGAGGCCATTTATTCGATCGTATCTGATTTATCGCAATGGAGAAAGCGCTTGAACAGAATGGAACTAAATCAAGAGGCGTTAGAAAAAGAATTAAATTATGAACTGCGATCCACACATTTAATGTTTCGATATGCTATCCAACGGCTGCAAGCGTTACAGTTACTTGAAAGGGGGACACAACGTAGGGTGAGTTCGATTGACATGTTATTACAAGAAAGGTTACCTTTGCAGTTGGTAGGACCGAGAGTGTTAGGGGATGCTTTAAGGGCAGTGCGAAAGAAACTACGAAAGAAATATCCTAATTTTGATATAGCATACACGAATTTGAATTATTATTACCATAATGCGAGAGTGACATTTCGGCGTACAGACAATAATGTGTACATAAAGGTTGGAATCCCCATTACTATAAAAAACGACATATTCGAAGTGTATAAAGTGATAGTCATGCCTATGCCCCTCCCTTATGATTTAGGTGATAAACCTCAGCATTTCGACAATAATACAGCAAAGAACGGGCGCACGAAGGTAACGTCAGTTGCAGAGTATTTTGGGGTTAATGAAGATGAAACTTACTACGTTGAAATGAGTACAGACCAAATTTCGTCTTGTACTGGTCTGACAGTAAAAGATTGTCCCTCTGTAATTACCATGATAAATATGCGTAAGTCGTCGTGTACGAAGGCCTTGTTCTATGATAATAAAGAGGAAATTCATAACACATGTAAAATAGATTTAATACTTAACCCAGTATACGACCCTAAGATTCTCGAAATCGGACAGGGGAATATTTTGGTGAATAGCAATGATACAAAATGGTTAATAGCATGCGGGGATAAAAGCCCTGAGCCTATTGAAGGTTGTACAATGTGTATAATTAAATTGCCATGTGGATGAGCTATAAAATCCGACAATTACTATATATCGCCATTGTTAACTAGTTGCACAGAAGACGAGGCCCCCACGTTTCTGCATCCGGTAAATTTGCCATTTTTAATACCCTTTTATGACCCAGATGATTTGACAGAAATTACGGGGGAATCGATGTATGAAAACCCGTGGCGAGTACAACTCCCTAACATCACCATTAACAGAGGGAATTTCGAGGAAATTGTACGTTCTGACGCACGTTTGGTGGTAGATTTAAACAGAACGGCAGATTTATTAAGGAAAAATAAACCAATTTATTATTCTAAAGCAGACAAATTATTTAGCGACACTATGGATGAAACCCCTGCCTTACCGTTTTTGGAAGTCAAAACTATTACTATAATTGAAACCATTCTGGCTATTATATGCACAGGGTCACTGATTTTGTCAGTATATACAGTTTGTAAGGTGAGAACTTTGAGCATATTGATTGCAACCCTTCCCAGGGCCCGGGCTAAAACGTTATACTTGCCAGTAGACGAGTTAATCACGGACCATCCCTTGCGAGATTTGAAGAGTTCCATGATCCAACTTCGAAATGAAACGTTAATTCTGATTTTAATGTGTTCAGGATTCTTATTGATATTGGCGGTTATTCGATTGTGCAAGTGTTATCGTAATCGCTCTATAATGTATCGTGCACCTAAATTGCCCCGTACTAAGTTAATTTTAGAGATATCCAATGACAAGCTGTATGTCTTGGTAAATGTTATGACCCTGTACGTGTCTCCGAGTCATTTGGCCTTTGCAAAGCGACCCGTGATCGAGAATTTAACAGTTGAACGTGGTATAATTTCGTCTGTGTTGAATATCGAATGGGGTGATTTAAAATACAAATTTCATGGTGTAGAACGTGTAATTCCTTTGCCCAAAGCCGTTAAGATACCAAAGTGGAAAGATAGTAAGTGCATGGCTGTGGAAGGGGTAGGGAATCATTATAGATTATTGGTAGGTCTATCTGAAGTATATACCGAGATTCCCAGGGATATTACTAGTATGCAGTAGATAGGGAACCCAATACTGAATAATTGGGATAGCAAGTGAAGTGCTGGCACTTCTCCTTGATAGAGTAGGATATTCGAAAATATAACCAATGTATTTAACCTCATAATCTTTTTATTTAAATATATATAACTATTGTATTTTAGAATCATAACAGTAGTGTTTAAATTTATAGCTTTTTATTTGAAATTATAATTACCATATGTAATCATTGTATTTACTCATTTGAAACTATGTATTTTGTTATATTAGAGTGTATTTTACTTGCATAACAATTGTTGATGTATTTGACGTGTGAAATATAAATGTGATGACATCCTTGGTATTGGAACGGTATGTTCGGAGAACATGCAGAATGTAAAACAGGGGGTTGTATCATGATTTATATTTCAGTCAGTTTGACAGTGGTTGCCATGACATATACTGATAAAGGTTAATGACAAGACCAGATGGCGAGCTGGTCGAAATCAACCAAAAACATCTTATGACTCTGCAGTTTTTAAGATACAATACAGTAGCTGTAATTCTAAACCAATGTTGTTTCCGATTTTAACTAAGGTGGTATCTTTGTGGAATGTTAGTGCGAGACTATTACCCCATCAATATTAGTTAGTGTTGACAATATATAGAAATGTTTTTTCTAGACAGCTTGACGAGTAATTAATTGATTATGATGTGTAAAACTTTCATGTGATTGGTTGTTTGTTTGAAGGCAAGGCCTTGGAGTCTCTTATACTGATTGTAATTGGTTAAGGAGTGACAAGAAATAAAGATTGATTTAATGCTGTCTCGGGTGAAAACCAGGGACTTGGCAGAGAATCGTTTGGGAACATGAACGAAGCTTGTGTGTGTTTTTTCAGCCTAGCGTGGAAACGACCGAATCCCGGTTACCTAAGTGAAAGGTTTTTAACCATCAAAAATACCTATCACAGTATATCCAAAGAAACGTTGGTGTATTCATAAAGGGTGTATAAACAAGGTATATTCAAAGAAACGTTGTTGTATTCATAAAGGATGTATAAACAAGATATATCCAAAGAGACGTTGTTGTATTCATAAAGGGTGTATAAACAAGGTATATCCAAAGAAACGTTGGTGTATTCATAAAGGATGTATAAACAAGGTATATCCAAAGAAACGTTGGTGTATTCATAAAGGATGTATAAACAAGGTATATCCAAAGAAACGTTGATGTATTCATAAAGGGTGTATAAACAAGGTATATCCAAATAAACGTTGGTGTATTCATAAAAGGTGTATAAACAAGGTATATCCAAAGAAACGTTGGTGTATTCATAAAAGGTGTATAAACAAGGTATATCCAAAGAAACGTTGGTGTATTCATAAAGGATGTATAAACAAGGTATATCCAAAGAAACGTTGTTGTATTCATAAAGGATGTATAAACAAGGTATATCCAAAGAAACGTTGGTGTATTCATAAAGGGTGTATAAACAAGGTATATCCAAAGAAACGTTGGTGTATTCATAAAGGGTGTATAAACAAGGTATATCCAAAGAAACATCGGTGTATTCATAAAGGGTGTATAAACAAGGTATATCCAAAGAAACATCGGTGTATTCATAAAGGATGTATAAACAAGGTATATCCAAAGAAACATCGGTGTATTCATAAAGGATGTATAAACAAGGTATATCCAAAGAAACGTTGGTGTATTCATAAAGGGTGTATAAACAAGGTATGTCCAAAGAAACGTCGGTGTATTCATAAAGGATGTATAAACAAGGTATATCCAAAGAAACGTTGGTGTATTCATAAAGGGTGTATAAACAAGGTATGTCCAAAGAAACGTTGATGTATTCATAAAGGGAGTATAAACAAGGTATGTCCAAAGAAACGTTGGTGTATTCATAAAGGATGTATAAACAAGGTATATCCAAAGAAACGTTGGTGTATTCATAAAGGGTGTATAAACAAGGTATTTCCAAAGAAACGTTGGTGTATTCATAAAGGGTGTATAAACAAGGTATGTCCAAAGAAACATCGGTGTATTCATAAAGGATGTATAAACAAGGTATATCCAAAGAAACGTTGGTGTATTCATAAAGGGTGTATAAACAAAGTATGTCCAAAGAAACGTCGGTGTATTCATAAAGGATGTATAAACAAGGTATATCCAAAGAAACGTTGGTGTATTCATAAAGGGTGTATAAACAAGGTATATCCAAAGAAACGTTGGTGTATTCATAAAGGGTGTATAAATAAGGTATATCCAAAGTAAGGTTGTTGTATTCATAAAGGGTGTATAAACAAGGTATATCCAAAGAAACGTTGGTGTATTCATAAAGGGTGTATAAATAAGGTATATCCAAAGTAAGGTTGTTGTATTCATAAAGGGTGTATAAACAAGGTATATCCAAAGAAACGTTGGTGTATTCATAAAGGGTGTATAAATAAGGTATATCCAAAGAAAGGTTGTTGTATTCATAAAGGGTGTATAAATAAGGTATATCCAAAGAAAGGTTGTTGTATTCATAAAGGGTGTATAAACAAGGTATATCCAAAGAAACGTTGGTGTATTCATAAAGGGTGTATAAATAAGGTATATCCAAAGAAAGGTTGTTGTATTCATAAAGGGTGTATAAATAAGGTATATCCAAAGAAAGGTTGTTGTATTCATAAAGGGTGTATAAACAAGGTCTTGACGACTTATATCTGGCTGTTGAGGTAAAAATAACTGTCATCTGCAGCTAACAGTGTCCCACCCCATCATTCACGCACGACCATGAAAGACTATGAAATTACGTGGCACCAACGTATCGTGACCACATAACAAATCAACTGCGAACGTATTCTCAATATGGTCTTGCTAGTTACATTAGTAGACCAGGTAATTTTTTGTTTTTCAAATTCACAAGTTTAGTCTAAAATATAGGTCTTAATAGTTCGTTAGATACATACTGGTTTGCAATTATCTATGCATGTATGAGTCTTGACTATTTACTATTATTTTACCTCCGTCGCCGTAACGCCATAAGTTACAACGTGCCGTAATTTCACGCGCGTAAGCGTCCTCTAAAAAAACATGGCTGCCACTAGACTTGCATACAGTCCCTTGTTTATTTGTTGTTGTTTTCTCAATAAAATAAAATGTTGTGGGAGTGTAAATGGCGAACGCCAAGTTACCGTGAAAGGGGTTACCGCGGTAACTTGGCTTTCGTCATTTACACTCCCACAACTTGAACATTTTTTCTTCCGAAGAAAACATATGCATGAAGTATTATGGTTCCATTATGGCGCCATTGCAGTACTAGTTACTTACGCCCACCACAATATGGTGCCATTGCGGTACTAGTTAGTTACGCCCACCATATTAAGGTGCCATTGCAGTACTAGTTAGTTACGCCCACCACAATATGGTGCCATTGCAGTACTAGTTAGTTACGTCTACCATATTAAGGTGCCATTGCAGTACATACTAGTTACTTACGCCCACCACAACATGGTGCCATTGCAGTACTAGTTAGTTACGCCCACCACATTAAGGTGCCATTGCAGTACTAATTAGTTACGCCCACCATATTAAGGTGCCATTGCAGTACTAGTTAGTTACGCCCACCATATCAAGGTGCCATTGCAGTACTAGTTAGTTACGCCCACCACATTAAGGTGCCATTGCAGTACTAGTTAGTTACGCCCACCATATTAAGGTGCCATTGCAGTACTAGTTAGTAACGCCCACCATATCAAGGTGCCATTGCAGTACTAGTTAGTTAAGTGCATCATATTACGGTGCGACTGTAGTACCGTTCACTTGCACGCGCCACATTATGATGCAATTGCAGTCATTATTACTTACGCGCGCCACAATATTGTGCCATTACAGTCCTTGTTACTTACGCGCACCACAATATGGTTCCATTGCAGTCCTTGATACTTACGCGCACCACATTATGGTGCCATTACAGTCCTTGTTGCTTACGAGCACCACATTATAGTTCCATTGCAGTCCTTGTTACTTACGCGCACCACATTATGGTTCCATTGCAGTCCTTGTTACTTACACGCACCACATTATGGTTCCATTGCAGTCCTTGTTACTTACACGCACCACATTATGGTGCCATTACAGTCCTTGTGACTTAGGCGCACCACAATATAGTGCCAATGCAGTCCTTGTTACTTACGCGCGCCACAATATAGTTCCACTGCAGTCCTTGTTACTTACACGCACCACATTATGGTTCCATTGCAGTCCTTGTTACTTATGCGCACCACATTATGGTGCCATTACAGTCTTTGTTACTTACACGCACCACATTATGGTGCCATTACAGTCCTTGTTACTTACACGCACCACATTATGGTTCCATTGCAGTCCTTGTTACTTACGCGTACCACATTATGGTTCCATTGCAGTCCTTGTTACTTACACGCACCACATTATGGTTCCATTGCAGTCCTTGTTACTTACGCGCACCACATTATGGTTCAATTGCAGTCCTTGTTACTTACGCGCACCACATTATGGTTCCATTGCAGTCCTTGTTACTTACGCGCACCACATTATGGTTTCATTACAGTCCTTGTTACTTACGCGTACCACATTATGGTTCCATTGCAGTCCTTGTTACTTACTCGCACCACAATATGGTTCCATTGCAGTCCTTGTTACTTACACGCACCACATTATGGTTCCATTGCAGTCCTTGTTACTTACACGCACCACATTATGGTTCCATTGCAGTCCTTCTTACTTACACGCACCACATTATGGTTCCATTGCAGTCCTTGTTACTTACGCGCACCACATTATGGTTCCATTGCAGTCCTTGTTACTTACGCGCATCACACTATGGTTCCATTGCAGTCCTTGTTACTTACGCGCACCACATTATGGTTCCATTGCAGTCCTTGTTACTTACACGCACCACATTATGGTTCCATTGCAGTCCTTGTTACTTACACGCACCACATTATGGTGCCATTACAGTCCTTGTTACTTACGCGCACCACAATATGGTGCCAATGCAGTCCTTGTTACTTACACGCACCACATTATGGTGCCAATGCAGTCCTTGTTACTTACGCGCACCACAATATGGTTCCATTGCAGTCCTTGTTACTTACGCGCACCACATTATGGTTCCATTGCAGTCCTTGTTGCTTACGAGCACCACATTATGGTTCCATTGCAGTCCTTGTTACTTACACGCACCACATTATGGTTCCATTGCAGTCCTTGTTACTTACGCGCACAACATTATGGTTCCATTGCAGTGCTTGTTACTTACACGAACCACATTATGGTTCCATTGCAGTCCTTGTTACTTACACGCACCACATTATGGTTCCATTGCAGTCCTTGTTACTTACGCGTACCACATTATGGTTCCATTGCAGTCCTTGTTACTTACACGCACCACATTATGGTTCCATTGCAGTCCTTGTTACTTACGCGCACCACATTATGGTTCCATTGCAGTCCTTGTTACTTACACGCACCACATTATGGTTCCATTGCAGTCCTTGTTACTTACGCGCACCACATTATGGTTCCATTGCAGTCCTTGTTACTTACTCGCACCACATTATGGTTCCATTGCAGTCCTTGTTACTTACGCGTACCACATTATGGTTCCATTGCAGTCCTTGTTACTTACACGCACCACATTATGGTTCCATTGCAGTCCTTGTTACTTACGCGCACCACATTATGGTTCCATTGCAGTCCTTGTTACTTACACGCACCACTTTATGGTTCCATTGCAGTCCTTGTTACTTACGTGCACCACATTATGGTTCAATTGCAGTCCTTGTTACTTGCGCGCACCACATTATGGTTCCATTGCAGTCCTTGTTACTTACGCGCACCACATTATGGTTCCATTGCAGTCCTTGTTACTTACACGCACCACATTATGGTTCCATTGCAGTCCTTGTTACTTACACGCACCACATTATGGTTCCATTGCAGTCCTTGTTACTTACACGCACCACATTATGGTTCCATTGCAGTCCTTGTTCCTTACGCGCACCACATTATGGTTCCATTGCAGTCCTTGTTACTTACGCGCATCACATTATGGTTCCATTGCAGTCCTTGTTACTTACTCGCACCACAATATGGTTCCATTGCAGTCCTTGTTACTTACGCGCACCACATTATGGTTCCATTGCAGTCCTTGTTACTTACACGCACCACAATATGGTTCCATTGCAGTCCTTGTTACTTACACGCACCACATTATGGTTCCATTGCAGTCCTTGTTACTTACGCGCACCACATTATGGTTCCATTGCAGTCCTTGTTACTTACACGCACCACAATATGGTTCCATTGCAGTCCTTGTTACTTACACGCACCACATTATGGTTCCATTGCAGTCTTTGTTACTTACGCGCACCACATTATGGTTCCATTGCAGTCCTTGTTACTTACGCGCACCACATTATGGTTCCATTGCAGTCCTTGTTACTTACACGCACCACATTATGGTTCCATTGCAGTCCTTGTTACTTACACGCACCGCATTATGGTTCCATTGCAGTCCTTGTTACTTACACGCACCACATTATGGTTCCATTGCAGTCCTTCTTACTTACACGCACCACATTATGGTTCCATTGCAGTCCTTGTTACTTACACGCACCACAATATGGTTCCATTGCAGTCCTTGTTACTTACGCGCACCACATTATGGTGCCATTACAGTCCTTGTTACTTACACGCACCACATTATGGTTCCATTGCAGTCCTTGTTACTTACACGCACCACATTATGGTTCCATTGCAGTCCTTGTTACTTACACGCACCACATTATGGTTCCATTGCAGTCCTTGTTACTTACGCGCACCACAATATGGTTCCATTGCAGTCCTTGTTACTTACGCGCACCACATTATGGCTCCATTGCAGTCCTTGTTACTTACACGCACCACAATATGGTTCCATTGCAGTCCTTGTTACTTACACGCACCGCATTATGGTTCCATTGCAGTCCTTGTTATTTACACGCACCACAATATGGTTCCATTGCAGTCCTTGTTACTTACACGCGCCGCATTATGGTTCCATTGCAGTCCTTGTTACTTACACGCACCACATTATGGTTACATTGCAGTCCTTGTTACTTACACGCACCACATTATGGTTCCATTGCAGTCCTTGTTACTTACTCGCACCACATTATGGTGCCATTACAGTCCTTGTTACTTACACGCACCACATTATGGTTCCATTGCAGTCCTTGTTACTTACACGCACCACATTATGGTTCCATTGCAGTCCTTGTTACTTACGCGCACCACATTATGGTTCCATTGCAGTTCTTTTTACTTACGCGCGCCACATTATGTAAACTCATAGTAGCTGTTGACATAGATAGGAAAGTAAATAACACCGAATGAACAGCATGATAAAGACTATTGTTTCATGTCTATGTTGATATAAGCCGTCAATTCAATTTAATGTTCACAATTTTCCAACCATTTCGGAGCAAAAATTGGTCAACACGTCACAATCAACATTTCTGGGGGAGGCAAGAAAACACAACTCGATGTTATTTTCTCATTGTCCGTGTTTTTGAATGGTGGTGTCTTTCAGCCGATGGAAATAAACCGTTGCCAAGTTACAAAGCAAATACGTCACCTGGCGTTGACATTGAATACACAGTGATTTACATCAAAACTAGGACGGTAGTTCAAGTTACATATTTGTAAACGCAAGTCGCGGTCATGGTGATCTATTTTGTGTCGTTATTTATGATAATATAGCCAAACGTTGGACAATAATGAAATCAAATACAGATTTTATTTATTTACATATAATTAAATTACCAAGACGAATGTCATAGTTGTTAATTCATTCTGATCACGGTGGCTTATATAGATGTTGGTCAAATAATTACTGAATCGAATGGCGTGTGGGGTGTCAGCAGTTAAGGATTATGACGTCACTGTTCGATTTAACCACCGGAGTGTTTTAGTGTCGTTTTTTTTATTGGCAGCACCAATAAAAAAAAATCATGGACTGATGCCAGACTACGTCCGTAGATAGGGGTGTCAACTTGGCAGTGAATCTATTGCGGTGGCGCAGCGAAGGAATTTAGTGGGTCAAAGACAGCGGCGAGGGCGCTTTCCAGTGTGGTCCATAAATTGATATTACGAGGTCGACGACAAGCGTACATCTGCTGCACCATACATTGTGTGAGTGCAATTCAACCATTTACAGACACGCCTCTTATTTTTAAACATGCCCATATTGAAGATAAATTATGTGAGTTGGCACTCCTGATTTAACTGACGATACGGCGGTGTACAGGTGTAATACTCAGTCTATTATTTTCTGTGACAGTCAAATCTTTACTGGTACTATAGCTAGGAATGAGCGAGGAACGTGTGCACGACAATTGATGGACACTGACACATGTACAGATTCGATAAGAGGAGCGTTGGTACTGGGAATTCTTATTACGATCCTAACTACCTGTTGGAGCGTCACATTTCCACTGTGTCCCGCGACCCATAGCTACATACGCCGGGAAGCCTATACATGACGTGCAATTTCTGATGTTTTGGTGATTACGCCGAGACCACCAACGAGGGTGCCCGTAGTGAGTCCTGACACATACACGTATCAGATTTGCTCTGATTTTATATTTAAAAGTATGTATTGTGAAACGTTTAATTTTTACACACGCACGCCATGAAAAGTATTGTTCCACACGTCAATTAAGGTGTATGGTGTATACCTTTTTTGCTGCCACATCTGACTGTGTAGTGACACAACAGCGGGGTTGGTGTTCGAATTCCTCTGTCGACGTCGGATTTAACTGCATACGTACGTAGCGGACATGAAATCTCACCGTCGACCAAACTGGCTCTCGCGTCGTGTGATGCCCAGGACTCGATCCGTAGTCAATCTGCCGCGGTTTTCACAACTCAAGAAAAATCGTTTTTTAACAATGTTCGTAGTGATTATTTTCTGGACGTTTTTCACGTATATCATGCTATCCAAGGTTTTACCTGCTGTTCCTGGTATGTTGTCTGAAGACGGAGAAGTTCATTTGCACGGTCGATCGCCCATGCATGCATCGCACGACATTGACCTTGACAAAGAAATACCCATTGGCATGTTTGCGCCATTAAACATGGAGAAAAGGGAGCCATCTAGCGGTCAAAAAGCCAGTGATAAGTATTTACTGCCAATATTACTAGGTAACCAAGGGCTGAACAATCAATTAATTGGTTTTAAGATGTCGATGGCGGTTTCCATGTATACAAACAGAACTTTGGTTTTAGCGCCATTTTTTGATGAACGCAAAAACACTGTACGCATGCGCAAATTGCAAGACGTGATTGACGTCACCCAATTTCGAGAGTTGCTTCCGACTGTCTCCATGGAACACTACAACAAAGTTTGCAACGGGCGTGTGGAGGCGCTGTTCAGCGGAATAAATATGTCCAACCACTTAACGCAAGAACAATACAACGGCTATTTAAAATCCATCAACTCAAAAGTCCGAGTTTTCAAAAACTTGACCGGTGCCATGATACCAGATTTCGAGAAAGATCGCAAAGTATTAATCGAACTTCCCCCTGATCTCAAGAGCGGACACCTCTCGCTTAAAACGTCAAAATTTAAGAATTTGTTCGAGTCTGACTCGAAATGTGTTGGTATCGCATACCCGTACGGTTTGATGGTACGTTTTTACTACTACGATTACGTACCGGTGTTCGCGCAGTACTTACGCCGACCAAACGAAATCAGACAGATGGCGGATTCCTTCATCTGGGAAGTCATTAATTCCCGCAACTTTCTTGGTATACATTGGAGATTCGATGACGAATGGAAAAGAACATGGTAAGATATTATGTAAATACTTTTCTCCACTCGCTTGTCGAGGCATGGGGTCTATATGGCCGCCGAGATCTCATTGAGAGCGAGGTAGCAACGAGACTTGTTTTTGCCTCTCAAATCGTATTCTATTTTCCCCAGTCTTCGCGCCCACTGTTACATTTATCATGTTTAGATAGAGCTGGGTAGCAGTGGATACGATGATGAAAGAGAATGAGAACACTATCTGAGGGGGAAAAGCCTCGCGCACTCGAGGTCGTTACGTTATTATTATAACGGCGATCGAAAATTTATAATGATTTGTTTCTGAGTAAAATGAGAGAAAAAATACTTTATTTTCCATGACAGGCTTTGGATTACCCCAGCCCATGAATACTTACCGGTGAAGTAGTGGAGGTTTATCAGTAATCTTCTAGAAGTTTTTTTTATTTGTTTTCATGCAACCCTTGACTATTTTTTTCTTGGTGTACGTTTCTTCATTGTACTTGTCTAATTGCTACAAAGCTCACATCTCGTTTACACACACAGTTATTATATAGAGTGTAAATTAAACCCACGTTAGTCGAAATGTGGAGTGGGTAGGGGTTCAAATACTAGAGTACGGGGTCTCCCCTACAATTTAAACCATGGGAGGTACGACTTTTACGTACTGAGCTATTGAGGAGTCGCTTAGACGAACAATGCTAACCAACGAATTGAAATATGCTTTCAATTTTAGGATTATGTATTGAATAATTAATGAACAATGAACTGTGTGTCATCTAACTGTTCATTCATTGTAATGTGTGTAGCTGATCAGTCACATTGTAGGATTGTCCCCGGATTGTCGTGAATTGTCTCCTCGGTTGTCTCCTCGGAGTCTCCGGTTCGTCGTGAATTGTCTTCTCGGTTGTCACGAGGAGTCTCCGGTTTGTCGTGGATTGTCTCCTCGGTTGTCACGAGGAGTCTCCGGTTTGTCGTGAATTGTCTCCTCGGTTGTCACGAGGAATCTCCGGTTTGTCGTGGATTGTCTCCTTGTTGCCGCGGGCTGTTTCGGGTAACCATGAACTGAACATATATTAGTATACAAACAGTAATTCACCATATATTAGTATACAGATAGTAATTCATCATATATTAGTATACAAATAGTAATTCATCATATATTAGTATACAAATAGTAATACACCATATATTAGTATACAAATAGTAATACACCATATATTAGTATACAAATAGTAATACACCATATATTAGTATACAAATAGTAATTCACCATATATTAGTATACAAATAGTAATACACCATATATTAGTATACAAATAGTAATTCATCATATATTAGTATACAAATAGTAATTCACCATATATTAGTATACAAATAGTAATTCACCATATATTAGTATACAAATAGTAATTCACCATATATTAGTATACAAATAGTAATTCATCATATATTAGTATACAAATAGTAATACACCATATATTAGTATACAAATAGTAATACACCATATATTAGTATACAAATAGTAATACACCATATATTAGTATACAAATAGTAATACACCATATATTAGTATACAAATAGTAATTCACCATATATTAGTATACAAATAGTAATTCACCATATATTAGTATACAAATAGTAATACACCATATATTAGTATACAAATAGTAATTCACCATATATTAGTATACAAATAGTAATACACCATATATTAGTATACAAATAGTAATTCACCATATATTAGTATACAAATAGTAATACACCATATATTAGTATACAAATAGTAATTCACCATATATTAGTATACAAATAGTAATACACCATATATTAGTATACGAATAGTAATACACCATATATTAGTAATTCACCATATATTAGTATACGAATAGTAATACACCATATATTAGTATACAAATAGTAATTCACCATATATTAGTATACAAATAGTAATACACCATATATTAGTATACAAATAGTAATACACCATATATTAGTATACAAATAGTAATACACCATATATTAGTATACAAATAGTAATTCACCATATATTAGTATACAAATAGTAATACACCATATATTAGTATACAAATAGTAATACACCATATATTAGTATACAAATAGTAATTCACCATATATTAGTATACAAATAGTAATTCACCATATATTAGTATACAAATAGTAATACACCATATATTAGTATACAAATAGTAATTCACCATATATTAGTATACAAATAGTAATTCACCATATATTAGTATACAAATAGTAATACACCATATATTAGTATACAAATAGTAATTCACCATATATTAGTATACAAATAGTAATTCACCATATATTAGTATACAAATAGTAATACACCATATATTAGTATACGAATAGTAATACACCATATATTAGTATACAAATAGTAATTCACCATATATTAGTATACAAATAGTAATACACCATATATTAGTATACAAATAGTAATACACCATATATTAGTATACAAATAGTAATACACCATATATTAGTATACAAATAGTAATTCACCATATATTAGTATACAAATAGTAATACACCATATATTAGTATACAAATAGTAATACACCATATATTAGTATACAAATAGTAATTCACCATATATTAGTATACAAATAGTAATACACCATATATTAGTATACAAATAGTAATACACCATATATTAGTATACAAATAGTAATTCACCATATATTAGTATACAAATAGTAATACACCACATATTAGTATACAAATAGTAATTCACCATATATTAGTATACAAATAGTAATTCACCATATATTAGTATACAAATAGTAATACACCATATATTAGTATACAAATAGTAATACACCATATATTAGTATACAAATAGTAATACACCATATATTAGTATACAAATAGTAATTCACCATATATTAGTATACAAATAGTAATACACCATATATTAGTATACAAATAGTAATACACCATATATTAGTATACAAATAGTAATTCACCATATATTAGTATACAAATAGTAATACACCATATATTAGTATACAAATAGTAATACACCATATATTAGTATACAAATAGTAATTCATCATATATTAGTATACAAATAGTAATACACCATATATTAGTATACAAATAGTAATACACCATATATTAGTATACAAATAGTAATTCATCATATATTAGTATACGAATAGTAATACACCATATATTAGTATACAAATAGTAATTCATCATATATTAGTATACAAATAGTAATACACCATATATTAGTATACAAATAGTAATACACCATATATTAGTATACAAATAGTAATTCATCATATATTAGTATACGAATAGTAATACACCATATATTAGTATACAAATAGTAATTCACCATATATTAGTATACAAATAGTAATACACCATATATTAGTATACGAATAGTAATACACCATATATTAGTATACAAATAGTAATACACCATATATTAGTATACAAATAGTAATACACCATATATTAGTATACAAATAGTAATTCACCATATATTAGTATACAAATAGTAATACACCATATATTAGTATACAAATAGTAATACACCATATATTAGTATACAAATAGTAATTCATCATATATTAGTATACAAATAGTAATTCATCATATATTAGTATACAAATAGTAATACACCACATATTAGTATACAAATAGTAATACACCATATATTAGTATACAAACAGTAATTCACCATATATTAGTATACAAATAGTAATTCACCATATATTAGTATACAAATAGTAATACACCATATATTAGTATACAAATAGTAATTCATCATATATTAGTATACAAATAGTAATTCACCATATATTAGTATACAAATAGTAATACACCATATATTAGTATACAAATAGTAATACACCATATATTAGTATACAAATAGTAATTCACCATATATTAGTATACAAATAGTAATACACCATATATTAGTATACACATAGTAATTCATCATATATTAGTATACAAATAGTAATACATCATATATTAGTATACAAATAGTAATTCACCATATATTAGTATACAAATAGTAATACACCATATATTAGTATACAAATAGTAATCCACCATATATTAGTATACGAATAGTAATACACCATATATTAGTATACAAATAGTAATTCACCATATATTAGTATACAAATAGTAATTCATCATATATTAGTATACAAATAGTAATTCACCATATATTAGTATACAAATAGTAATACACCATATATTAGTATACAAATAGTAATACACCATATATTAGTATACAAATAGTAATTCACCATATATTAGTATACAAATAGTAATACACCATATATTAGTATACAAATAGTAATCCACCATATATTAGTATACGAATAGTAATACACCATATATTAGTATACAAATAGTAATACACCATATATTAGTATACAAACAGTAATTCACCATATATTAGTATACAAATAGTAATTCACCATATATTAGTATACAAATAGTAATACACCATATATTAGTATACAAATAGTAATTCATCATATATTAGTATACAAATAGTAATTCACCATATATTAGTATACAAATATTAATTCACCATATATTAGTATACAAATAGTAATACACCATATATTAGTATACAAATAGTAATTCACCATATATTAGTATACAAATAGTAATACACCATATATTAGTATACAAATAGTAATCCACCATATATTAGTATACGAATAGTAATACACCATATATTAGTATACAAATAGTAATTCACCATATATTAGTATACAAATAGTAATTCACCATATATTAGTATACAAATAGTAATACACCATATATTAGTATACAAATAGTAATTCATCATATATTAGTATACAAATAGTAATCCACCATATATTAGTATACGAATAGTAATACACCATATATTAGTATACGAATAGTAATACACCATATATTAGTATACGAATAGTAATACACCATATATTAGTATACAAATAGTAATTCACCATATATTAGTATACTAATAGTAATACACCACATATTAGTATACAAATAGTAATACACCATATATAAGTATACAAACAGTAATACACCATATATAAGTATACAAACAGTAATTCACCATATATTAGTATACAAATAGTAATTCACCATATATTAGTATACAAATAGTAATACACCATATATTAGTATACAAATACTAATACACCATATATTAGTATACAAATAGTAATTCATCATATATTAGTATACAAATAGAAATTCACCATATATTAGTATACAAATAGTAATTCACCATATATTAGTATACAAATAGTAATTCATCATATATTAGTATACAAATAGTAATACACCATATATTAGTATACAAATAGTAATTCACCATATATTAGTATACAAATAGTAATACACCATATATTAGTATACAAATAGTAATCCACCATATATTAGTATACGAATAGTAATACACCATATATTAGTATACGAATAGTAATACACCATATATTAGTATACAAATAGTAATTCACCATATATTAGTATACAAATAGTAATACACCACATATTAGTATACAAATAGTAATACACCATATATTAGTATACAAATAGTAATACACCATATATAAGTATACAAACAGTAATTCACCATATATTAGTATACAAATAGTAATACACCATATATTAGTATACGAATAGTAATACACCATATATTAGTATACGAATAGTAATACACCATATATTAGTATACAAATAGTAATACATCATATATTAGTATACGAATAGTAATACATCATATATTAGTATACAAACAGTAATTCACCATATATTAGTATACAAATAGTAATACACCATATATTAGTATACAAATAGTAATACACCATATATTAGTATACAAATAGTAATACACCATATATTAGTATACAAACAGTAATTCACCATATATTAGTATACAAATAGTAATACACCATATATTAGTATACAAACAGTAATTCACCATATATTAGTATACAAATAGTAAATCACCATATATTAGTATACAAATAGTAATACACCATATATAGTAATTCAGTAATATACAAATAGTAATTCACCATATATTAGTATACAAATAGTAATACACCATATATTAGTATACAAATAGTAAATCATCATATATTAGTATACAAATAGTAATGCACCATATATTAGTATACAAATAGTAATACACCATATATTAGTATTCAAATATTAATACACCATATATTAGTATACAAATAGTAATACACCATATATTAGTATACAAATAGTAATACACATATATTAGTATACAAATAGTAATACACCATATATAGTAATTCAGTAATATACAAATAGTAATTCACCATATATTAGTATACAAATAGTAATACACCATATATTAGTATACAAATAGTAATTCACCATATATTAGTATACAAATAGTAATACACCATATATTAGTATACGAATAGTAAAACACCATATATTAGTATACAAATAGTAATTCACCATATATTAGTATACAAATAGTAATTCATCATACATTAGTATACAAATAGTAATTCACCATATATTAGTATACAAATAGTAATTCACCATATATTAGTATACAAATAGTAATACACCATATATTAGTATACGAATAGTAAAACACCATATATTAGTATACAAATAGTAATTCACCATATATTAGTATACAAATAGTAATTCATCATACATTAGTATACAAATAGTAATTCACCATATATTAGTACATAGATAGTAATTCACCATATATTAGTATACAAATAGTAATTCATCATATATTAGTAAACAAATATTAATACATCATATATTAGTATACAAATAGTAATTCATCATATATTAGTATACAAATAGTAATTCACCATATATTAGTATACAAATAGTAATACACCATATATTAGTATACAAATAGTAATTCACCATATATTAGTATACAAATAGTAATTCACCATATATTAGTATACAAATAGTAATCCACCATATATTAGTATACAAATAGTAATTCATCATATATTAGTATACAAATAGTAATTCATCATATATTAGTATACAAATAGTAATTCATCATATATTAGTATACAAATAGTAATCCACCATATATTAGTATACAAATAGTAATTCACCATATATTAGTATACAAATAGTAATTCATCATATATTAGTATACAAATAGTAATCCACCATATATTAGTATACAAATAGTAATCCACCATATATTAGTATACAAATAGTAATTCACCATATATTAGTATACAAATAGTAATTCATCATATATTAGTATACAAATAGTAATTCATCATATATTAGTATACAAATAGTAATTCACCATATATTAGTATACGAATAGTAATACACCATATATTAGTATACAAATAGTAATACACCATATATTAGTATACAAATAGTAATTCACCATATATTAGTATACAAATAGTAATTCATCATATATTAGTATACAAATAGTAATTCATCATATATTAGTATACAAATAGTAATTCACCATATATTAGTATACGAATAGTAATACACCATATATTAGTATACAAATAGTAATACACCATATATTAGTATACAAATAGTAATTCACCATATATTAGTATACAAATAGTAATTCATCATATATTAGTATACAAATAGTAATTCATCATATATTAGTATACAAATAGTAATTCACCATATATTAGTATACAAATAGTAATACACCATATATTAGTATACAAATAGTAATTCACCATATATTAGTATACAAATAGTAATTCATCATATATTAGTATACAAATAGTAATTCACCATATATTAGTATACAAATAGTAATCCACCATATATTAGTATACAAATAGTAATTCATCATATATTAGTATACAAATAGTAATTCATCATATATTAGTATACAAATAGTAATTCATCATATATTAGTATATAAATAGTAATTCATCATATATTAGTATACAAATAGTAATTCACCATATATTAGTATACAAATAGTAATACACCATATATTAGTATACAAATAGTAATTCATCATATATTAGTATACAAATAGTAATTCATCATATATTAGTATACAAATAGTAATTCACCATATATTAGTATACGAATAGTAATACACCATATATTAGTATACAAATAGTAATACACCATATATTAGTATACAAATAGTAATTCACCATATATTAGTATACAAATAGTAATTCATCATATATTAGTATACAAATAGTAATTCATCATATATTAGTATACAAATAGTAATTCACCATATATTAGTATACAAATAGTAATACACCATATATTAGTATACAAATAGTAATTCACCATATATTAGTATACAAATAGTAATTCATCATATATTAGTATACAAATAGTAATTCACCATATATTAGTATACAAATAGTAATCCACCATATATTAGTATACAAATAGTAATTCATCATATATTAGTATACAAATAGTAATTCATCATATATTAGTATACAAATAGTAATTCATCATATATTAGTATACAAATAGTAATTCACCATATATTAGTATACAAATAGTAATTCACCATATATTAGTATACAAATAGTAATCCACCATATATTAGTATACAAATAGTAATTCATCATATATTAGTATACAAATAGTAATTCATCATATATTAGTATACAAATAGTAATACACCATATATTAGTATACAAATAGTAATTCACCATATATTAGTATACGAATAGTAATACACCATATATTAGTATACAAATAGTAATACACCATATATTAGTATACAAATAGTAATTCACCATATATTAGTATACAAATAGTAATTCATCATATATTAGTATACAAATAGTAATTCATCATATATTAGTATACAAATAGTAATTCATCATATATTAGTATACAAATAGTAATTCATCATATATTAGTATACAAATAGTAATTCACCATATATTAGTATACAAATAGTAATTCACCATATATTAGTATACAAATAGTAATACACCATATATTAGTATACAAATAGTAATTCATCATATATTAGTATACAAATAGTAATTCATCATATATTAGTATACAAATAGTAATTCATCATATATTAGTATACGAATAGTAATACACCATATATTAGTATACAAATAGTAATACACCATATATTAGTATACAAATAGTAATTCATCATATATTAGTATACAAATAGTAATTCATCATATATTAGTATACGAATAGTAATACACCATATATTAGTATACAAATAGTAATACACCATATATTAGTATACAAATAGTAATTCACCATATATTAGTATACAAATAGTAATTCATCATATATTAGTATACGAATAGTAATACACCATATATTAGTATACAAATAGTAATACACCATATATTAGTATACAAATAGTAATTCACCATATATTAGTATACAAATAGTAATTCATCATATATTAGTATACAAATAGTAATCCACCATATATTAGTATACAAATAGTAATTCATCATATATTAGTATACAAATAGTAATTCACCATATATTAGTATACAAATAGTAATTCATCATATATTAGTATACAAATAGTAATTCATCATATATTAGTATACAAATAGTAATTCACCATATATTAGTATACAAATAGTAATTCATCATATATTAGTATACAAATAGTAATACACCATATATTAGTATACAAATAGTAATTCACCATATATTAGTATACAAATAGTAATTCACCATATATTAGTATACAAATAGTAATTCACCATATATTAGTATACAAATAGTAATTCACCATATATTAGTATACAAATAGTAATACACCATATATTAGTATACAAATAGTAATCCACCATATATTAGTATACAAATAGTAATTCATCATATATTAGTATACAAATAGTAATTCACCATATATTAGTATATAAATAGTAATACACCATATATTAGTATACAAATAGTAATACACCATATATTAGTATACAAATAGTAATACACCATATATTAGTATATAAATAGTAATTCACCAAATATTATTGTACTTCATGACCATGACAGCTAATCAGATTACCGTATTAGAGGTTGACATTTTTGTGTGTCTACCTCTTGCCATAATTGTATGTTAACCTCCATCCGGGTACCTTCCTCCTCAATTTACCTGATTTACGTCAATAACTTGTCAGGGGAACAAGATACGCAGCAATATTCGTGAACTGATTGGTTTGCCAGGTTACGTTTACTATTTGACTATCTTAATAGAGAGAAAAACTAGGATTTTGTAGCGATTTCGCGTGATTTTTAATCAAGCTTGTCGTGCGTTCGCCAGGGCGTCCAGCTACGCGCTTTGAGACATTCGATCTGCGATTGCGTAGTTCGTCGACCAAAAATAATCTGATAGTTGTGGGCTTTGCCGTGTGACGGCATCGTTTTGTTTGATTTTGTTACGTATTTTGTGTGTTTTGACAGTATATTGACGTACAGTACAGTGTACAGTGTATTTGTTGAAAGAGAATGGTGTTGACATAAACCTATACTCATGCAGTGTGCAGCTCTGTGTACGGCTCGTTTCAGTGTTTTACATGTAATACACCATATATTAGTATACAGATAGTAATTCACTGGGACGAAATGTAGCGTATAGCTGCGCACAGGATGGCGCCGGATGTTGTTGCAAAAATCAATTCTTCGTCAGGCTGAAGCTGTTGAAATTAAGTTAATCAAAACAACCATGAAAGTGAAAAGGCGTCCATGATAAAACTTAATAGAATTCAATCACTGCTCTTGAACTCTTACAACTTGTATATTTGTTTTCGAACATGCATTCAGATCTACAAGCGTGAACTGAAGTTTGCCATGATTGAATACCATAGTTTCTGTTTTAAGATTTATTCGGTATAATAGTACAAATGAGCACCCCCAACAGCGGTGGACATACAGTTTTAGAGACCCTCGGTTGACAATGAGCGCTTCGGTTCGTTAAAACTGTATGTCCATTTCTATTGGGGTGTTCATTTGTATAGTATAGAAATTGGCCATTGCTCCTAATTTGAAAAAAATGTCACAAATCAAGAAATACCACTCATTCAACACTTTCCAAGCAATATGAATTGTCATTCCCTAATCACCAGATAACGATAATTTTCTGCTTAACACTGGAAATGTTTCGTGTATCAAATCCCTGTGGCAAAATGGAGAGAAATGAATTACAAACGGGGTTAACGAAATCGTTTTACAAAGTATTAGAGCATTTCAAATACTTCGATATAGCGGAGTTATTCCTTTGTGAGATGCACCATGGGAATACCACAATGCACTTCATTTATTTAATATATTGGAGACTAGAAATCTATTTTTAATGGGTTTTTTTGAAAATACATACGAACATAAAAACTTTATTTTAAATTGGGGACCATGTCGGACATGTTGTTCAGCCTGCGCCAATGAAATAATTTCTAGATACAATGAAATACTGTCACCATGGAAATCAATAACAAACAAACAAAGATATAATAAATATTTTTCCGCGTGTAATTTTCTGTACTGGTTTAGATCCATAATATTGAAAATATAAACATTTACTTTTCATTTCGGGCTTGAACTCCTCATTCCTCTATAATACCAGTTTTTAAAAGAAAAGTTGATTGCAAAAATATATTGATTTAATATAAGAAGTTCAACATAAATTACGCATTGTATTTGTGTATTATCATTATGGCAAATTTAAAGTCTCCACTGCGACGTGTTGGACATCATTTACCCATAATACATCACGATCACGTTGATACTAACGATTACATCATCGTTTTGCCACGTCATGATGGTTGACAGATCGGGAGAGTGTCAGTATCAATAACCTACAATATTTAAACTTACACGTCCCATAACATTTAAATATTCCACTTTTCTTTTCATAAGTTTTATCACAAAAGCTAAAAATATTTGAATCGAATGATGTTAGCCTTAGCGTGGGAAGGGGATTTGTGCGCACAGTGCTGCTGCAGATTACGATGAATAAACAAGAAAACGATTCACCCACACACAATAGTTATATCACACGCAATAAGCAATCGCTCACAGGGAGTGTCACTGAAACGTGTACAATAAATAGACATAAAGTATTGTCTGAAATCATGTACCCATATAGATGCCTACAACAACGCAATCTGGTAACAGCCTATACCGTAAAAGCGTGACATGCACGAGGGTTAGTGAGAGGGTTAGTACATTCAATCGTTGACAAAGGTCATTTATACAAAATTGTGGTTCGCTTCGCAAAATGTAACAGCTCAAATGTAAGATTTTCTCTACAGCGTCAATGAAATTCTATTCTATTCTATTCTATTCTATTCTATTCTATTCTATTCTATTCTATTCTATTCTATTCTATTCTATTCTATTCCATTCCATTCCATTTCATTCCATTCCATTCCATTCTATTCTATTCTATTCTATTCTATTCTATTCTATTCTATTCTATTCTATTCTATTCAATCGGGAACAAAAATAGTTTTAAAAAATGTTGAGAAGTTTTAAACATGGAATGTATATACATGCAATTAATATGTCAATTCCATGCAGGTGTAATAGCGGTGTTCACGATGAAAATGTTCGACAGAATTGCAACAGTTTGATGATGTCCAGCGAGAAAGCAATGGTAGCTAAAATCATGAAGATAATGAGAAACCAGTCTATATCGTCCGCGTACCTAGCGACGCCCCCAACGACTCAGGTGAGAAATGAGTAATTTACTTCCGAAAGCGGCATGTAGATTCTATGACGTAACGTTGATACTGGAAGCGTATTTACATATGGGATGAATAATAGTTGACGCAGTTATTGTATTTTTTACGTACTATCCCCCCCTCCCACCACACACACATTTTGCTCCTAAACCACACTTGTTACATCACACAATTGTTTCTAGCGATGTTTATTTCACTTCCCCTACGGTGTTTGCCAGAGCCACATAGCCATTCTGACTGAATCTCCTAAGGCAGACATTTTCTGTTCAGACAAAAAGAAGCACTATTATTGAGGTGCTATCATGTTAAAGCGGGGGAGTCGTCACCTGCGCATGCGTCAGATGGCCATAGCGTGTAATTGTTTACAAACAAGCGTCTATCCATGAGCCTTTGCGATTTTAGCATGTGTTTTTATCATGTGTTTTAAACTTTAGAGTGCAACTTTCTCCTCAATGAAGGTGAAAGTGTGTGTTGACGAAGATGAGGCATTGGACATTGGCCGTGTGATTCGAGTTAGTTAACCGCCGCCTCCTCGGGGTTTTATTATTCACCTCGGTTGATTCAAATTCGAAAACACTTTGAAGTTGGCGGCTATCTATTGCATAATCAGATTCTATTGAAAATGTGTGATGTTTTCGGTTACTTTCATTTATTTCCATGTTGGGTGACTGTACTGGAAAACAATATCTTGTTACATTGTAAATACTAAATTATTGAACTAAATTTTTGATTATTTCGTGTTGTTTATTTATTACTGTAAAGGGGTTAATTATTCACTGGGTTTTAATTTTACTTATTTCGCTGACTGGAAAATGCGCTAAACCCAGTGAATATGTAAAATTTAGCATAGAACACATTATCTAAGTGATAAAACCGTGAATTTAAAACCCACTGAATGCCTGAAATGGCAAATCAGTGATATTTAAACCCAGTGAAAATTAGTCATTTTACAGTATGTGTGTTCATCGTTTAATTATTCGTTCGTTTGTTTTGTGTTTGTTTGTTTGTTTATTTGTTCGTTCATTTGGCTATACGTTCATTTGTTCTATCGTTTGTTTGTTTGTTTGTTTGTTTGTTTGTATCGTATTCATTCGATTAGCAATTTAGACAAATAATATGAAGACGCCGACATAATATACACACAATTGCGCCCCTTTCCAATTCCCACAAATATTAAACATGGAGTACTAATTTAATTTGATTTTGTTACTTATAGGATAGATTTGTAATCGAATTAAAACAAGAAGTCCCCAATGTATACAGTCGAGATGATCTCCTTGGAATATCCATATTGGGACTGGATTTCGATTTAGATGACAATTTTAAGCTTTCTTTGCTGGAACAGGAAATATGTGCCAGTAAGTTCCATTGCGAGCCGTCACTAGGCGATGTATGCAATGCCGATTCGCAAAGTACGGTCACGTGAATTGTTCATATTTAAATACGCAACTATCTCCCCTTGGTTGCGCCCTCTAGTGACTGGCATTTATGTGACGTCAAAATGGCGTATATGGTGAAACAAATGTAGTTAAAATCAACAACTGTGTTCGTTTGTGTAGTCGTTTGTCATCCAGAATATAGTGAAATTTCTTTAAAACTTAACCTTCGTTTGTGGACGAATACAGATCAAATCGATATCGATGCTTTGAACGATATTAGTTGTCATCGTTTACGTCGTAGAAGCGTTTCGACAATTGAGGGCGCTAATTACAGGACAGGTGTTGATCGTATGGTGCGTTTTAACAGAGACACTAGAAAAGACATTTTTTAGTGTCTTTGGTTTTAACTTATATTTTTTTTAATTGTTGGGTAAGGATGAAATGCACTTTTCAACCAACCTGTGCTACGTTTTGAGAAATGGTATTCAAGAGATATCATAGAAATTCCAAGGTCATTCAATTTGAGTATGTTATACTGAAAATAAACAAATTCATATATATGTGTGTGTGTGTGTGTGTGTGTTCCCCACAAATAGGAATAAAGGTGTTTGGATCTCATCTTGGCGCATGCATATCATGGTGGCGTCAAGCGACTTACTATTGTTGTCAACGAACGAACATTGTCAAGGAAATAATACTCAATTCAGTTTCTCCTCGTTGACTGTTGTCTGATATGTTTGTTCTAGCGTTGCTCCTAATATATTTATTTGTTTATTTGTGTTGTTATAGAGTCAGCTGTTTTCATCGGTAGCCGGATGTCAGCGTGGTCGGACATCGTAGCGGAAGACAGAAACTACAAGAATCGGCTGTACATGCCTGATATTTTCAAAGACTAAAGCTAAAACTGTGGTGGCACCCTCCGTTTGACAGTCACAACAGCGCCACCACGCTTACTCAAGAAACGTTTCGTTGAACGCAGATGTATTGCCAAGGTCAAACTGTTTTACCACATATACCTGAATATGACGAGAAAGCCTGAAGCACGCCCTCAATGACAATATACTTTAGAGGAGTTACTTATTTTCTGTTTAATTAATTTATGCGAAATGTGGTCGTGACTTTGGTGTCATTAAGTGTAAAGTATTTGAACAAGTGTATGCTAGATAATCAAGAACGGAGAGAGTAGTATAAAGGAGTGTCGTGATTGACTTGGTCCACGCGCTATGACGTCATTTGTTTACCAGCTAGCATGCGCATGTCAACAACCAATGCCGTGTACGGAACAACACAAATTTGCTACAGCGTTTGTTCTATTAATTATAATAATTAACAGCAGTAGCGAACAACGCCACTAAGATGCGAAGGACTGTTCTTGTTTGCCGGTCACTACATAGTACTCCTACAATACGTCCATACCGGGGAGGCGTCTTCAAACATAACTGCCGCGTGACCTGCTAAACTTATAGAGTACTATCGAAGGCATATGCATTTTAATGACACGCATGGAATATGCAAATAAGTAGAAATAAGAAGTATGGAGTGCAGCCCTTAGAAATCCCATAAAATTCCACGTTATATCCGTCAAAATAGGGCTACGGCCTAAAATGATGACCAATTTGATCATAAATTGGTAAACTTAGGGGGCTTCTTGTGAACTTGAACTTACAAAATATATTGCGGGTATTTTAAGATATAATAATGTCGGGTGAAGTGTATACTTGCTAAATTATTATAAATTGCGAAAAACGGTTCTTTGTCATTTTTATTGACATACGTCCATGTACACACTTCATTCAATACCATACACACAGATGGTAGGGCATTATGATATAGTTTAATATTCACTCTAACATTAAAATTAATTTATGTATTTATTCACTCATAAGCATATTTCACATTAATACTAAGTGTGTTAGTATGAATGTCTCGCAATACATTGGTTCAAAAACAATTTATCCTTAGTTCAAAGCGTGGTGGTCGTCGCGCTGCGCATGTGCGACATTTGTGTTGATAAACATTGATTTTCCCACAATCCAATGCGCTCTTCAAATGAATATCACAAGTATGAGGTTTAACGTGGGCGCGACTTGCACTGAATACCACCGGTGACTCTTTTGATACCTTCTAGTCACCTACAATTACCCAATTAAAGCAAAGACACTCTTTTTCTAGTGTCTTTGATTAAAGCTTGAAAACATCTCAGTTAGTACTCACTGATCTGCGCAACGGTCAAAGTCGCTACTTTGTTTATATGAGACACATATATCTCGCGCATGCGTGGCGCGACGACTACCGACCGCCCTTTAATGATTGTTTTGAAAGAAAATTCAAATAATGGAATATAATGCCTCGTAAAAGTAAATAATGGCATGTAATGCTTAATAACCCAATCAATGATATGTAACTTATCATAATAATATCATAACATGTACTGCGCATTATTGTAATATAATGTAATATCAAGTAATTTTATGTGATGTCAGATGTAATATAATATTATGTAATGTTATATAATGTGGTGTCATGTCAAGTAATGTATTTTAATATAATGTAATGTAACGTAATGTAATATAATGTAAAGTAATTTAATGTAATGTAGTATAAAGCTATATCATGTATATACTTTTAACGATTGCAGGAATAAGACGTAATGACTGCCCTCAGTAAATATCCACGCAATTCAACATACAACCCGTACGGTACGGAAGCCTAGTAAAGCCAAATTCAAAGCGTAAGAAATATCTGGAAATTTCGACTTAGCATCTCGATATTTCGATATGACATCTCGAATTTCCGTCTTAGTATCTCGAAATTTCGACTTAGTATCTCGATATTTCGACATGACATCTCGAAATATCTACAAGTTGGAATTTCGAGATACTAAGTCGAAATTTCGAGATGTCACGTGACGTTGTAAGTCGTACTGGCTGCACATCACACCTAAAAAGTAACAACTAATTCGTTTTCCAAGTCTAAAAATTATAAGACATATTTTAAAGGAAAGAAGCAAGTCACAGAGATTGTTGAATGAAATCACGAGACGCCATTGTCAACAGTGAGATTAATCGTATTTCAACATGATCCTTTAAAAGCGACGCGATATGGTTCCCACGTATACAACGCGTGTAAGATACATTGTTTTCACGAAACCACAACTGTGGCCTTTAAAGCGGAAGATTCGTAACCTGCGCATGCGTCAGATGGTTATAGCGTGTCATTGTTTACAAACAAACGTCTTCCTATGGGTCTTGACGTTTTTAGCGTGTATTGTTATCGTCGCTTGGGACTCAATTCCCGCGCCTGCGCAGGTGACAAACCTCCCGCTTTAAGAACATAATAATTCGTTTTGGTGATTGTACTACAACTAGAGATACCATTTCTGGCCCGCTTTTTCGGGCACACAACACAACACATATACGGAGTGTAACCGTGGTGTGGTATCTGAGGCATGGGCCGGGAGCATGGGCAGCGTTTGCCGAATTGTAATGAACAGGTTCCGATTCATAACGAACACATACGACCGAATATGTTGTTACATTTTACGTTTTAATTTATTCGAATAAATGATTTCTTCTACATTCATTGAATTATATTCTTTATGGGAGAATTCTTACTTGTAATAAAACGTGAAATTTTTCACATCTAACATTGTGGTTTCAAGGAGACTATACGAAATAGAACACATATCACGTCTTGATACAGCCCGAAATCACGAATCAAAATTAGAGGTTTTGATGACGTCATATTTTTAAATTATCACACGACAATGCACTCTCTCTTGCAGAGTCTTCTTGACCTAGGGAGCCACAGAGAGCTGCAACTAGACTCTGCCACAGGCGACATTTTACACCAAAATTGTTGGTATTCCGCGTTTTTTTTAATTCATTTGTTTCTGATATCCTAAGCTTCTGTTGAAAAAAATGTGTGTTATTTAAAATAAATATGTCAAATATTTTTACATTCAGTGCTAAAATCTTTTCAAAATGTTAAAATAATGAAAAAGTAGATCGTGCGGTAGGAGACGTAGATGTGAATCGTCAGTTAAAATCGTCTGTGCGTTCGCGTCGTTGCCTCGGGGTGACGCGGGCGCCTCGCGCCTGCCCAGTTTTCGTTCGCCTGCTATATGACGTCACAACTGGGCGATGTTAGAAAAGAGATAGCGAACTAGGAAATCGATAAGTACAAAAGTGTTTAGGTAATTTTCTCAAACATAAAATGCCAGTGGGCGTGATTTCAAAATAAATTTTATACATTTTATACGATTTTCGCTTGCATAGCAACCGACCAATACATCTACTTTCTGCCACGTCGTTTGGGGCACCCTCACGGAGCGACGCGAACGCACTCATGGCAAAGCAAAATGTAGGTCCGGTCATTAATATTTAAATTAGCCTGTGGCAGAGACTAGAGGGACGTTCCCTGGCGACTACCTAGCTTAGTGATAAAACACCCATAGTATCTGCGACGGAGAATGACGACAATGTAAACCTCAATTCGCGAGTAAATTCATTTTTACGAAAAGTCCAGATTTAACTAAATTTGTTTATTTCTGATGATGACGATTCATTACTGTTTAAAGCGGGGGAGTCGTCACCTGCGCATGCGTCAGATGGCCATAGCGTGCCGTTGTTTACAAACAAGCGTCTACCCATGATCCTTTGCGTTTTTAGCGTGTGTTGTTATCGTCCCTTGGGACTCAATTCCCGCGCTTGCGCAGGTGACGACCCTCCCGCTTCTTCACTCTCCTGTATATAGCAAAATGCAATATCAAACTTTCAAATATTTAAAGTTATCCATAAACAAAACGACTGGGCGATTCCAATGCTTAATATTTCAAATTGAATTTGATCTTGGTAGAACTTGGTGGCCTTTGAATCGTCGCAAATCAGAACATTTTTAAAAGGCGGACTAATTTGTATCACCAGTCGGGCTGGATGTCCAAGAAAAAATGCTCACTTTGTCATAGAATAAAGATTTACAGTTAGTTATTCCCGAGTTCGCATTACACTGGTAAAGGCTCGGACGCTTTCACGTCATGTTAGCTGTAAGGTAAGAATTCGGACTGTTATGGCTGTTAGAATATTAAGACCATTAAGGATATTAGGTGTTGGGTTAAGAATTGTGGTAAGACACTCAAGACTATTGAGTTAGAACACGATTATATATGCTTAAAGCCTAATTAATTAAAATCTGGAGGCCATTAGTTGTCTGAGGGCGCTCTTGGGTCCTTCGGAGAGTAACCCCCCCCCCCCCAATCTGTAAAATCCAACGTCTGGCTGTCATCATGAGGTGTTTGATACGGGACTAAATGCGACTGATACAACACGCATAAAATGCATTGTTTAAACAAAATACGAACACGCACCGCATGAACACCACTAATCCTCTATTTAACATCACATACAGTTCATGTAATTAATTCAGTATACAATGCAGGAATTATTTTCTCACTAATAACCAGAGAAGCGAAACAAATGAAAGTTCGGTGACCGAGCTTATGCACATGCAGCTGACACACCAATAGCATGCGTTCAGCGCGTGTAAAGAGCATGAGCTGTTATCATCCATGTTATAACACAAGAAAACAACTTTTCGAAATGGACGTCGTGCATACAGTCGCTTAAAATCCAAACTCAATGTGTTTCTGTGTTACTGGTGGGGAGTAAAAAAAATACACTGGTCCCCCCCCCCACTGCAACAAGATGTCAATCATCGGTTCATCCCTCTTGACAATAACAAGACACACCGTCAATGCGATGCCGTAAACGAAAACATACTCATTAAAAAAATCAATAGAAGGCACATATGTGTTTGAATATAAAAAAGAACGGCAAACATTAAAGCGGCAATAGCTGTAAATACCAATATTTTTTTTCTCAAAATTTTATTTTAAATAAAGTATTTCCTGTGTCACTAGTCTAAGAGCTAACTTGTAACAGCCATCGCCGAAATGTGAACACGGAAAGCATAGCACATATGCTATATACACTGATATTTCCCCGCCCCTTACAAAAATAGAAAAAAATCCCTCAACAAAAATCCCTTGGAACAGCTTCTCTGATGAACAGCTCCATTGGCTGCACCTCTTTGTGAGTTGGTAATACATTCTCATCTGTGTGAGTTGGTAATACATTCTCATCTGTGTGAGTTGGTAATACATTCTCATCTGTGTGAGTTGGCAATACATTCTCACCTGTAAAAAATGGTAATACATTCTCATCTGTGTGAATTGATAACACATTCTCCTCTGTGTGAATTGGTAATATATTCTCATCTGTGTGAGTTGGTAATACATTCTCATCTGTGTGAATTGATAACACATTCTCCTCTGTGTGAATTGGTAATATATTCTCATCTGTGTGAGTTGGTAATACATTCTCATCTGTGTGAGTTGGTAATATATTCTCATCTGTGTGAGTTGGTAATACATTCTCATCTGTGTGAGTTGGTAATATATTCTCATCTGTGTGAGTTGGTAATACATTCTCATCTGTGTGAGTTGGTAATATATTCTCATCTGTGTGAATTGATAATACATTCTCCTCTGTGTGAATTGGTAATATATTCTCATCTGTGTGAGTTGGTAATACATTCTCATCTGTGTGAGTTGGTAATATATTCTCATCTGTGTGAGTTGGTAATACATTCTCATCTGTGTGAGGTGGTAATATATTCTCATCTGTGTGAATTGATAATACATTCTCCTCTGTGTGAATTGGTAATATATTCTCATCTGTGTGAGTTGGTAATACATTCTCACCTGTGTGAATTGGTAATACATTCTCATCTGTGTGAATTGATAATACATTCTCCTCTGTGTGAATTGGTAATATATTCTCATCTGTGTGAGTTGGTAATACATTCTCATCTGTGTGAATTGGTAATACATTCTCATCTGTGTGAGTTGGTAATATATTCTCATCTGTGTGAATTGATAATACATTCTCCTCTGTGTGAATTGGTAATATATTCTCATCTGTGTGAGTTGGTAATACATTCTCATCTGTGTGAGTTGGTAATACATTCTCATCTGTGTGAGTTGGTAATACATTCTCCTCTGTGTGAATTGGCAATATATTCTCATCTGTGTGAGTTGGTAATACATTCTCATCTGTGTGAGTTGGTAATACATTCTCACCTGTGTGAATTGGTAATACATTCTCATCTGTGTGAATTGATAATACATTCTCCTCTGTGTGAATTGGTAATATATTCTCATCTGTGTGAGTTGGTAATACATTCTCATCTGTGTGAGTTGGTAATATATTCTCATCTGTGTGAGTTGGTAATACATTCTCATCTGTGTGAGTTGGTAATACATTCTCCTCTGTGTAAGTTGGTAATACATTCTCATCTGTGTGAGTTGGTAATACATTCTCATCTGTGTGAGTTGGTAATACATTCTCATCTGTGTGAGTTGGTAATACATTCTCATCTGTGTGAGTTGGTAATACATTCTCATCTGTGTGAATTGGTAATACATTCTCACCTGTATGAATTGGTAATTCATTCTAATCTGTGTGAATTGGAAATATATTCTCATCTGTGTAAGTTGGTAATACATTCCCAGTTGTGTGAGTTGGTAATACAACCTTAGCTGTGTGAGTTGGTAATACATTCTCATCTGTGTGAATTGGTAATACATTCTCACCTGTATGAATTGGTAATTCATTCTCATCTGTGTGAATTGGAAATATATTCTCATCTGTGTAAGTTGGTAATACATTCTCAGTTGTGTGAGTTGGTAATACATCCTTAGCTGTGTGAGTTGGTAATACATTTTCGGCTGTGTAAGTTGGTGATACATTCTCATCTGTATGAGTTAGTAATACATTCTCAACTGTGTAAGTTGGTAATACATTCTCATCTGTGTGAATTGGTAATATATTCTCACCTGTGTGAATTGGTAATTTATTTTCATCTGTGTGAATTGGTAATATATTCTCATCTGTGTCAGTTGGTAATACATTTTCACCTGTGTGAATTGGTAATTCATTCTCATCTGTGTGAATCGATAATATATTCTCACCTGTGTGAATTGGTAATTCATTCTCATCTGTGTGAATTGGTAATATATTCTCATCTGTGTAAGTTGGTAATATATTCCCACCTGTGTGAATTGGTAAGATATTCTCATCTGTGTGAATTGGTAATATATTCTCATCTGTGTAAGTTAGTAATACATTCTCGGCTGTGTGAATTGGTAATTCATTCTCATCTGTATGAATTGGTAATATATTCTCATCTGCGTGAATTGGTAATATATTCTCATCTGTATGAGTTGGTAATATATTCCCATCTGTGTGAGTTGGTAATATATTCCCATCTGTGTGAGTTGGTAATTCATTCCCATCTGTGTGAATTGGTAATATATTCTCATCTGTATGAGTTGGTAATACATTCTCATCTGTGTGAGTTGGTAATATATTCCCATCTGTGTGCGTTGGTAATTCATTCCCATCTGTGTTAATTGGTAATATATTCCCATCTGTGTGAATTGGCGATATATGCTCATCTGTGTGAATTGGCGATATATGCTCATCTGTGTGAATTGGTAATATACTCTCACCTGTGTGAATTGGTAATTCATTCTCATCTGTGTGAATTGGTAATACATTCTCATCTGTGTGAGTTGGTAATATATTCTCATCTGTGAAAGTTGGTAATATCTTCCCATCTGTGTGAATTGGTAATACATTCTCATCTGTGTGAATTGGTAATATATTCTCATCTGTGTGAATTGGTAATATATTCTCATCTGTGTGAATTGGTAATACATTCTCATCTGTGCGAATTGGTAATACATTCTCATCTGTGTGAATTGGTAATACATTCTCATCTGTGTGAATTGGTAATATATTTTCATCTGTGTGAGTTGGTAATACATTCTCATCTGTGTGAATTGGTAATATATTCTCATCTGTGTGAGTTGGTAATACATTCTCAGCTGTGTGAATTGGTAATATATTCTCATCTGTGTGAGTTGGTAATACATTCTCATCTGTGTGAATTGGTAATATATTCTCATCTGTGTGAATTGGTAATTCATTCTCATCTGTGTGAATTGGTAATATATTCTCATCTGTGTAAGTTGGTAATACATTCTCATCTGTGTGAGTTGGTAATATATTCTCATCTGTGAAAGTTGGTAATATCTTCCCATCTGTGTGAATTGGTAATACATTCTCATCTGTGTGAATTGGTAATATATTCTCATCTGTGTGAATTGGTAATATATTCTCATCTGTGTGAATTGGTAATACATTCTCATCTGTGCGAATTGGTAATACATTCTCATCTGTGTGAATTGGTAATACATTCTCATCTGTGTGAATTGGTAATATATTCTCATCTGTGTGAGTTGGTAATACATTCTCATCTGTGTGAATTGGTAATATATTCTCATCTGTGTGAGTTGGTAATACATTCTCATCTGTGTGAATTGGTAATATATTCTCATCTGTGAAAGTTGGTAATATATTCTCATCTGTGTGAATTGGTAATATATTCTCATCTGTGTGAGTTGGTAATACATTCTCATCTGTGTGAATTGGTAATACATTCTCACCTGTATGAATTGGTAATACATTCTCATCTGTGTGAATTGGTAATATATTCTCATCTGTGTGAATTGGTAATACGTTCTCATCTGCGTGAATTGGTAATATATTCTCATCTGTGTGAGTTGGTAAAACATTCTCATCTGTGTGAATTGGTAATATATTCTCATCTGTGTGAGTTGGTAATACATTCTCATCTGTGTGAATTGGTAATACATTCTCACCTGTATGAATTGGTAATTCATTCTCATCTGTGTGAATTGGTAATATATTCTCATCTGTGTAATTTGGTAATACATTCTCAGTTGTGTGAGTTGGTAATACATCCTTAGCTGTGTGAGTTGGTAATACATTTTCAGCTGTGTAAGTTGGTGATACATTCTCATCTGTATGAGTTAGTAATACATTCTCAACTGTGTAAGTTGGTAATACATTCTCATCTGTGTGAATTGGTAATATATTCTCACCTGTGTGAATTGGTAATTTATTTTCATCTGTGTGAATTGGTAATATATTCTCATCTGTGTCAGTTGGTAATACATTTTCACCTGTGTGAATTGGTAATTCATTCTCATCTGTGTGAATGGATAATATATTCTCACCTGTGTGAATTGGTAATTCATTCTCATCTATGTGAATTGGTAATATATTCTCATCTGTGTAAGTTGGTAATATATTCCCACCTGTGTGAATTGGTAAGATATTCTCATCTGTGTGAATTGGTAATATATTCTCATCTGTGTAAGTTAGTAATACATTCTCGCCTGTGTGAATTGTTAATTCATTCTCATCTGTATGAATTGGTAATATATTCTCATCTGTGTGAATTGGTAATACATTCTCATCTGTGTTAATTGGTAATATATTCCCATCTGTGTGAATTGGCGATATATGCTCATCTGTGTGAATTGGTAATATATTCTCATCTGCGTGAATTGGTAATATATTCTCATCTGTATGAGTTGGTAATTCATTCCCATCTGTGTTAATTGGTAATATATTCCCATCTGTGTGAATTGGCGATATATGCTCATCTGTGTGAATTGGTAATATACTCTCACCTGTGTGAATTGGAAATTCATTCTCATCTGTGTGAATTGGTAATATATTCTCATCTGTGTAAGTTAGTAATACATTCTCATCTGTGTGAGTTGGCAGTACATTCTAATCTGCATGAGTTGGTAATACATTTTAATCTGTGAGAGTTGGCAATACATTCCCTACTGTGTTAATTGGTAATATATTCCCATCTGTGTGAATTGGCGATATATGCTCATCTGTGTGAATTGGTAATATATTCTCACCTGTGTGAATTGGTAATTCATTCTCATCTGTGTGAATTGGTAATACATTCTCATCTGTGTGAATTGGTAATACATTCTCATCTGTGTGAGTTGGTAATACATTCTCATCTGTGTGAATTGGTAATATATTCTCATCTGTGTGAGTTGGTAATACATTCTCATCTGTGTGAATTGGTAATATATTCTCATCTGTGAAAGTTGGTAATATATTCTCATCTGTGTGAGTTGGTAAAACATTCTCATCTGTGTGAATTGGTAATATATTCTCATCTGTGTGAGTTGGTAATACATTCTCATCTGTGTGAATTGGTAATACCTTCTCACCTGTATGAATTGGTAATACATTCTCATCTGTGCGAATTGGTAATACATTCTCATCTGTGTGAATTGGTAATACATTCTCATCTGTGTGAATTGGTAATATATTCTCATCTGTGTGAGTTGGTAATACATTCTCATCTGTGTGAATTGGTAATACCTTCTCACCTGTATGAATTGGTAATACATTCTCATCTGTGCGAATTGGTAATACATTCTCATCTGTGTGAATTGGTAATACATTCTCATCTGTGTGAATTGGTAATATATTCTCATCTGTGTGAGTTGGTAATACATTCTCATCTGTGTGAATTGGTAATATATTCTCATCTGTGTGAGTTGGTAATACATTCTCATCTGTGTGAATTGGTAATATATTCTCATCTGTGAAAGTTGGTAATATATTCTCATCTGTGTGAGTTGGTAAAACATTCTCATCTGTGTGAATTGGTAATACATCCTTAGCTGTGTGAGTTGGTAATACATTCTCATCTGTGTGAATTGGTAATACATTCTCACCTATATGAATTGGTAATTCATTCTCATCTGTGTGAATTGGAAATATATTCTCATCTGTGTAAGTTGGTAATACATTCTCAGTTGTGTGAGTTGGTAATACATCCTTAGCTGTGTGAGTTGGTAATACATTCTCATCTGTGTGAATTGGTAATACATTCTCATCTGTGTGAATTGGTAATATATTCTCATCTGCGTGAATTGGTAATACATTCTCACCTGTATGAATTGGTAATACATTCTCATCTGTGTGAATTGGTAATACATTCTCATCTGTTTGAATTGGTAATACCTTCTCATCTGCGTGAATTGGTAATATATTCTCATCTGTGTGAGTTGGTAATACATTCTCATCTGTGTGAATTGGTAATACATTCTCACCTGTAGGAATTGGTAATTCATTCTCATCTGTGTGAATTGGTAATATATTCTCATATGTGTAAGTTGGTAATACATTCTCAGTTGTGTGAGTTGGTAATACATCCTTAGCTGTGTGAGTTGGTAATACATTTTCAGCTGTGTAAGTTGGTGATACATTCTCATCTGTATGAGTTAGTAATACATTCTCAACTGTGTAAGTTGGTAATACATTCTCATCTGTGTGAATTGGTAATATATTCTCACCTGTGTGAATTGGTAATTTATTTTCATCTATGTGAATTGGTAATATATTCTCATCTGTGTCAGTTGGTAATACATTTTCACCTGTGTGAATTGGTAATTCATTCTCATCTGTGTGAATCGGTAATATATTCTCACCTGTGTGAATTGGTAATATATTCTCATCTGTGTGAATTGGTAATATATTCTCATCTGTGTAAGTTAGTAATACATTCTCGCCTGTGTGAATTGGTAATATATTCTCATCTGTGTGAGTTGGTAATACATTCTCATCTGTGTGAATTGGTAATACATTCTCACCTGTAGGAATTGGTAATTCATTCTCATCTGTGTGAATTGGTAATATATTCTCATCTGTGTAAGTTGGTAATACATTCTCAGTTGTGTGAGTTGGTAATACATCCTTAGCTGTGTGAGTTGGTAATACATTTTCAGCTGTGTAAGTTGGTGATACATTCTCATCTGTATGAGTTAGTAATACATTCTCAACTGTGTAAGTTGGTAATACATTCTCATCTGTGTGAATTGGTAATATATTCTCACCTGTGTGAATTGGTAATTTATTTTCATCTATGTGAATTGGTAATATATTCTCATCTGTGTCAGTTGGTAATACATTTTCACCTGTGTGAATTGGTAATTCATTCTCATCTGTGTGAATCGGTAATATATTCTCACCTGTGTGAATTGGTAATATATTCTCATCTGTGTGAATTGGTAATATATTCTCATCTGTGTAAGTTAGTAATACATTCTCGCCTGTGTGAATTGGTAATTCATTCTCATCTGTATGAATTGGTAATATATTCTCATCTGTGTGAATTGGTAATACATTCTCATCTGTGTGAGTTGGTATTATATTCCCATCTGTGTGAGTTGGTAATACATTCCCATCTGTGTTAATTGGTAATATATTCCCATCTGTGTGAATTGGCGATATATGCTCATCTGTGTGAATTGGTAATATATTCTCATCTGCGTGAATTGATAATATATTCTCTTCTGTATGAGTTGGTAATATATTCCCATCTGTGTGAGTTGGTAATTCATTCCCATCTGTGTTAATTGGTAATATATTCCCATCTGTGTGAATTGGCGATATATGCTCATCTGTGTGAATTGGTAATATACTCTCACCTGTGTGAATTGGAAATTCATTCTCATCTGTGTGAATTGGTAATATATTCTCATCTGTGTAAGTTGGTAATACATTCTCATCTGTGTGAGTTGGCAGTACATTCTAATCTGCATGAGTTGGTAATACATTTTAATCTGTGAGAGTTGACAATACATTCTCATCTGTGTGAGTTGGTAATACATTCTCATCTGTGTGAATTGGTAATATATTCCCATCTGTGTGAATTGGCGATATATGCTCATCTGTGTGAATTGGTAATATATTCTCATCTGCGTGAATTGATACTATATTCTCTTCTGTATGAGTTGGTAATATATTCCCATCTGTGTGAGTTGGTAATTCATTCCCATCTGTGTTAATTGGTAATATATTCCCATCTGTGTGAATTGGCGATATATGCTCATCTGTGTGAATTGGTAATATACTCTCACCTGTGTGAATTGGAAATTCATTCTCATCTGTGTGAATTGGTAATATATTCTCATCTGTGTAAGTTGGTAATACATTCTCATCTGTGTGAGTTGGCAGTACATTCTAATCTGCATGAGTTGGTAATACATTTTAATCTGTGAGAGTTGACAATACATTCTCATCTGTGTGAGTTGGTAATACATTCTCATCTGTGTGAGTTGGTAATACCTTCTCATCTGTGTGAATTGGTAATATATTCTCATCTGTATGAGTTGGTAATACATTCCCTACTGTGTTAATTGGTAATATATTCCCATCTGTGTGAATTGGCGATATATGCTCATCTGTGTGAATTGGTAATACATTCTCATCTGTGTAAGTTGGTAATTCATTCTCATCTGTGTGAATTGGTAATACATTCTCATCTGTGTAAGTTGGTAATTCATTCTCATCTGTGTGAATTGGTAATACATTCTCATCTGTGCGAATTGGTAATACATTCTCATCTGTGTGAATTGGTAATATATTCTCATCTGTGTAAGTTGGTAATACATTCTCATCTGTGTGAATTGGTAATACATTCCCATCTGTGTGAATTGATAATACATTCTTGTGTATATGAGTAAACTGTTTTTTACTGAGTAAAGAAGCTCTGAAATTCCAAGAAATACGTTACACTTTTGAGTAACAAATGTAACAAATTTGATTATTGTTTCGCTCATATTTAATATGTTGAGTTTCTACGAACGACCTAGAGGCAAAATTGACTACTTTGAGACGTTTTGAGCAGATTTAAATACTTTTAAATTGTTTCATTACATCTAGAGTGTGATTATCGTGTGATAAAAACGCTAATTTGGTTGAAAACTTAACAGTGTTCGTTAGATGAAAAAAGTACGCACGCGCCATGGATTTACTATACGTAAACTTCTATACGTATATGTTATTCGTGGCGCATGCGCACTTGACAATGTGCCTATACTATTGTTTTCATCAAGTTGTAATACGAAATACATCAAAAAACATTGTTGTCAATTGTTTCTTTTCACTCGTGTGACCTGGGTCAAGGTCAAAGGTGAGGACAATACATGGGAAGAGAAAGACACTCAAAGGCCCATATTTTCACCCGAAAATAAAATGTAGTGTTATTGCAAACAGCTTTATATTGTTTATGTTCTTTGCAGTATGTGTGTATATACATGTATAACTAGTGTTTGAGTCTACTCATGTGTGTATTTAATAATAATATACAATTGTATAATTGAGCAGATGAAAAATATTCAATTTGGTAAGCCTGCTAGATCTAATGAGTCAGAATTACTATTCACAAAAGCAACTAGAGATGCAGCAGTACAAGAAGTTGTTGAAAGTATGTCCATATCTTGTTCAAGGCAGCGAACATTCTACGTAAATCAATAGCATCATATTTATGTAATCCGTGGAAATTTGAAAGATCTCTAAAGGGAAAGATACTGAAGGTCACATGCAAATACAACTTTCCAGTTTTCTTCGTTGGGTTTTCGTAGGGCCAACAGCTATGATGAAAGACAATATACATGATGAAACAGTTAAGCAAAGTGTGGCAAACATTTCTGATATAATAATACACTCATTCAAGACAAACCGACAAACATCCTACAAGTCTAAGATGGATCAAGCTATATTCAGGGACAGGGGTGGTGAATTTCCCCTATAGCTTGCTGTGGATCCATCAGTCTACACGTAACTGAGGACTAGCGGAATTTATGCATGGTTTAGGGTTATCTGTTGATTACAGCCGTATCCTACGTTTGGAGACTCAACTAGCAGAATCTATTATCCAGAAATCACAAGATGGACTATACATTCCACCTGGTCTGAAAGAGGATGAGTTTCTGTTCTTTGCTATAGACAACATAGATTTCAGCGAAGAAAGAGCAGATGGTAAAAGAACCCTCCACTCAACTGCTACAGCAATCATCCAACGAAGTGAAGACAATGACATTACCCAAATCCACATTGCACCTGTAAAGTCAACAAGAAAGTCATTGAATCAAATAGTTGAACCCAAGCGCATTCCTTGTCACAAAAGCAAAACCGATGAGTAAAACATATGAGCAATACAGTGTGAATGCGAATAAAGCCTTGCTTGAGCATGCCAGATATTCAGATGTACAATGGCTTCTTGCAAAGTCATTAGTTCGTGCAAACAACAACAACAGCAGTAAGGATGGTGACCAATCGAGAGAACATATCCCTCCATGGGCAGCTTACAATTCCCTGATGACTGATGAAATACCAAGTACCAATGTGTATCCACTCCCACTGCTATCTGCCTCACATATTGACTGATCTTTTCTGCTGACAGTGTTGAAACAAGTGGAGAATATAAATACAGCAAGGTCACAAGACTGTCATTACTTTTGACATGCAGTTTTATCAACAGGCTAAACAAATGGAAATGACAAGGGACGACTTTTAAGTTCTTAAAAGAACAAATGGTATTGATGAAGCTTAGATAGAAACTGGCTTGTTTGGTTCCACCACAGTTAGGCATATCATTCAGTGTAAACATATGGAAAGATCATTAAATACTCACATCACAACAACACAAGCACTTTTTGATTTGTTCCTGAATAGCTTTCTTACAGGCAAGCCAAAACTCCGAGTCACTTGCATAGCCACTCAACTGAATCAAACCTGTGAAATGTCCCCAGATTAAGTCAAAAGTGTGCAACATCAAACATCATTGATCTTTCAACAGAACTTCTTTGAGCTCTAAGACGATTATATTACTTTGAAAGCAGATTCTCAACCAATGTTCAAAGTTGTATTTCATTACATAGAATTTGTAATGCTCCTTTTATCCTTTATACGAGCTACAAGACAATGATTATGAAAAATGCACCTTGATAGTCTGGAAGGATTAGCAAAGTACTGTTTTTGCATATGACATACTTAATTATAACAGAAATGAAATCCCTGGAACAAAGTGACCCTGAAGTTTGGAAAGAGTTCATGACATGGAATTTTGTAGTGAATACCATTCTGCTCCATTGGTGCCGATCATGCAATTGAGCATGTGAACAGAGCAATGAAGGTCTTGGGTGGTCTTGTTGAGATTACTCTAAATGAAAGTGCTCGTGCTAGATTCTTTATTAGCACGGCTAAAAGAAGAGGCAAATGAAATAGCCGGCATGAACTGTCTCCCAAAATCATTGTAAGGCAAGGGACTCAAATGAAGAAACTTACTGAAGTGTTCAAGACAAACATTAACCCATTCTAATATGAAGGTGATACTTTAGTGAACATTATCACTAATACCCTGATGTCACCAAAAGTAAAACAAAACCTGTGTAATCAAAACACCATTGGTGAAGATAGCTATAATAAATTTGTGAAAGAACGCATAATTAAAGGAGAAGTTAACCTTTGGTCGCCAATGAAGAAAGTAAAACTTCAAACATAGAAGACCTCTGCAAAATCAGTTACACAGAAAATGGGTGACAAGGTGATAGAAGTGAATGTTCTTGAATCACTTAGACATTATGAATTCTCTCCCATTGCAAGAGCTTTATTTGATTGTACAGGAAAACTACTACATTGTACAGACAAAAGTAAGCTAATGTCTGATGCAGTTAAGCGAGGCTCAACAAAATTGGTCATTCAGTCTCCAGACACTGATGTATTTATCCTTGACATCCACAGGTTCCCAATGCTTAGTGATGAAACATGCTTTGTGACTGGTGCAGGTTCATTACATCGGGTAATTCCATTAATGCCAATATATCAAGCGCTTGGTGAGAGAAAAACTGCAGTACTACCAGGCTTTCATGCTTTTACTGGTGCTGACCAACCTGGTCGTTTTGCGGGAAAAAGGGAAGATTAGCTGCTGCAAAGTATTTAAGAATGCAAATGATAGTATAATAGATGCATTTGCTGATCTGGGCAAACATGAATTGATGGAGTAATAAATGCCCTTGAGAAGTATCTGTGCCAACTCTATGAACCTTGAACATCTGTTGTAGACATTGCAGTACAAAGGTGGAATCTTTTCAGTCAGATACAATAGATACAGATACAAGTAGAAGCAGAGAGAGTGCTACCAACTAAAGGAAGTCTTTTGCAGGTAATACTCAGGGCACACTATCAAACAATGATATTGAAAATGACTTCCATTCTTCAAATAAAATACTTGATTCCGACGAGAATGAAGATGCAATAATTTAGAAAACATTATATTATCATCCTTTGATACATTGATGATTAAAATTAGATTGTAGATTTTGTACTTCACTTTGGCGTAAGTTAGTAAGTAGGCAACATTTTTAAATTATAGGCAGTGCTGTGTTACTAATCCTTTTTACTATATCGAGTCTGTGACCATGACAACATTATGGTTTAATAATTATTCATAAAAACCTTAGTTTTACGATACTGGAGTATGGACATAGCAAATTCACTGATAATCAAGATTCAACTTTTTGTAACCTGTAAATTTAGTGGCACAATAACTTAAAGCAACTATGTTTAATCCTAAAAAGTGCCACTAAAATCACATTTATTACTATTATTTTCAGTTAATCTACAATGGGAAGATATTAATTCAAAATAGTTGCTCATAACATACTGATATATCGATTGAAGAATCATCTCGATTGGAGCATTTTTATAAAATTGACCTTCAAATGACCTATAATAGTTTATCAATATTGTTGTGCCATGGTTATCAACAGTTCTGTGATTTAATAAAACTTCTATAAATGTTTATAAATGATGATATAGATATATATTTATAGTGCCAGTACATTGATCAGATGTCATTAAATAATTTTCAACAACTCATGGTAATGACCTGTAATGGCCAATAGTATTGTTCTGTCAGGTCATGTTCATGAATATCTCTTTAAAGTAATGTTATATATATCCACAGTAAATGTTATTTTACTATTTTACCTGATATCAGGAGTTGGTTTTTATAAAAATATTATCTATTTAGCACCACAATCATTTAAAATGTATTACTTTTACTGGTTGACCTTGAAAAAAATGAAGGAAAAAATTGTTAACAATGTTTACTAATGAAGTATGCAATGAAGGTCGTCAACTCACGAGATGACATTTTGTCTCTGGACTGATTGGTACCTCAAACGCTGATTGGACTAATTTGAAAATATGAGCTCGTGCCAGTTTGAATTTGTCCCGTGGATTGTAACTGGTCCACTTGTATTTTATTCTACTTTGATCTTTACCCGCACTGTGAACGCATTACACCCACACAGGTAATTTGTTTTCGCACAATTTGCCAAACAAAAAAAATACATTGTGTGTCCAAATGTCGACTGACGTCCATAGCGCAACAGCTGTTCTTGGCGGATTACTCGAATAACTGATAAGTCCGCGTTAAACTGGCAAACACTCATTGCTTCCGGGGCGAGGACGAGAGATGACACTTTGCCAGGTTTTCCCAGCGAGAACAAGGCGAAAATATCGCAATATCGTATGTGTGTTGCTTTTTTACACGTGTGTCATCAACGCTGTGTGGTACTGCGTTTTGTCAGAGTTGTGGAACCGGGAGGAAGTCAAAAAATTGGCTCTACGGGAACTCCGTCGATCTAAGGGTATTCTTTACACGGAATCAATAAAGGACCATCCCGTGGACTATTTCATCCACGGAAAGACGCCAAACTCGTCCGGCATTAAAGTCCAAATTGCGCTTGAAACGTCCGTACAGCAGACTAAATATCTGGTTCCGATCTTGCTGGGGAATCAGGGACCAAACAATCAAATGCAAAGCCTGAAGCTCTCAGCTGTCATCGCGGCACACCGCGACAGGACGTTGGTTAGGACACCCTTCTTTGGGCATTTCTCGCAAGACGAGTACAGCGTGAGAAATTTCAACGAAACTCTGGATGTTAGGTTGTTTAATAAGCTCACCCCTACAGAGAGCATTGAGGATTTTTACAGGAACTGTGGCGGGAAAATCGATGTTGTGTTCAGCGGTGTTAACTGGAGCAGTAGCATTACACAGAATACTTATAACAAAACTATGACATATGTGAATACGAAAATGAAAATCTGGTCGGAAATTACGGGTATTGACGTCCCCGACATGTTGAACGAGCCTGATAGGGTCATTGACCTTCCAGATAATATCCCCGATGGATACCACCCTCTCAGAACACTCATTGACACCACCGACATTTTTAAAAGCGACTCAAAGTGTGTCGGTATCGCCTACCCCTATGGAATGCTGGGAAGGTTCTACTACCATGACTACGTCAGCGTCCTCTCCAAATACGTCACTCGCCCACCAGACATCAGGCGTGCCACCAGTAGATTTATGCGAACTGTTTTACACAACAAACAATTTCTCGGATTCCATTGGAGGTATAACAAAGAATGGACGTCACAATGGTGAGTAAATTGACTGAACTTATCAAACAAACAAACACATGTATGAAATACACCACCTGTTGCAGACGACAATGAATTGGTTTATAAAAGTGGATTATCTCCTGACGTCACGCTTTTATCGGCAAAGTAGCCGCATTCAGCAATCAACAACTCTTTAATACGTCATTAAATCTAATTGACAATTTGCCCACGTCACAGAAACAGTTGCTTTAGTTGAAATCATGAATGAAACAATTTATTGACTTGACAGCTGTCAGAAAGTTTGAATTTTAACGGATTATTATTCGTAACAATCATATTTTTCTTGGTCAGGTGTCACAGAAATACTGAAAACGCAAAGCAAAAATGTCGTCTGCTGGACCAGACTTCTAATGACGTCATTATAAAGAGCGTGCAAAGTATCGTGGACGAATTCAACCTGGAAGCAGTGTACCTTGCAACACCACTCGGCGCTAATGTAAGTTTAAGTCTAGACAAGACATCGGGAGAGGATTCATAATAGTTATACATTGTTCTCTTGTTTCGTGACACCTATTAACCAGTTACCCAATCAGGAAACACCTTGTTCGCTTACCCGTACCTGTAAATCACTCCGGTGATGACGGTTCTTTTTCCGATGACTGGTGGGAAAATCATTTTTAGTAATTTAGTTATTGGCCAACTATTACAAAATTTCATACGATGAGTTCGAAATGTCATGCTTATATTTCAGTGTTCCCCCTAAACGAAAACGGTATTCGTTCGATGAAATAATGAACTACCCAAGAGCGCATGCGCTTGAACTAATGGTACGTACCATTAATTCTAAGTGTACGCGCGCACACACCCTAGTTATCTATATTCTATAAAGAGAAGTACCAAGTTCATATACCGAATACTTAAAATAAAATTTTTGTTTGCAGGACCCACTTGTCAACGACCTTCTTACAAAGGTGCCAAATCTATATACAAAGGAGGATCTGTTCGATTCCAACATGAACGAACTGAATACATTAAAACACAATAGCTACCGTTTATCTTTAGTGGAGCAAGAACTTTGCAAACGTATGTATCATTATTGTTTTATACTATATAACTAATTTTTAAATATTTATTTTTGTATTTCGACATAATTGCATGTACTAATATTCAATGCACTCAGATGTTGTAGAGAGGCCGAAAGTGAGACAATTAAATGTCTTCAACTGTGAGTCCCATACGACGTTTACAACACGTATAAAATACTTAAAAGTTTAAATGAGTTTTCGAACGCCCGCTGCGTAACGACAGTGCCACCTACTAAGTAAATTAATTGTCAACGCAACATAACGCATTACTTTAAGTTCCTTTGTATGTTTCTTACAGAATCCACCGTGTTTCTTGCAAGTAGGCTGTCTTCGTGGTCTGATATTGTCGCTGAAGACAGAAATCGTCGGCAGGTGATGTATGTGCCGGATGTGCTGAAAACCTAGCAACAGCGCCCCACACGACGTAGATTGGTGTTATGTTGCAACATAATACGATTAGCGACATTCCATGATCGTGAAGTCTTGTGTATATAGTTTTTTTTTAATAAAATAAAAACGCAAAAAATGAAGTAATGAATATTACAATAATTTTGTGTGTACGCGTTTTTTTTCAATGTGACATATGGACTCGCGATGAGTTGAGGGCGCTATGAAGTGCCTCGTTCGAGATCATACTGTAAAGATGGTTAGACGCTGGTTCCCGGCGTCCATTGCGAATAATACGCAAGACCATGGAAGGCTCTTTTTACCTTCCATGGCAAGACGCACGTAACTAGCGGTAACTGATCCTACCAGAATTCCCACACTATGTCACGTGACTAAGTGTCGTAATTTTAAAATATATTTCAATTTACGTCCAACGTAAACTGCATTAACGCCTTGGCCATTCAATATGAGATGATTTTAGCATTTCTAATAATTTATGAGTATAGCTGACGTCAGTAACCAAGACAAAATGAACATGATAACTTGATTGACCAATCAGAATGCAGGACTATAACAAGTTGATTAGTGTTCCGTCACACTTAAGGTGAAGATGCAGGTGAGTTATTTTAAATTAAATAGCTTCAAATTTAACATTCCCGGACGGTGAGGTGGCGTGTTTCTAAACAAAAAAGAGCGTACGTGCCTGAATGGATGCAAGTAGTGCCGTTCGAAGATTCAAAGAAGCAGCTAAGTTTGGCGGTGTGGTCGTTCGTCGTTTAGACTGGTATAAAATTTCTCAAAAACATTTTTAATGACGGACTCTTACAGATCATTAGAACATTGACGCTGTGGGGCTGTCCTATCATCCATTTACAAAACGATAGAAGCGCTTTCGTTTTCGCTAGAGGGCGCGGATAGGTGTGCTGATGCTTGTTTCAATAACTCTAACGTAATGTTACAATATGATTGTTTGTGTGGTATCATACTAAGCGATAGTTATAATAATAATAATAATAATAATAATAATAATAATAATAATAATAATAATAATAATTAAAATTGCAATGGATCAATAATACAAAATTTCGTTGAAAATAAACAAAACTGGATGAGACGTGCGGGCGTTTATCACCGAACCATTCATCATTGTTCCCAACAATAAGTAGATTTTGTACTTCGAACTGAACATTTAAAATATTAATTTATATCGCATCTGTATCAGTTTACCATAATATAAATAGTTTCTACATGCACCATCTGGAGGGGACATGCACTGTAATTCACCGTGACATAAATGCATGAAATAAAACACATATTTATATATTCAAGGTTTCGAGTAAATAAACCTAGTATAATTTAGGTAGAGACGGTGAATGATAAACAATGATGTAGACACTTTAATTATCGTTTTTTTAACTTTGGTTTTGAATACAGTCGAATAAATACCGTTAAGGTGTACGTTGAATTGAAAGAGTAATATAAATTAAAGCTGGAGGGTCGTCACCTGCGCACGCGCACACGCACGTCCCAAGCGACGATAACAACACACGCTAAAAACGCAAAGTCTCATGGACATACGATTGTTTATAAACAATGACACGCTATGGCCATCTGACACGTGCGCAGGTGACGACTCCCCCACTTTAAGCGTACATATCTATAATTCAACACCATCATACGCTTCAATTTTACGGTGTTCGGTGTTCTTACTAACATTCAATATCGAACAAAATCTAAATGGTAAATTAAAACATCGAACACAAACAAGAAAATCATTTTAAAATACATGTTTCCTCACCGGAGGTTTATCTCCAAACTAATAAACTACTGTATTTACGGGTTTCCGGTGCGCGTGATATTCTGTCCGATCACGTTTTTAACTTATAGGCTCGTTCGAGGTTGGGTCTTTAACGCTCACATTTACTGCCTCGTGCTCACAGACAAATGAGTCTTGTTTCAAATTAAACATTCACCTGCCGTGTAGTTGTGTGATGTTTGTTTGAAGAATGATTCAGTAAATATAGCTACGACTTGCTACAACGAGACAGCAGATTGTATTCCGTACTAGGACAAAATACCACGTGACACTAGAACCTAGAAGTCGTCTTTTGGATATTGGGAGAACGAATATTTTTTTTTTTCAAAACACTGATCTGATAATTAATAAATATGCACATGGGCGGAAGTCTTTCCAGTTAATAAAATGCATTGTTGGTAACCATTTATCGAAGATTTGCATGCAGTGTATCCAACTATGCTGACCTGGTGATATTTTGTCTTTCAACAGTGCTGTGCGGTGAGGGGCATCTATTTCAGAATATCTGGTATGTACAGATTCTGTTTCTTTAGTCTGTCCTCGGAAACAATGTCCGTCCATGACGAATGTCTGCTTCCTATAAATAGTGTCGACTCTGTAACAAAACGAAAGTTAAAGTAAAATTGTTGTCAATTAGAGCGTGACATAACGTGAATATGGACAATAATCAAATTTTTAATTTTTTTGTTTACTTTTAAAGTTGTACTTTGAGATTTATCCTACAGTTTTATTCGGGGTTTTAGTCAAATATTATAGTTAATACTTCATTGAACGGAATGCGGCAAATATACGCGCTGATTTTCGGTCACACGAGCTTTTCGGCTTCCTATGTGATTGTTTAGTTAGAATATAGTTCCGTTCGCCGTGATTGGATTCACAAAACATCGTCTATTTTTTGAACTACAGTGTTGTATCGATTGTCTGTGAATGCATAATAAAACGATGGCAATTATCGAAGTTGATCAACAGAGTTTTACTTCGCTCTTTGTCATGTTTATGTACGAAATGCTTCGTCATATTCTGTTTAATTTCTATTAATTTTTCAAAGTTCATGAATAAACTGTTATGTTAACATTGAAATTTATTCGAAATATTTCGGCACAGATGTGGATTCAGTTGCGATTGTAACAACAATTTTGGGAAAGATTTTTTTTAATTTATAGCTCAAAAATGTAAGGATGGACTCTCGTGAAATTGTCGGAAGGTGTCGCCATAGATACGGACAGATCAATGACAATTCAGCAGAGATTAAGAATTAGTTGTCGTGGAAGCAACCATTCCGGATTTGGATTTTCAGAAAATTTCCAAGTCAGGTTGTATTTGATGCGACGAAGAATGAATCAAATGTTGATAGAGATACAGATCTGATTGTCATGGAAACAGCAATTCAAGTAATGATGATTTGTGTATATTTCCAAATACTGAGTGTATGTTTTCAAGTTCAAGGAATCCAATAATGTAGATAAAATGAATGTAGGAACTGTGATAGGTATTTTTGATGGTTAAAAACCTTTCACTTAGGTAACCGGGATTCGGTCGTTTCCACGCTAGGCTGACAAAAGACACACACAAGCTCCATTCATGTTCCGAACGATTCTCCGCTAAGTCCCTGGTTTTCACCCGAGACAGCATTAAATCACTCTTTATTTCTTGTCACTCCTTAACCAATTACAATCAGTATAAGAGACTCCAAGGCCTTGCCTTCAAACAAACAACCAATCACATGAAAGTTTTACACATCATA